>NC_143016.1:204937221-205288599 GCF_055824585.1 Amblyomma mixtum
ATTAGGCATTTTTATATGCGGTTTGCTTGTGCTTTGGAGCAAATTAGGTCGATATGCCTGTGCATTAGGTGAGAATGTTACTCCCAAAGACTGAAATCTCTTTACTTGTGATAAGCTGTTTGAGCTGTTTTTATAAGTGTATTAAATGGTTTTTTTGGTCGTAAGTGTCATGACAACGATTTTCTTGAAATTAAATTTGCCATTTCTCACTTGAATCGCAGAACACTGAAAACGCTTCATTTAGTTTCTCTTCCTGCCGTAAATAAATCTTATTGCTTTTCTTTGAAGAGACTCAGGTTTTTTTTACATCACGCACATGATAGGGTGACCAAACAGTGCATGTATGCTCAAGAATTGGTCTTATTAGGCATATTTATATGCGGTAAGCTTGTGCTTTGGAGCAAATTAGGTCGATATGCCTGTGCATTAGGTGTGAATGTGAAGACTGAAATCTCTTTACTTGTGATAAGTTGTTTGATCTGTTTTTATAAGTGTATTTAAATGGTTCTTTTTTGGTCGTAAGTGTCATGACAACGATATTCTTGAAATTAAATTTGCCATTTATTACTTCAATCGCAGAACACTGAAAACGCTTCATTTAGTTTCTCTTGCTGCCGTAAATAAATCTTATTGCTTTTCTTTGAAGAGACTCAGGTTTTTTTACATCACGCACATGATAGGGTGACCAAACAGCGCATGTATGATCAAGAATTGGTCTTATTAGGCATTTTTATATGCGGTAAGCTTGTGCTTTTCAGCAAATTAGGTCGATATGCCTGTGGATTAGGTGTGAATGTTATTCCCAGATACTTAAATCTCTTTACTTGTGATAAGTTGTTTGATCTCTTTTTATAAGTGTATTTAAATGGTTCTTTTTTGGTCGTAAGTTTCATGACGATTTTCTTGAAATTAAATTTGCCATTTCTCACTTCAATCGCAGAACAGTGAAAACGCTTCATTTAGTTTCTCTCTTGCTGTAAATAAATCTTATTGCTTTTCTTTGAAGAGACTCAGGTTTCTTTACATCACGCACATGATAGGGTGACCAAACAGCGCATGTATGCTGAAGAATTGGTCTTATTAGGCATTTTTATATGCGGTAAGCTGGTGCTTTAGAGCAAATTAGGTCGATATGCCTGTGCATTAGGTGTGAATGTGAAGACTGAAATCTCTTTACTTCTGATAAGTTGTTTGATGTGTTTTTATAAGTGTATTTAAATGGCTCTTTTTTGGTCGTAAGTGTCATGACAACGGTTTTCTTGAAATTAATTTTGCCATTTCTCACTTCGATCGCAAAGCACTGAAAACGCTTCATTTAGTTTCTCTTGCTGCCGTAAATAAATCTTATTGCTTTTCTTTGAAGAGACACAGGTTTTTTAACATCACGCACATGAAAGGGTGACCAAACAGCGCATGTATGATCAAGAATTGGTCTTATTAGGCATTTTTATATGCGGTAAGCTTGTGCTTTTGAGCAAATTAAGTCGATATGCCTGTGGATTAGGTGTTAATGTTATTCCCAGATACTGAAATCTCTTTACTTGTGATAAGTTGTTTGATCTGTTTTTATAAGTGTATTTAAATGGTTTTTTTGGTCGTAAGTGTCATGACAACGATTTTCTTGAAATTAAATTTGCCATTTCTCACTTGAATCGCAGCACACTGAAAACGCTTCATTTAGTTTCTCTTGCTGCCGTAAATAAATCTTATTGCTTTTTTTGAAGAGACTCATTTTTTTTTACATCACTCACATGATAGGGTGACCAAACAGGGTATGTATGCTCTAGAATTGATCTTATTAGGCATTTTTATATGCGGTTTGCTTGTGCTTTGGAGCAAATTAGGTCGATATGCCAGTGCATTAGGTGTGAATGTTACTCCCAAAGACTGAAATCTCTTTACTTGTGATAAGTTGTTTGATCTGTTTTTATAAGTGTATTTAAATGGTTCTTTTTTGGTCGTAAGTGTCATGACAACGATATTCTTGAAATTAAATTTGCCATTTATCACTTCAATCGCAAAGCACTGAAAACGCTTCATTTAGTTTCTCTTGCTGCCGTAAATAAATCTTATTGCTTTTCTTTGAAGAGACACAGGTTTTTTAACATCACGCACATGAAAGGGTGACCAAACAGCGCATGCATGCTCAAGAATTGATCTTATTAGGCATTTTTATATGCGGTAAGCTTGTGCTTTGGAGCAAATTAGGTCGATATGCCTGTGGATTAGGTGTTAATGTTATTCCCAGATACTGAAATCTCTTTACTTGTGATAAGTTGTTTGATCTGTTTTTATAAGTGTATTTAAATGGTTCGTTTTTGGTCGTAAGTGTCATGACTACGATTTTCTTGAAATTAAATTTGCCATTTCTCACTTGAATCGCAGAACACTGAAAACGCTTCATTTAGTTTCTCTTGCTGCCGTAAATAAATCTTATTGCTTTTTTTGAAGAGACTCAGGTTTTTTTTACATCACTCACATGATAGGGTGACCAAACAGCGTATGTATGCTCTAGAATTGATCTTATTAGGCATTTTTATATGCGGTTTGCTTGTGCTTTGGAGCAAATTAGGTCGATATGCCTGTGCATTAGGTGAGAATGTTACTCCCAAAGACTGAAATCTCTTTACTTGTGATAAGCTGTTTGAGCTGTTTTTATAAGTGTATTTAAATGGTTTTTTTGGTCGTAAGTGTCATGACAACGATTTTCTTGAAATTAAATTTGCCATTTCTCACTTGAATCGCAGAACACTGAAAACGCTTCATTTAGTTTCTCTTCCTGCCGTAAATAAATCTTATTGCTTTTCTTTGAAGAGACTCAGGTTTTTTTTACATCACGCACATGATAGGGTGACCAAACAGTGCATGTATGCTCAAGAATTGGTCTTATTAGGCATATTTATATGCGGTAAGCTTGTGCTTTGGAGCAAATTAGGTCGATATGCCTGTGCATTAGGTGTGAATGTGAAGACTGAAATCTCTTTACTTGTGATAAGTTGTTTGATCTGTTTTTATAAGTGTATTTAAATGGTTCTTTTTTGGTCGTAAGTGTCATGACAACGATATTCTTGAAATTAAATTTGCCATTTCTCACTTGAATCGCAGAACACTGAAAACGCTTCATTTAGTTTCTCTTGCTGCCGTAAATAAATCTTATTGCTTTTTTTGAAGAGACTCATTTTTTTTTACATCACTCACATGATAGGGTGACCAAACAGGGTATGTATGCTCTAGAATTGATCTTATTAGGCATTTTTATATGCGGTTTGCTTGTGCTTTGGAGCAAATTAGGTCGATATGCCAGTGCATTAGGTGTGAATGTTACTCCCAAAGACTGAAATCTCTTTACTTGTGATAAGTTGTTTGATCTGTTTTTATAAGTGTATTTAAATGGTTCTTTTTTGGTCGTAAGTGTCATGACAACGATATTCTTGAAATTAAATTTGCCATTTATCACTTCAATCGCAGAACACTGAAAACGCTTCATTTAGTTTCTCTTGCTGCCGTAAATAAATCTTATTGCTTTTCTTTGAAGAGACTCAGGTTTTTTTTACATCACGCACATGATAGGGTGACCAAACAGTGCATGTATGCTCAAGAATTGGTCTTATTAGGCATATTTATATGCGGTAAGCTTGTGCTTTGGAGCAAATTAGGTCGATATGCCTGTGCATTAGGTGTGAATGTGAAGACTGAAATCTCTTTACTTGTGATAAGTTGTTTGATCTGTTTTTATAAGTGTATTTAAATGGTTCTTTTTTGGTCGTAAGTGTCATGACAACGATATTCTTGAAATTAAATTTGCCATTTATCACTTCAATCGCAGAACACTGAAAACGCTTCATTTAGTTTCTCTTGCTGCCGTAAATAAATCTTATTGCTTTTCTTTGAAGAGACTCAGGTTTTTTACATCACGCACATGATAGGGTGACCAAACAGCGCATGTATGATCAAGAATTGGTCTTATTAGGCATTTTTATATGCGGTAAGCTTGTGCTTTTGAGCAAATTAGGTCGATATGCCTGTGGATTAGGTGTGAATGTTATTCCCAGATACTTAAATCTCTTTACTTGTGATAAGTTGTTTGATCTGTTTTTATAAGTGTATTTAAATGGTTCGTTTTTGGTCGTAAGTGTCATGACAACGATTTTCTTGAAATTAAATTTGCCATTTCTCACTTGAATCGCAGAACACTGAAAACGCTTCATTTAGTTTCTCTTGCTGCCGTAAATAAATCTTATTGCTTTTTTTGAAGAGACTCAGGTTTTTTTTACATCACTCACATGATAGGGTGACCAAACAGGGTATGTATGCTCTAGAATTGATCTTATTAGGCATTTTTATATGCGGTTTGCTTGTGCTTTGGAGCAAATTAGGTCGATATGCCTGTGCATTAGGTGAGAATGTTACTCCCAAAGACTGAAATCTCTTTACTTGTGATAAGCTGTTTGAGCTGTTTTTATAAGTGTATTAAATGGTTTTTTTGGTCGTAAGTGTCATGACAACGATTTTCTTGAAATTAAATTTGCCATTTCTCACTTGAATCGCAGAACACTGAAAACGCTTCATTTAGTTTCTCTTCCTGCCGTAAATAAATCTTATTGCTTTTCTTTGAAGAGACTCAGGTTTTTTTTACATCACGCACATGATAGGGTGACCAAACAGTGCATGTATGCTCAAGAATTGGTCTTATTAGGCATATTTATATGCGGTAAGCTTGTGCTTTGGAGCAAATTAGGTCGATATGCCTGTGCATTAGGTGTGAATGTGAAGACTGAAATCTCTTTACTTGTGATAAGTTGTTTGATCTGTTTTTATAAGTGTATTTAAATGGTTCTTTTTTGGTCGTAAGTGTCATGACAACGATATTCTTGAAATTAAATTTGCCATTTATTACTTCAATCGCAGAACACTGAAAACGCTTCATTTAGTTTCTCTTGCTGCCGTAAATAAATCTTATTGCTTTTCTTTGAAGAGACTCAGGTTTTTTTACATCACGCACATGATAGGGTGACCAAACAGCGCATGTATGATCAAGAATTGGTCTTATTAGGCATTTTTATATGCGGTAAGCTTGTGCTTTTGAGCAAATTAGGTCGATATGCCTGTGGATTAGGTGTGAATGTTATTCCCAGATACTTAAATCTCTTTACTTGTGATAAGTTGTTTGATCTCTTTTTATAAGTGTATTTAAATGGTTCTTTTTTGGTCGTAAGTTTCATGACGATTTTCTTGAAATTAAATTTGCCATTTCTCACTTCAATCGCAGAACAGTGAAAACGCTTCATTTAGTTTCTCTCTTGCTGTAAATAAATCTTATTGCTTTTCTTTGAAGAGACTCAGGTTTCTTTACATCACGCACATGATAGGGTGACCAAACAGCGCATGTATGCTGAAGAATTGGTCTTATTAGGCATTTTTATATGCGGTAAGCTGGTGCTTTAGAGCAAATTAGGTCGATATGCCTGTGCATTAGGTGTGAATGTGAAGACTGATATCTCTTTACTTCTGATAAGTTGTTTGATGTGTTTTTATAAGTGTATTTAAATGGCTCTTTTTTGGTCGTAAGTGTCATGACAACGGTTTTCTTGAAATTAATTTTGCCATTTCTCACTTCGATCGCAAAGCACTGAAAACGCTTCATTTAGTTTCTCTTGCTGCCGTAAATAAATCTTATTGCTTTTCTTTGAAGAGACACAGGTTTTTTAACATCACGCACATGAAAGGGTGACCAAACAGCGCATGTATGATCAAGAATTGGTCTTATTAGGCATTTTTATATGCGGTAAGCTTGTGCTTTTGAGCAAATTAAGTCGATATGCCTGTGGATTAGGTGTTAATGTTATTCCCAGATACTGAAATCTCTTTACTTGTGATAAGTTGTTTGATCTGTTTTTATAAGTGTATTTAAATGGTTTTTTTGGTCGTAAGTGTCATGACAACGATTTTCTTGAAATTAAATTTGCCATTTCTCACTTGAATCGCAGCACACTGAAAACGCTTCATTTAGTTTCTCTTGCTGCCGTAAATAAATCTTATTGCTTTTTTTGAAGAGACTCATTTTTTTTTACATCACTCACATGATAGGGTGACCAAACAGGGTATGTATGCTCTAGAATTGATCTTATTAGGCATTTTTATATGCGGTTTGCTTGTGCTTTGGAGCAAATTAGGTCGATATGCCAGTGCATTAGGTGTGAATGTTACTCCCAAAGACTGAAATCTCTTTACTTGTGATAAGTTGTTTGATCTGTTTTTATAAGTGTATTTAAATGGTTCTTTTTTGGTCGTAAGTGTCATGACAACGATATTCTTGAAATTAAATTTGCCATTTATCACTTCAATCGCAAAGCACTGAAAACGCTTCATTTAGTTTCTCTTGCTGCCGTAAATAAATCTTATTGCTTTTCTTTGAAGAGACACAGGTTTTTTAACATCACGCACATGAAAGGGTGACCAAACAGCGCATGCATGCTCAAGAATTGATCTTATTAGGCATTTTTATATGCGGTAAGCTTGTGCTTTGGAGCAAATTAGGTCGATATGCCTGTGGATTAGGTGTTAATGTTATTCCCAGATACTGAAATCTCTTTACTTGTGATAAGTTGTTTGATCTGTTTTTATAAGTGTATTTAAATGGTTCGTTTTTGGTCGTAAGTGTCATGACTACGATTTTCTTGAAATTAAATTTGCCATTTCTCACTTGAATCGCAGAACACTGAAAACGCTTCATTTAGTTTCTCTTGCTGCCGTAAATAAATCTTATTGCTTTTTTTGAAGAGACTCAGGTTTTTTTTACATCACTCACATGATAGGGTGACCAAACAGGGTATGTATGCTCTAGAATTGATCTTATTAGGCATTTTTATATGCGGTTTGCTTGTGCTTTGGAGCAAATTAGGTCGATATGCCTGTGCATTAGGTGAGAATGTTACTCCCAAAGACTGAAATCTCTTTACTTGTGATAAGCTGTTTGAGCTGTTTTTATAAGTGTATTTAAATGGTTTTTTTGGTCGTAAGTGTCATGACAACGATTTTCTTGAAATTAAATTTGCCATTTCTCACTTGAATCGCAGAACACTGAAAACGCTTCATTTAGTTTCTCTTCCTGCCGTAAATAAATCTTATTGCTTTTCTTTGAAGAGACTCAGGTTTTTTTTACATCACGCACATGATAGGGTGACCAAACAGTGCATGTATGCTCAAGAATTGGTCTTATTAGGCATATTTATATGCGGTAAGCTTGTGCTTTGGAGCAAATTAGGTCGATATGCCTGTGCATTAGGTGTGAATGTGAAGACTGAAATCTCTTTACTTGTGATAAGTTGTTTGATCTGTTTTTATAAGTGTATTTAAATGGTTCTTTTTTGGTCGTAAGTGTCATGACAACGATATTCTTGAAATTAAATTTGCCATTTCTCACTTGAATCGCAGAACACTGAAAACGCTTCATTTAGTTTCTCTTGCTGCCGTAAATAAATCTTATTGCTTTTTTTGAAGAGACTCATTTTTTTTTACATCACTCACATGATAGGGTGACCAAACAGGGTATGTATGCTCTAGAATTGATCTTATTAGGCATTTTTATATGCGGTTTGCTTGTGCTTTGGAGCAAATTAGGTCGATATGCCAGTGCATTAGGTGTGAATGTTACTCCCAAAGACTGAAATCTCTTTACTTGTGATAAGTTGTTTGATCTGTTTTTATAAGTGTATTTAAATGGTTCTTTTTTGGTCGTAAGTGTCATGACAACGATATTCTTGAAATTAAATTTGCCATTTATCACTTCAATCGCAGAACACTGAAAACGCTTCATTTAGTTTCTCTTGCTGCCGTAAATAAATCTTATTGCTTTTCTTTGAAGAGACTCAGGTTTTTTTTACATCACGCACATGATAGGGTGACCAAACAGTGCATGTATGCTCAAGAATTGGTCTTATTAGGCATATTTATATGCGGTAAGCTTGTGCTTTGGAGCAAATTAGGTCGATATGCCTGTGCATTAGGTGTGAATGTGAAGACTGAAATCTCTTTACTTGTGATAAGTTGTTTGATCTGTTTTTATAAGTGTATTTAAATGGTTCTTTTTTGGTCGTAAGTGTCATGACAACGATATTCTTGAAATTAAATTTGCCATTTATCACTTCAATCGCAGAACACTGAAAACGCTTCATTTAGTTTCTCTTGCTGCCGTAAATAAATCTTATTGCTTTTCTTTGAAGAGACTCAGGTTTTTTACATCACGCACATGATAGGGTGACCAAACAGCGCATGTATGATCAAGAATTGGTCTTATTAGGCATTTTTATATGCGGTAAGCTTGTGCTTTTGAGCAAATTAGGTCGATATGCCTGTGGATTAGGTGTGAATGTTATTCCCAGATACTTAAATCTCTTTACTTGTGATAAGTTGTTTTATCTCTTTTTATAAGTGTATTTAAATGGTTCTTTTTTGGTCGTAAGTTTCATGACGATTTTCTTGAAATTAAATTTGCCATTTCTCACTTCAATGGCAGAACAGTGAAAACGCTTCATTTAGTTTCTCTCTTGCTGTAAATAAATCTTATTGCTTTTCTTTGAAGAGACTCAGGTTTTTTACATCACGCACATTATAGGGTGACCAAACAGCGCATGTATGCTGAAGAATTGGTCTTATTAGGCATTTTTATATGCGGTAAGCTGGTGCTTTAGAGCAAATTAGGTCGATATGCCTGTGCATAGGTGTGAATGTGAAGACTGAAATCTCTTTACTTCTGATAAGTTGTTTGATGTGTTTTTATAAGTGTATTTAAATGGTTCTTTTTTGGTCGTAAGTGTCATGACAACGGTTTTCTTGAAATTAATTTTGCCAATTCTCACTTCGATCGCAAAGCACTGAAAACGCTTCATTTAGTTTCTCTTGCTGCTGTAAATAAATCTTATTGCTTTTCTTTGAAGAGACACAGGTTTTTTAACATCACGCACATGAAAGGGTGACCAAACAGCGCATGCATGCTCAAGAATTGATCTTATTAGGCATTTTTATATGCGGTAAGCTTGTGCTTTGGAGCAAATTAGGTCGATATGCCTGTGGATTAGGTGTGAATGTTACTCCCGGATACTGAAATCTCTTTACTTGTGATAAGTTGTTTGAGCTGTTTTTATAAGTGTATTTAAACGGTTCTTTTTTGGTCGTAAGTGTCATGACAACGATTTTCTTGAAATTAAATTCGCCATTTATCACTTCAATCGCAGAACACTGAAAACGCTTCATTTAGTTTCTCTTGCTGCCGTAAATAAATCTTATTGCTTTTCTTTGAAGAGACTCGGGTTTTTTTACATCACGCACATGATAGGGTGACCAAACAGCGCATGTATGATCAAGAATTGGTCTTATTAGGCATTTTTATATGCGGTAAGCTTGTGCTTTGGAGCAAATTAGGTCATATGCCTGTGCATTAGATGTGAATGTTACTCCCAGATACTGAAATCTCTTTACTTGTGATAAGTTGTTTGATCTGTTTTTATAAGTGTATTTAAATGGTTCTTTTTTGGTCGTAAGTGTCATGACAACGATTTTCTTGAAATTAAATTTGCCATTTATCACTTCAATCGCAGAACACTGAAAACGCTTCATTTAGTTTCTCTTGCTGCCGTAAATAAATCTTATTGCTTTTCTTTGAAGAGACTCAGGTTTTTTTACATCACGCACATGATAGGGTGACCAAACAGCTCATGTATGATCAAGAATTGGTCTTATTAGGCATTTTTATATGCGGTAAGCTTGTGCTTTTGAGCAAATTAAGTCGATATGCCTGTGGATTAGGTGTTAATGTTATTCCCAGATACTGAAATCTCTTTACTTGTGATAAGTTGTTTGATCTGTTTTTATAAGTGTATTTAAATGGTTTTTTTGGTTGTAAGTGTCATGACAACGATTTTCTTGAAATTAAATTTGCCATTTCTCACTTGAATCGCAGAACACTGAAAACGCTTCATTTAGTTTCTCTTGCTGCCGTAAATAAATCTTATTGCTTTTTTTGAAGAGACTCATTTTTTTTTACATCACTCACATGATAGGGTAACCAAACAGGGTATGTATGGTCTAGAATTGATCTTATTAGGCATTTTTATATGCGGTTTGCTTGTGCTTTGGAGCAAATTAAGTCGATATGCCAGTGCATTAGGTGTGAATGTTACTCCCAAAGACTGAAATCTCTTTACTTGTGATAAGTTGTTTGAGCTGTTTTTATAAGTGTATTTAAATGGTTTTTTTGGTCGTAAGTGTTATGACAACGATTTTCTTGAAATTAAATTTGCCATTTCTCACTTGAATCGCAGAACACTGAAAACGCTTCATTTAGTTTCTCTTCCTGCCGTAAATAAATCTTATTGCTTTTCTTTGAAGAGACTCAGGTTTTTTTTACATCACGCACATGATAGGGTGACCAAACAGTGCATGTATGCTCAAGAATTGGTCTTATTAGGCATATTTATATGCGGTAAGCTTGTGCTTTGGAGCAAATTAGGTCGATATGCCTGTGCATTAGGTGTGAATGTGAAGACTGAAATCTCTTTACTTGTGATAAGTTGTTTGATCTGTTTTTATAAGTGTATTTAAATGGTTCTTTTTTGGTCGTAAGTGTCATGACAACGATATTCTTGAAATTAAATTTGCCATTTATCACTTCAATCGCAGAACACTGAAAACGCTTCATTTAGTTTCTCTTGCTGCCGTAAATAAATCTTATTGCTTTTCTTTGAAGAGACTCAGGTTTTTTTTACATCACGCACATGATAGGGTGACCAAACAGTGCATGTATGCTCAAGAATTGGTCTTAGTAGGCATTTTTATATGCGGTAAGCTTGTGCTTTTGAGCAAATTAGGTCGATATGCCTGTGGATTAGGTGTGAATGTTATTCCCAGATACTTAAATCTCTTTACTTGTGATAAGTTGTTTTATCTCTTTTTATAAGTGTATTTAAATGGTTCTTTTTTGGTCGTAAGTTTCATGACGATTTTCTTGAAATTAAATTTGCCATTTCTCACTTCAATCGCAGAACAGTGAAAACGCTTCATTTAGTTTCTCTTGCTGCCGTAAATAAATCTTATTGCTTTTCTTTGAAGAGACACAGGTTTTTTAACATCACGCACATGAAAGGGTGACCAAACAGCGTATGCATGCTCAAGAATTGATCTTATTAGGCATTTTTATATGCGGTAAGCTTGTGCTTTGGAGCAAATTAGGTCGATATGCCTGTGGATTAGGTGTGAATGTTACTCCCGGATACTGAAATCTCTTTACTTGTGATAAGTTGTTTGAGCTGTTTTTATAAGTGTATTTAAACGGTTCTTTTTTGGTCGTAAGTGTCATGACAACGATTTTCTTGAAATTAAATTCGCCATTTATCACTTCAATCGCAGAACACTGAAAACGCTTCATTTAGTTTCTCTTGCTGCCGTAAATAAATCTTATTGCTTTTCTTTGAAGAGACTCGGGTTTTTTTACATCACGCACATGATAGGGTGACCAAACAGCGCATGTATGATCAAGAATTGGTCTTATTAGGCATTTTTATATTGTCACGTTGTAGTGACGGCAGTCCAGCGGTCAGGAAGACACCAGAAATACTTTCAAACGAAGCTCTTTATTTGGGCTGACTTGCGCCCACAAAAGAACTGAATCACTCGGCGGCGGCGTAAGCTACAAACGTGCTCGTCGGTCGTCGAACTACGAATGTCCGCCGCTCGCGGCATCGCTCAATTTAAAGCCGGCAAGGAACTTTCCAGATAACAGGTCAAGATCATCTACGGTAATCTGGAAAAACCTAGATGCAGCCTTTCATGGCTGCGAACAATCGAGATTAGTCTGGTCGCTTCTCGCGCCACGAACAAAAGTGATAACGACCCTTTCCTGCTGCCTTCAGCGTGGACGAACAAACACTGCAATGATACGTGGCATTACCCCCCTTCCAAAGAAGCATCGTCTCGATGCTTTAAAATGAAAATAAACACAGGACAATGAAAACTTCCAGTCCTTTAGCGTTCATAATATGGCTTCAGGCGTACGACATGTACGACTTCCGGGCGTGTGCGGCGTCGCTGAGATGCTGTCGTGCCGTCGGGGATGACTTCGTAGTCGAGGTCACCGATGCGACGGAGAACCTTGTACGGGCCAAAGTAGCGTCGCAACAACTTTTCACTCAATCCACGGCGGCGAACTGGCGTCCATATCCAAACACGATCACCTGGCTTGTAATGCGTGTCTCGTCGGCGCAGATTGTAGCGTCGGGCGTCGGTGTGCTGCTGGTCTTGAATGCGAAGCCGCGCAAGTCTTCGGGCTTCCTCGGCGCGATGAAGGTAGGCGGCGACGTCGAGGTTGTCTTCGTCAGAAACGTGCGGGAGCATTGCGTCGAGTGTTGTCGTGGGCTTCCTGCCGTATACCAGCTGGAATGGGGTAAACCTGGTTGTCTCCTGGACGGCAGTATTATAAGCGAAGATCACGTAGGGCAGAATGGAGTCCCACGTCTTGTGTTCGGCGTCGATGTACATGGAGAGCATGTCTGCGATGGTCTTGTTCAGACGCTCTGTGAGTCCGTTGGTTTGTGGATGATAGGCAGTGGTCCTCCGATGGCTTGTCTGGCTGTAGTTTAAAATGGCTTGCGTCAGCTCCGCTGTAAACGCCGTTCCTCTGTCTGTGATGAGCACTTCCGGGGCGCCGTGTCGCAGCAGAATTTGTTCGACAAAAAATTTTGCGACTTCTGTTGCGGTACCACTAGGCAACGCTTTTGCTTCGGCGTAGCGGGTCATGTAGTCGGTGGCCACGATGATCTACTTGTTTCCTGATGAAGAGGTCGGAAAGGGGCCGAGGAGGTCCATCCCTATTTGCTGAAAGGGCTTATTTGGCGGTGGTATGGGGTTCAGGAGTCCGGCTGGTCTAGTCGGAGGCGTTTTGCGTCGCTGACACTCACGGCACGTTTTCACGTAATGGGAAACGTCGGTAGCTAGCCGTGGCCAATAGTACTTCTCCTGGATGCGGTGCAACGTGCGAGCAATCCCGAGATGCCCTGCAGTCGGCTCATCATGACATGCCTGCATAATTTCTTGCCTAAGATTCTTGGGCACGACAAGAAGATGTACTGTCCTGTTGGGCGCGAAGTTCTTCTTCAGGAGGACATTATTGTTAAGGACGAAGGACGACAGTTGGCGCTTGAACCCCCGGGGAGGCGAGGTGGTCTTGCCTTTCAAATAATCAACTAGGCTTTGCAAGTCAGGATCCGAGCGCTGCTGCTGCGCGAAACTGCTGGCGCTTACCGGTCCTAGGAAAGCATCGTCGTCTTCCTCTTCCGGTGCTGCGTCTACGGGGGCTCGCGATAGGCAGTCAGCATCGGAATGTTTGCGGCCAGATTTGTAGACTACAGTTATGTCAAATTCTTGAAGACGCAGGCTCCAACGAGCAAGGCGGCCGGAGGGATCTTTCAAATTGGCCAGCCAGCACAGAGCATGGTGATCGCTCACAACCTTGAATGGTCGTCCGTATAGGTAGGGGCGAAATTTGGACGTGGCCCAAATAATGGCGAGACATTCTTTCTCTGTCGTCGAATAGTTGGCTTCGGCTCTCGACAGTGAACGGCTAGCGTACGCGATAACTTTCTCCTGTCTGCCATTTTTCTGAACGAGGACCGCCCTAAGCCCACCCCGCTTGCATCGGTATGAACTTCGGTTTCGGCGTTTTCATCAAAGTGCCCGAGCACAGGAGGGGACTGTAAGCGGCGCTTCAGCTCGTTCAAAGCTTCCTCTTGTGGCCTTTCCCATTTAAAAGGCACGTCAGCCTTGGTAAGTTGAGTCAAAGGTTCAGCGATGCGCGAAAAGTTCTTGACGAATCGTCGGTAATAAGCGCACAATCCAAGGAATCTGCGTATAGCCTTCTTGTCATTAGGCTGTGGAAACTCTGCGATCGCAGCCGTCTTCTGGGGGTCGGGGCGAACTCCATCCTTGCTTACGACGTGACCAAGGAACAGCAGCTCCTCGTAGGCGAAGTGGCACTTCTCTGGTTTCAGTGTCAGGCCTGAAGACTTGATTGTTTCCAGCACTATCCGAAGCCTTCTGAGGTGGTCTTCAAAGCTTGAGGAGAAGACAACAACGTCATCTAAGTAGACTAGGCAAATCTGCCACTTCAAGCCTGCGAGCACCGTATCCATTACTCGCTGGAACGTCGCTGGGGCAGAGCAGAGGCCGAATGGCATCACCTTGAACTCGAAGAGTCCGTCTGGCGTGATGAACGCAGTCTTCTCGCGATCTCTTTCGTCGACTTCAATTTGCCAGTAGCCGCTCTTCAGGTCCATCGATGAGAAGTACTTAGCGTTGCACAGCCGGTCCAGTGTATCGTCGATGCGGGGGAGGGGGTAGACATCCTTTTTCGTAATGTTGTTCAGGCGGCGGTAATCGACGCAAAAGCGAAGGGTGCCGTCTTTCTTTTTCACTAGGACGACCGGTGCTGCCCAGGGGCTCCTCGATGGCTGGATGACGTCGTCACGAAGCATTTCCTCAACTTGCTTGCGGATAGCTTGGCGTTCTAACGGCGATACGCGGTAGGGGCTCTGTCGCAGTGGTCGTGCGTGTTCGTCTGTGACAATGCGGTGCTTGGCAAGCCGGGTTCGTCGCACATTCGATGCTGATGAGAAGCAATCGGTGTACCTTTGAAGAAGACTGCGTATTTGGTCTTGTCTGCTCCGGGGTAATGCTGGGTTGATGTCGAACGTGGGTTGATGGCCTTGTTCAGATAGTTCTGCAGGTTGGTCGGGTAGGGCAAATACGTCTCCGATGTCTGCCAGCTCGTCGAGGAAAGCGATCGTCGTACCTTTGTTTAGATGCCGGTATTCTTCGGTGAAGTTGGTTAGCAACACCTGGGCTCGGCCATTTCGGATTTCGGCGACTCCCCTCGCGACGCCCAATCCTCGATCCAGGAGTAACTGGGTGTTCCCCTCGATAACACCTTCGGCATTTTCGATGTCTCCAGTACCTATGCCGACGAGAACACTTGATCGGGGCGGCACGCTCAATGCTTCATCGAGGACGTTTAAGGCAACGTGATGAGTCGCGCTCGTCGCAACAGATATGGCTTTTTCCGTGGAAAGCTTGATCGACTTAGATCGAAGGTCAATGATCGCCCGATGTTCGTTCAGGAAGTCCATTCCCAAAATCACGTCTCTCGAGCATTGCTGTAGGATCAGGAAGGTTGTCGCATAGGTTCTCCCATTTACAGTAACTCTCGCGGTGCAGCGTCCTGACGGCGTAATCAGGTTGCCACCTGCGGTGCGGATCAGCGGGCCATCCCAGGTTGTTGTCACCTTCCTGAGTCGGACAGCGAGTGGGCCACTCATGACAGAGTAGTCAGCTCCCGTGTCCACCAAGGCAGTAACCGCGTGACCGTCGACCGTAACTTCAAGGTCACTTGTTCGCGTTCTGGTATTGTACGTTGTCTTCGGTGTCCGATCTCGGCTTCGTCGAGTAGTGAGGCTGCGGTGGGCGTACTGCGACGTTACTTCACTGGGCAGCGGTAAAAGCTTCAAGTCTGGCCGCGTCGTCGTCGGTGTCGTCGTCGTCGGTGTCGTCGTCGTCGGCGTTGTCGTCGTCGGTGTTGTCGTCGTCGGTGTTGTCGTCGTCGGTGTTGTCGTCGTCGGTGTTGTCGTCGTCGGTGTTGTCGTCGTCGGTGTTGTCGTCGTCGGTGTTGTCGTCGTCGGTGTTGTCGTCGTAGTTGAGGCATGGTCTCGAGTACTCGTCGATGGAGGATCTTTGTCATTGCGCTTAGAAGCAACCTCACCTCCAGAGGCTGCTTTATTTAGTTTAACCTTCGTGGGCTGGGGGAGCGTCCACGCACGGCGTAACCTCGGCTAGGAGAAACAAAGCGCGGGGACGATGGCGACGGGGAACGTGATAGCCGGCTCGGCGATGAGTATTCTTCCCGACGTAAAAACTCCTCGATTTCGGCTGGTCGCTGGCCGGGTCGGGGTCGTGGAGCGTCGTAAGAGAACCCTCGGATGCCCAGTCTTCTGAATGGGCAGTGCCGGAGGACGTGACCGGCTTCGCCACAGTGGAAGCATAGTGGGCGGCGCTGGTCAGTTCTCCACTCGTCGCATTTCCTCGGCTGCGCGCGTCGCTCGTAGGACGGGCGGGTTGGGGCGAGTGGGCGGCGGTCCAACGCAGCTGGCTGAGGGCGATAGGGGCTTGGGTCCCGTCGTCGAGGTGCAGGACGGCGCACAGCTGCGGCGTAAGTCATGGCTGGGGGCTGCAGAGGCTGCGTGGGTGTCGGCGTCACACCCAAGGCCTGTTGAACCTCGTCCCGGATGACGTCAGTGAGCGATGAAAGTTGCGGCTGCGTTCCCGTTGGCAGCAACCGTCGGAGCTCCTCTCGCACAACTTGGCGGATAACCTCCCGCAAGTTATCGTTGTTAACGGTGTCCAGGCAGTTTGCTGAGAAGACGCGCTGCTGGCGGTCATATTGGCGGGCTCGGGCGTCAAGGGTTTTTTCCATTGTGGATGCCTCTTCTACGAATTCCGCGACGGTTTTCGGTGGGTTGCGGACGAGGCCGGCAAAGAGTTGCTCTTTAACTCCTCGCATAAGCAACTTCACCTTCTCTTCTTCCTTCATGTTCATGTCGGCACGCCGGAAGAGACGCTTCATCTCCTCAGTATACACTGCAACGGTCTCGTTTGGGTGTTGTATGCGAGACTGTAGCAGCTGCTGGGCTCTCTCCTTTCGCACGACGTTTGTGAAGGTCTTCAGAAGCTGTTCCTTGAAGGTTTCCCAGTTGGCAAGGCTGGCTTCCTCATTCTCGAACCAGACTCTTGCTGGTCCCTCCAGGGCGAAGAAGACGTACCTAAATTTCATGGCATCGTCCCAGTTGTTGAAGACAGCCACACCGTCGAACTGCTCCAGCCATTCCTCGGGGTCGGCGCCAGGCGAAGCGTCGAAGGTTGGTGGCACCCGGGGCTGCTGCAGAATGATTGGAGTGGTCGTCTGGGGCAAGGTCATGATGGACGTTGGTACTTGCTTTCGCTTCCGGGTAGGGTCCGGCAGGGTCCCGAACTCAGGTGCGTCCCCTTGCAGGCGTCGGCTTGCGCGGTGGACTGGACTCAGGTCCTGCGGTAGATGACTCAGAGGGCTGGCGTCACGACTTGTTGGGGGTGTCCGGAACATGAAAGGCTACCCAGCACCTCCACCAGATGTCACGTTGTAGTGACGGCAGTCCAGCGGTCAGGAAGACACCAGAAATACTTTCAAACGAAGCTCTTTATTTGGGCTGACTTGCGCCCACAAAAGAACTGAATCACTCGGCGGCGGCGTAAGCAACAAACGTGCTCGTCGGTCGTCGAACTACGAATGTCCGCCGCTCGCGGCATCGCTCAATTTAAAGCCGGCAAGGAACTTTCCAGATAACAGGTCAAGATCATCTACGGTAATCTGGAAAAACCTATATGCAGCCTTTCATGGCTGCGAACAATCGAGATTAGTCTGGTCGCTTCTCGCGCCACGAACAAAAGTGATAACGACCCTTTCCTGCTGCCTTCAGCGTGGACGAACAAACACTGCAATGATACGTGGTAATATGCGGTAAGCTTGTGCTTTGGAGCAAATTAGGTCATATGCCTGTGCATTAGATGTGAATGTTACTCCCAGATACTGAAATCTCTTTACTTGTGATAAGTTGTTTGATCTGTTTTTATAAGTGTATTTAAATGGTTCTTTTTTGGTCGTAAGTGTCATGACAACGATTTTCTTGAAATTAAATTTGCCATTTATCACTTCAATCGCAGAACACTGAAAACGCTTCATTTAGTTTCTCTTGCTGCCGTAAATAAATCTTATTGCTTTTCTTTGAAGAGACTCAGGTTTTTTTACATCACGCACATGATAGGGTGACCAAACAGCGCATGTATGATCAAGAATTGGTCTTATTAGGCATTTTTATATGCGGTAAGCTTGTGCTTTTGAGCAAATTAAGTCGATATGCCTGTGGATTAGGTGTTAATGTTATTCCCAGATACTGAAATCTCTTTACTTGTGATAAGTTGTTTGATCTGTTTTTATAAGTGTATTTAAATGGTTTTTTTGGTCGTAAGTGTCATGACAACGATTTTCTTGAAATTAAATTTGCCATTTCTCACTTGAATCGCAGAACACTGAAAACGCTTCATTTAGTTTCTCTTGCTGCCGTAAATAAATCTTATTGCTTTTTTTGAAGAGACTCATTTTTTTTTTTACATCACTCACATGATAGGGTAACCAAACAGGGTATGTATGGTCTAGAATTGATCTTATTAGGCATTTTTATATGCGGTTTGCTTGTGCTTTGGAGCAAATTGGGTCGATATGCCAGTGCATTAGGTGTGAATGTTACTCCCAAAGACTGAAATCTCTTTACTTGTGATAAGTTGTTTGAGCTGTTTTTATAAGTGTATTTAAATGGTTTTTTTGGTCGTAAGTGTCATGACAACGATTTTCTTGAAATTAAATTTGCCATTTCTCACTTGAATCGCAGAACACTGAAAACGCTTCATTTATTTTCTCTTCCTGCCGTAAATAAATCTTATTGCTTTTCTTTCAAGAGACTCAGGTTTTTTTTACATCACGCACATGATAGGGTGACCAAACAGTGCATGTATGCTCAAGAATTGGTCTTATTAGGCATATTTATATGCGGTAAGCTTGTGCTTTGGAGCAAATTAGGTCGATATGCCTGTGCATTAGGTGTGAATGTGAAGACTGAAATCTCTTTACTTGTGATAAGTTGTTTGATCTGTTTTTATAAGTGTATTTAAATGGTTCTTTTTTGGTCGTAAGTGTCATGACAACGATATTCTTGAAATTAAATTTGCCATTTATCACTTCAATCGCAGAACACTGAAAACGCTTCATTTAGTTTCTCTTGCTGCCGTAAATAAATCTTATTGCTTTTTTTTGAAGAGACTCAGGTTTTTTTACATCACGCACATGATAGGGTGACCAAACAGCGCATGTATGATCAAGAATTGGTCTTATTAGGCATTTTTATATGCGGTAAGCTTGTGCTTTTGAGCAAATTAGGTCGATATGCCTGTGGATTAGGTGTGAATGTTATTCCCAGATACTTAAATCTCTTTACTTGTGATAAGTTGTTTTATCTCTTTTTATAAGTGTATTTAAATGGTTCTTTTTTGGTCGTAAGTTTCATGACGATTTTCTTGAAATTAAATTTGCCATTTCTCACTTCAATCGCAGAACAGTGAAAACGCTTCATTTAGTTTCTCTCTTGCTGTAAATAAATCTTATTGCTTTTCTTTGAAGAGACTCAGGTTTTTTACATCACGCACATGATAGGGTGACCAAACAGCGCATGTATGCTGAAGAATTGGTCTTATTAGGCATTTTTATATGCGGTAAGCTGGTGCTTTAGAGCAAATTAGGTCGATATGCCTGTGCATTAGGTGTGAATGTGAAGACTGAAATCTCTTTACTTCTGATAAGTTGTTTGATGTGTTTTTATAAGTGTATTTAAATGGTTCTTTTTTGGTCGTAAGTGTCATGACAACGGTTTTCTTGAAATTAATTTTGCCATTTCTCACTTCGATCGCAAAGCACTGAAAACGCTTCATTTAGTTTCTCTTGCTGCCGTAAATAAATCTTATTGTTTTTCTTTGAAGAGACACAGGTTTTTTAACATCACGCACATGAAAGGGTGACCAAACAGCGCATGCATGCTCAAGAATCGATCTTATTAGGCATTTTTATATGCGGTAAGCTTGTGCTTTGGAGCAAATTAGGTCGATATGCCTGTGGATTAGGTGTGAATGTTACTCCCGGATACTGAAATCTCTTTACTTGTGATAAGTTGTTTGAGCTGTTTTTATAAGTGTATTTAAACGGTTCTTTTTTGGTCGTAAGTGTCATGACAACGATTTTCTTGAAATTAAATTCGCCATTTATCACTTCAATCGCAGAACACTGAAAACGCTTCATTTAGTTTCTCTTGCTGCCGTAAATAAATCTTATTGCTTTTCTTTGAAGAGACTCGGGTTTTTTTACATCACGCACATGATAGGGTGACCAAACAGCGCATGTATGATCAAGAATTGGTCTTATTAGGCATTTTTATATGCGGTAAGCTTGTGCTTTGGAGCAAATTAGGTCATATGCCTGTGCATTAGATGTGAATGTTACTCCCAGATACTGAAATCTCTTTACTTGTGATAAGTTGTTTGATCTGTTTTTATAAGTGTATTTAAATGGTTCTTTTTTGGTCGTAAGTGTCATGACAACGATTTTCTTGAAATTAAATTTGCCATTTATCACTTCAATCGCAGAACACTGAAAACGCTTCATTTAGTTTCTCTTGCTGCCGTAAATAAATCTTATTGCTTTTCTTTGAAGAGACTCAGGTTTTTTTACATCACGCACATGATAGGGTGACCAAACAGCGCATGTATGATCAAGAATTGGTCTTATTAGGCATTTTTATATGCGGTAAGCTTGTGCTTTTGAGCAAATTAAGTCGATATGCCTGTGGATTAGGTGTTAATGTTATTCCCAGATACTGAAATCTCTTTACTTGTGATAAGTTGTTTGATCTGTTTTTATAAGTGTATTTAAATGGTTTTTTTGGTCGTAAGTGTCATGACAACGATTTTCTTGAAATTAAATTTGCCATTTCTCACTTGAATCGCAGAACACTGAAAACGCTTCATTTAGTTTCTCTTGCTGCCGTAAATAAATCTTATTGCTTTTTTTGAAGAGACTCATTTTTTTTTTACATCACTCACATGATAGGGTGACCAAACAGGGTATGTATGGTCTAGAATTGATCTTATTAGGCATTTTTATATGCGGTTTGCTTGTGCTTTGGAGCAAATTAGGTCGATATGCCAGTGCATTAGGTGTGAATGTTACTCCCAAAGACTGAAATCTCTTTACTTGTGATAAGTTGTTTGAGCTGTTTTTATAAGTGTATTTAAATGGTTTTTTTGGTCGTAAGTGTCATGACAACGATTTTCTTGAAATTAAATTTGCCATTTCTCACTTGAATCGCAGAACACTGAAAACGCTTCATTTAGTTTCTCTTCCTGCCGTAAATAAATCTTATTGCTTTTCTTTGAAGAGACTCAGGTTTTTTTTACATCACGCACATGATAGGGTGACCAAACAGTGCATGTATGCTCAAGAATTGGTCTTATTAGGCATATTTATATGCGGTAAGCTTGTGCTTTGGAGCAAATTAGGTCGATATGCCTGTGCATTAGGTGTGAATGTGAAGACTGAAATCTCTTTACTTGTGATAAGTTGTTTGATCTGTTTTTATAAGTGTATTTAAATGGTTCTTTTTTGGTCGTAAGTGTCATGACAACGATATTCTTGAAATTAAATTTGCCATTTATCACTTCAATCGCAGAACACTGAAAACGCTTCATTTAGTTTCTCTTGCTGCCGTAAATAAATCTTATTGCTTTTCTTTGAAGAGACTCAGGTTTTTTTACATCACGCACATGATAGGGTGACCAAACAGCGCATGTATGATCAAGAATTGGTCTTATTAGGCATTTTTATATGCGGTAAGCTTGTGCTTTTGAGCAAATTAGGTCGATATGCCTGTGGATTAGGTGTGAATGTTATTCCCAGATACTTAAATCTCTTTACTTGTGATAAGTTGTTTTATCTCTTTTTATAAGTGTATTTAAATGGTTCTTTTTTGGTCGTAAGTTTCATGACGATTTTCTTGAAATTAAATTTGCCATTTCTCACTTCAATCGCAGAACAGTGAAAACGCTTCATTTAGTTTCTCTCTTGCTGTAAATAAATCTTATTGCTTTTCTTTGAAGAGACTCAGGTTTTTTACATCACGCACATGATAGGGTGATCAAACAGCGCATGTATGCTGAAGAATTGGTCTTATTAGGCATTTTTATATGCGGTAAGCTGGTGCTTTAGAGCAAATTAGGTCGATATGCCTGTGCATTAGGTGTGAATGTGAAGACTGAAATCTCTTTACTTCTGATAAGTTGTTTGATGTGTTTTTATAAGTGTATTTAAATGGTTCTTTTTTGGTCGTAAGTGTCATGACAACGGTTTTCTTGAAATTAATTTTGCCATTTCTCACTTCGATCGCAAAGCACTGAAAACGCTTCATTTAGTTTCTCTTGCTGCCGTAAATAAATCTTATTGCTTTTCTTTGAAGAGACACAGGTTTTTTAACATCACGCACATGAAAGGGTGACCAAACAGCGCATGCATGCTCAAGAATTGATCTTATTAGGCATTTTTATATGCGGTAAGCTTGTGCTTTGGAGCAAATTAGGTCGATATGCCTGTGGATTAGGTGTGAATGTTACTCCCGGATACTGAAATCTCTTTACTTGTGATAAGTTGTTTGAGCTGTTTTTATAAGTGTATTTAAACGGTTCTTTTTTGGTCGTAAGTGTCATGACAACGATTTTCTTGAAATTAAATTCGCCATTTATCACTTCAATCGCAGAACACTGAAAACGCTTCATTTAGTTTCTCTTGCTGCCGTAAATAAATCTTATTGCTTTTCTTTGAAGAGACTCGGGTTTTTTTACATCACGCACATGATAGGGTGACCAAACAGCGCATGTATGATCAAGAATTGGTCTTATTAGGCATTTTTATATGCGGTAAGCTTGTGCTTTGGAGCAAATTAGGTCATATGCCTGTGCATTAGATGTGAATGTTACTCCCAGATACTGAAATCTCTTTACTTGTGATAAGTTGTTTGATCTGTTTTTATAAGTGTATTTAAATGGTTCTTTTTTCGTCGTAAGTGTCATGACAACGATTTTCTTGAAATTAAATTTGCCATTTATCACTTCAATCGCAGAACACTGAAAACGCTTCATTTAGTTTCTCTTGCTGCCGTAAATAAATCTTATTGCTTTTCTTTGAAGAGACTCAGGTTTTTTTACATCACGCACATGATAGGGTGACCAAACAGCGCATGTATGATCAAGAATTGGTCTTATTAGGCATTTTTATATGCGGTAAGCTTGTGCTTTTGAGCAAATTAAGTCGATATGCCTGTGGATTAGGTGTTAATGTTATTCCCAGATACTGAAATCTCTTTACTTGTGATAAGTTGTTTGATCTGTTTTTATAAGTGTATTTAAATGGTTTTTTTGGTCGTAAGTGTCATGACAACGATTTTCTTGAAATTAAATTTGCCATTTCTCACTTGAATCGCAGAACACTGAAAACGCTTCATTTAGTTTCTCTTGCTGCCGTAAATAAATCTTATTGCTTTTTTTGAAGAGACTCATTTTTTTTTTACATCACTCACATGATAGGGTGACCAAACAGGGTATGTATGGTATAGAATTGATCTTATTAGGCATTTTTATATGCGGTTTGCTTGTGCTTTGGAGCAAATTAGGTCGATATGCCAGTGCATTAGGTGTGAATGTTACTCCCAAAGACTGAAATCTCTTTACTTGTGATAAGTTGTTTGAGCTGTTTTTATAAGTGTATTTAAATGGTTTTTTTGGTCGTAAGTGTCATGACAACGATTTTCTTGAAATTAAATTTGCCATTTCTCACTTGAATCGCAGAACACTGAAAACGCTTCATTTAGTTTCTCTTCCTGCCGTAAATAAATCTTATTGCTTTTCTTTGAAGAGACTCAGGTTTTTTTTACATCACGCACATGATAGGGTGACCAAACAGTGCATGTATGCTCAAGAATTGGTCTTATTAGGCATATTTATATGCGGTAAGCTTGTGCTTTGGAGCAAATTAGGTCGATATGCCTGTGCATTAGGTGTGAATGTGAAGACTGAAATCTCTTTACTTGTGATAAGTTGTTTGATCTGTTTTTATAAGTGTATTTAAATGGTTCTTTTTTGGTCGTAAGTGTCATGACAACGATATTCTTGAAATTAAATTTGCCATTTATCACTTCAATCGCAGAACACTGAAAACGCTTCATTTAGTTTCTCTTGCTGCCGTAAATAAATCTTATTGCTTTTCTTTGAAGAGACTCAGGTTGTTTTACATCACGCACATGATAGGGTGACCAAACAGCGCATGTATGATCAAGAATTGGTCTTATTAGGCATTTTTATATGCGGTAAGCTTGTGCTTTTGAGCAAATTAGGTCGATATGCCTGTGGATTAGGTGTGAATGTTATTCCCAGATACTTAAATCTCTTTACTTGTGATAAGTTGTTTGATCTCTTTTTATAAGTGTATTTAAATGGTTCTTTTTTGGTCGTAAGTTTCATGACGATTTTCTTGAAATTAAATTTGCCATTTCTCACTTCAATCGCAGAACAGTGAAAACGCTTCATTTAGTTTCTCTCTTGCTGTAAATAAATCTTATTGCTTTTCTTTGAAGAGACTCAGGTTTCTTTACATCACGCACATGATAGGGTGACCAAACAGCGCATGTATGCTGAAGAATTGGTCTTATTAGGCATTTTTATATGCGGTAAGCTGGTGCTTTAGAGCAAATTAGGTCGATATGCCTGTGCATTAGGTGTGAATGTGAAGACTGAAATCTCTTTACTTCTGATAAGTTGTTTGATGTGTTTTTATAAGTGTATTTAAATGGTTCTTTTTTGGTCGTAAGTGTCATGACAACGGTTTTCTTGAAATTAATTTTGCCATTTCTCACTTCGATCGCAAAGCACTGAAAACGCTTCATTTAGTTTCTCTTGCTGCCGTAAATAAATCTTATTGCTTTTCTTTGAAGAGACACAGGTTTTTTAACATCACGCACATGAAAGGGTGACCAAACAGCGCATGCATGCTCAAGAATTGATCTTATTAGGCATTTTTATATGCGGTAAGCTTGTGCTTTGGAGCAAATTAGGTCGATATGCCTGTGGATTAGGTGTGAATGTTACTCCCGGATACTGAAATCTCTTTACTTGTGATAAGTTGTTTGATCTGTTTTTATAAGTGTATTTAAACGGTTCTTTTTTGGTCGTAAGTGTCATGACAACGATTTTCTTGAAATTAAATTCGCCATTTATCACTTCAATCGCAGAACACTGAAAACGCTTCATTTAGTTTCTCTTGCTGCCGTAAATAAATCTTATTGCTTTTCTTTGAAGAGACTCAGGTTTTTTTTACATCACGCACATGATAGGGTGACCAAACAGCGCATGTATGATCAAGAATTGGTCTTATTAGGCATTTTTATATGCGGTAAGCTTGTGCTTTGGAGCAAAGTAGGTCATATGCCTGTGCATTAGATGTGAATGTTACTCCCAGATACTGAAATCTCTTTACTTGTGATAAGTTGTTTGATCTGTTTTTATAAGTGTATTTAAATGGTTCTTTTTTGGTCGTAAGTGTCATGACAACGATTTTCTTGAAATTAAATTTGCCATTTATCACTTCAATCGCAGAACACTGAAAACGCTTCATTTAGTTTCTCTTGCTGCCGTAAATAAATCTTATTGCTTTTCTTTGAAGAGACTCAGGTTTTTTTACATCACGCACATGATAGGGTGACCAAACAGCGCATGTATGATCAAGAATTTGTCTTATTAGGCATTTTTATATGCGGTAAGCTTGTGCTTTTGAGCAAATTAAGTCGATATGCCTGTGGATTACGTGTTAATGTTATTCCCAGATACTGAAATCTCTTTACTTGTGATAAGTTGTTTGATCTGTTTTTATAAGTGTATTTAAATGGTTTTTTTGGTCGTAAGTGTCATGACAACGATTTTCTTGAAATTAAATTTGCCATTTCTCACTTGAATCGCAGAACACTGAAAACGCTTCATTTAGTTTCTCTTGCTGCCGTAAATAAATCTTATTGCTTTTTTTGAAGAGACTCATTTTTTTTTACATCACTCACATGATAGGGTGACCAAACAGGGTATGTATGCTCTAGAATTGATCTTATTAGGCATTTTTATATGCGGTTTGCTTGTGCTTTGGAGCAAATTAGGTCGATATGCCAGTGCATTAGGTGTGAATGTTACTCCCAAAGACTGAAATCTCTTTACTTGTGATAAGTTGTTTGAGCTGTTTTTATAAGTGTATTTAAATGGTTTTTTGGTCGTAAGTGTCATGACAACGATTTTCTTGAAATTAAATTTGCCATTTCTCACTTGAATCGCAGAACACTGAAAACGCTTCATTTAGTTTCTCATCCTGCCGTAAATAAATCTTATTGCTTTTCTTTGAAGAGACTCAGGTTTTTTTTACATCACGCACATGATAGGGTGACCAAACAGTGCATGTATGCTCAAGAATTGGTCTTAGGCATATTTATATGCGGTAAGCTTGTGCTTTGGAGCAAATTAGGTCGATATGCCTGTGCATTAGGTGTGAATGTGAAGACTGAAATCTCTTTACTTGTGATAAGTTGTTTGATCTGTTTTTATAAGTGTATTTAAATTGTTCTTTTTTGGTCGTAAGTGTCATGACAACGATTTTCTTGAAATTAAATTTGCCATTTATCACTTCAATCGCAGAACACTGAAAACGCTTCATTTAGTTTCTCTTGCTGCCGTAAATAAATCTTATTGCTTTTCTTTGAAGAGACTCAGGTTTTTTTACATCACGCACATGATAGGGTGACCAAACAGCGCATGTATGATCAAGAATTGGTCTTATTAGGCATTTTTATATGCGGTAAGCTTTTGCTTTTGAGCAAATTAAGTCGATATGCCTGTGGATTAGGTGTTAATGTTATTCCCAGATACTGAAATCTCTTTACTTGTGATAAGTTGTTTGATCTGTTTTTATAAGTGTATTTAAATGGTTTTTTTGGTCGTAAGTGTCATGACAACGATTTTCTTGAAATTAAATTTGCCATTTCTCACTTGAATCGCAGAACACTGAAAACGCTTCATTTAGTTTCTCTTGCTGCTGTAAATAAATCTTATTGCTTTTCTTTGAAGAGACTCAGGTTTTTTTACATCACGCACATGATAGGGTGACCAAACAGCGCATGTATGCTCAAGAATTGGTCTTATTAGGCATTTTTATATGCGGTAAGCTGGTGCTTTGGAGCAAATTAGGTCGATATGCCTGTGCATTAGGTGTGAATGTGAAGACTGAAATCTCTTTACTTGTGATAAGTTGTTTGATTTGTTTTTATAAGTGTATTTAAATGGTTCTTTTTTGGTCGTAAGTGTCATGACAACGGTTTTCTTGAAATTAAATTTGCCATTTCTCACTTCGATCGCAAAACACTGAAAACGCTTCATTTAGTTTCTCTTGCTGCCGTAAATAAATCTTATTGCTTTTCTTTGAAGAGACACAGGTTTTTTAACATCACGCACATGAAAGGGTGACCAAACAGCGCATGCATGCTCAAGAATTGATCTTATTAGGCATTTTTATATGCGGTAAGCTTGTGCTTTGGAGCAAATTAGGTCGATATGCCTGTGGATTAGGTGTGAATGTTACTCCCGGATACTGAAATCTCTTTACTTGTGATAAGTTGTTTGATCTGTTTTTATAAGTGTATTTAAACGGTTCTTTTTTGGTCGTAAGTGTCATGACAACGATATTCTTGAAATTAAATTCGCCATTTCTCACTTCAATCGCAGAACACTGAAAACGCTTCATTTAGTTTCTCTCTTGCTGTAAATAAATCTTATTGCTTTTCTTTGAAGAGACTCAGGTTTTTTACATCACGCACATGATAGGGTGACCAAACAGCGCATGTATGCTGAAGAATTGGTCTTATTAGGCATTTTTATATGCGGTAAGCTGGTGCTTTAGAGCAAATTAGGTCGATATGCCTGTGCATTAGGTGTGAATGTGAAGACTGAAATCACTTTACTTCTGATAAGTTGTTTGATGTGTTTTATAAGTGTATTTAAATGGTTCTTTTTTGGTCGTAAGTGTCATGACAACGGTTTTCTTGAAATTAATTTTGCCATTTCTCACTTCGATCGCAAAGCACTGAAAACGCTTCATTTAGTTTCTCTTGCTGCCGTAAATAAATCTTATTGCTTTTCTTTGAAGAGACACAGGTTTTTTAACATCACGCACATGAAAGGGTGACCAAACAGCGCATGCATGCTCAAGAATTGATCTTATTAGGCATTTTTATATGCGGTAAGCTTGTGCTTTGGAGCAAATTAGGTCGATATGCCTGTGGATTAGGTGTGAATGTTACTCCCGGATACTGAAATCTCTTTACTTGTGATAAGTTGTTTGAGCTGTTTTTATAAGTGTATTTAAACGGTTCTTTTTTGGTCGTAAGTGTCATGACAACGATTTTCTTGAAATTAAATTCGCCATTTATCACTTCAATCGCAGAACACTGAAAACGCTTCATTTAGTTTCTCTTGCTGCCGTAAATAAATCTTATTGCTTTTCTTTGAAGAGACTCGGGTTTTTTTACATCACGCACATGATAGGGTGACCAAACAGCGCATGTATGATCAAGAATTGGTCTTATTAGGCATTTTTATATGCGGTAAGCTTGTGCTTTGGAGCAAATTAGGTCATATGCCTGTGCATTAGATGTGAATGTTACTCCCAGATACTGAAATCTCTTTACTTGTGATAAGTTGTTTGATCTGTTTTTATAAGTGTATTTAAATGGTTCTTTTTTGGTCGTAAGTGTCATGACAACGATTTTCTTGAAATTAAATTTGCCATTTATCACTTCAATCGCAGAACACTGAAAACGCTTCATTTAGTTTCTCTTGCTGCCGTAAATAAATCTTATTGCTTTTCTTTGAAGAGACTCAGGTTTTTTTACATCACGCACATGATAGGGTGACCAAACAGCGCATGTATGATCAAGAATTGGTCTTATTAGGCATTTTTATATGCGGTAAGCTTGTGCTTTTGAGCAAATTAAGTCGATATGCCTGTGGATTAGGTGTTAATGTTATTCCCAGATACTGAAATCTCTTTACTTGTGATAAGTTGTTTGATCTGTTTTTATAAGTGTATTTAAATGGTTTTTTTGGTCGTAAGTGTCATGACAACGATTTTCTTGAAATTAAATTTGCCATTTCTCACTTGAATCGCAGAACACTGAAAACGCTTCATTTAGTTTCTCTTGCTGCCGTAAATAAATCTTATTGCTTTTTTTGAAGAGACTCATTTTTTTTTTTTACATCACTCACATGATAGGGTGACCAAACAGGGTATGTATGGTATAGAATTGATCTTATTAGGCATTTTTATATGCGGTTTGCTTGTGCTTTGGAGCAAATTAGGTCGATATGCCAGTGCATTAGGTGTGAATGTTACTCCCAAAGACTGAAATCTCTTTACTTGTGATAAGTTGTTTGAGCTGTTTTTATAAGTGTATTTAAATGGTTTTTTTGGTCGTAAGTGTCATGACAACGATTTTCTTGAAATTAAATTTGCCATTTCTCACTTGAATCGCAGAACACTGAAAACGCTTCATTTAGTTTCTCTTCCTGCCGTAAATAAATCTTATTGCTTTTCTTTGAAGAGACTCAGGTTTTTTTTACATCACGCACATGATAGGGTGACCAAACAGTGCATGTATGCTCAAGAATTGGTCTTATTAGGCATATTTATATGCGGTAAGCTTGTGCTTTGGAGCAAATTAGGTCGATATGCCTGTGCATTAGGTGTGAATGTGAAGACTGAAATCTCTTTACTTGTGATAAGTTGTTTGATCTGTTTTTATAAGTGTATTTAAATGGTTCTTTTTTGGTCGTAAGTGTCATGACAACGATATTCTTGAAATTAAATTTGCCATTTCTCACTTCAATCGCAGAACAGTGAAAACGCTTCATTTAGTTTCTCTTGCTGCCGTAAATAAATCTTATTGCTTTTCTTTGAAGAGACACAGGTTTTTTAACATCACGCACTTGAAAGGGTGACCAAACAGCGCATGCATGCTCAAGAATTGATCTTATTAGGCATTTTTATATGCGGTAAGCTTGTGCTTTGGAGCAAATTAGGTCGATATGCCTGTGGATTAGGTGTGAATGTTACTCCCGGATACTGAAATCTCTTTACTTGTGATAAGTTGTTTGATCTGTTTTTATAAGTGTATTTAAACGGTTCTTTTTTGGTCGTAAGTGTCATGACAACGATTTTCTTGAAATTAAATTCGCCATTTATCACTTCAATCGCAGAACACTGAAAACGCTTCATTTAGTTTCTCTTGCTGCCGTAAATAAATCTTATTGCTTTTCTTTGAAGAGACTCAGGTTTTTTTACATCACGCACATGATAGGGTGACCAAACAGCGCATGTATGATCAAGAATTGGTCTTATTAGGCATTTTTATATGCGGTAAGCTTGTGCTTTGGAGCAAATTAGGTCATATGCCTGTGCATTAGATGTGAATGTTACTCCCAGATACTGAAATCTCTTTACTTGTGATAAGTTGTTTGATCTGTTTTTATAAGTGTATTTAAATGGTTCTTTTTTGGTCGTAAGTGTCATGACAACGATTTTCTTGAAATTAAATTTGCCATTTATCACTTCAATCGCAGAACACTGAAAACGCTTCATTTAGTTTCTCTTGCTGCCGTAAATAAATCTTATTGCTTTTCTTTGAAGAGACTCAGGTTTTTTTACATCACGCACATGATAGGGTGACCAAACAGCGCATGTATGATCAAGAATTGGTCTTATTAGGCATTTTTATATGCGGTAAGCTTGTGCTTTTGAGCAAATTAAGTCGATATGCCTGTGGATTAGGTGTTAATGTTATTCCCAGATACTGAAATCTCTTTACTTGTGATAAGTTGTTTGATCTGTTTTTATAAGTGTATTTAAATGGTTTTTTTGGTCGTAAGTGTCATGACAACGATTTTCTTGAAATTAAATTTGCCATTTCTCACTTGAATCGCAGAACACTGAAAACGCTTCATTTAGTTTCTCTTGCTGCCGTAAATAAATCTTATTGCTTTTTTTGAAGAGACTCATTTTTTTTTACATCACTCACATGATAGGGTGACCAAACAGGGTATGTATGCTCTAGAATTGATCTTATTAGGCATTTTTATATGCGGTTTGCTTGTGCTTTGGAGCAAATTAGGTCGATATGCCAGTGCATTAGGTGTGAATGTTACTCCCAAAGACTGAAATCTCTTTACTTGTGATAAGTTGTTTGAGCTGTTTTTATAAGTGTATTTAAATGGTTTTTTTGGTCGTAAGTGTCATGACAACGATTTTCTTGAAATTAAATTTGCCATTTCTCACTTGAATCGCAGAACACTGAAAACGCTTCATTTAGTTTCTCTTCCTGCCGTAAATAAATCTTATTGCTTTTCTTTGAAGAGACTCAGGTTTTTTTTACATCACGCACATGATAGGGTGACCAAACAGTGCATGTATGCTCAAGAATTGGTCTTATTAGGCATATTTATATGCGGTAAGCTTGTGCTTTGGAGCAAATTAGGTCGATATGCCTGTGCATTAGGTGTGAATGTGAAGACTGAAATCTCTTCACTTGTGATAAGTTGTTTGATCTGTTTTTATAAGTGTATTTAAATGGTTCTTTTTTGGTCGTAAGTGTCATGACAACGATATTCTTGAAATTAAATTTGCCATTTATCACTTCAATCGCAGAACACTGAAAACGCTTCATTTATTTTCTCTTGCTGCCGTAAATAAATCTTATTGCTTTTCTTTGAAGAGACTCAGGTTTTTTTACATCACGCACATGATAGGGTGACCAAACAGCGCATGTATGATCAAGAATTGGTCTTATTAGGCATTTTTATATGCGGTAAGCTTGTGCTTTTGAGCAAATTAAGTCGATATGCCTGTGGATTAGGTGTTAATGTTATTCCCAGATACTGAAATCTCTTTACTTGTGATAAGTTGTTTGATCTGTTTTTATAAGTGTATTTAAATGGTTTTTTTGGTCGTAAGTGTCATGACAACGATTTTCTTGAAATTAAATTTGCCATTTCTCACTTGAATCGCAGAACACTGAAAACGCTTCATTTAGTTTCTCTTGCTGCTGTAAATAAATCTTATTGCTTTTCTTTGAAGAGACTCAGGTTTTTTTACATCAAGCACATGATAGGGTGACCAAAGAGCGCATGTATGCTCAAGAATTGGTCTTATTAGGCATTTTTATATGCGGTAAGCTGGTGCTTTGGAGCAAATTAGGTCGATATGCCTGTGCATTAGGTGTGAATGTGAAGACTGAAATCTCTTTACTTGTGATAAGTTGTTTGATTTGTTTTTATAAGTGTATTTAAATGGTTCTTTTTTGGTCGTAAGTGTCATGACAACGGTTTTCTTGAAATTAAATTTGCCATTTCTCACTTCGATCGCAAAACACTGAAAACGCTTCATTTAGTTTCTCTTGCTGCCGTAAATAAATCTTATTGCTTTTCTTTGAAGAGACACAGGTTTTTTAACATCACGCACATGAAAGGGTGACCAAACAGCGCATGCATGCTCAAGAATTGATCTTATTAGGCATTTTTATATGCGGTAAGCTTGTGCTTTGGAGCAAATTAGGTCGATATGCCTGTGGATTAGGTGTGAATGTTACTCCCGGATACTGAAATCTCTTTACTTGTGATAAGTTGTTTGATCTGTTTTTATAAGTGTATTTAAACGGTTCTTTTTTGGTCGTAAGTGTCATGACAACGATATTCTTGAAATTAAATTCGCCATTTATCACTTCAATCGCAGAACACTGAAAACGCTTCATTTAGTTTCTCTTGCTGCCGTAAATAAATCTTATTGCTTTTCTTTGAAGAGACTCAGGTTTTTTTACATCACGCACATGATAGGGTGACCAAACAGCGCATGTATGATGAAGAATTGGTCTTATTAGGCATTTTTATATGCGGTAAGCTTGTGCTTTGGAGCAAATTAGGTCATATGCCTGTGCATTAGATGTGAATGTTACTCCCAGATACTGAAATCTCTTTACTTGTGATAAGTTGTTTGATCTGTTTTTATAAGTGTATTTAAATGGTTCTTTTTTGGTCGTAAGTGTCATGACAACGATTTTCTTGAAATTAAATCTGCCATTTATCACTTCAATCGCAGAACACTGAAAACGCTTCATTTAGTTTCTCTTGCTGCCGTAAATAAATCTTATTGCTTTTCTTTGAAGAGACTCAGGTTTTTTTACATCACGCACATGATAGGGTGACCAAACAGCGCATGTATGATCAAGAATTGGTCTTATTAGGCATTTTTATATGCGGTAAGCTTATGCTTTTGAGCAAATTAAGTCGATATGCCTGTGGATTAGGTGTTAATGTTATTCCCAGATACTGAAATCTCTTTACTTGTGATAAGTTGTTTGATCTGTTTTTATAAGTGTATTTAAATGGTTCGTTTTTGGTCGTAAGTGTCATGACAACGATTTTCTTGAAATTAAATTTGCCATTTCTCACTTGAATCGCAGAACACTGAAAACGCTTCATTTAGTTTCTCTTGCTGCCGTAAATAAATCTTATTGCTTTTTTTGAAGAGACTCAGGTTTTTTTTACATCACTCACATGATAGGGTGACCAAACAGGGTATGTATGCTCTAGAATTGATCTTATTAGGCATTTTTATATGCGGTTTGCTTGTGCTTTGGAGCAAATTAGGTCGATATGCCTGTGCATTAGGTGTGAATGTTACTCCCAAAGACTGAAATCTCTTTACTTGTGATAAGCTGTTTGAGCTGTTTTTATAAGTGTATTTAAATGGTTTTTTTGGTCGTAAGTGTCATGACAACGATTTTCTTGAAATTAAATTTGCCATTTCTCACTTGAATCGCAGAACACTGAAAACGCTTCATTTAGTTTCTCTTCCTGCCGTAAATAAATCTTATTGCTTTTCTTTGAAGAGACTCAGGTTTTTTTACATCACGCACATGATAGGGTGACCAAACAGTGCATGTATGCTCAAGAATTGGTCTTATTAGGCATATTTTTATGCGGTAACCTTGTGCTTTGGAGCAAATTAGGTCGATATGCCTGTGCATTAGGTGTGAATGTGAAGACTGAAATCTCTTTACTTGTGATAAGTTGTTTGATCTGTTTTTATAAGTGTATTTAAATGGTTCTTTTTTGGTCGTAAGTGTCATGACAACGATATTCTTGAAATTAAATTTGCCATTTATCACTTCAATCGCAGAACACTGAAAACGCTTCATTTAGTTTCTCTTGCTGCCGTAAATAAATCTTATTGCTTTTCTTTGAAGAGACTCAGGTTTTTTTTACATCACGCACATGATAGGGTGACCAAACAGCGCATGTATGATCAAGAATTGGTCTTATTAGGCATTTTTATATGCGGTAAGCTTGTGCTTTTGAGCAAATTAGGTTGATATGCCTGTGGATTAGGTGTGAATGTTATTCCCAGATACTTAAATCTCTTTACTTGTGATAAGTTGTTTGATCTCTTTTTATAAGTGTATTTAAATGGTTCTTTTTTGGTCGTAAGTTTCATGACGATTTTCTTGAAATTAAAATTGGCCATTTCTCACTTCAATCGCAGAACAGTGAAAACGCTTCATTTAGTTTCTCTCTTGCTGTAAATAAATCTTATTGCTTTTCTTTGAAGAGACTCAGGTTTTTTTACATCACGCACATGATAGGGTGACCAAACAGCGCATGTATGCTCAAGAATTGGTCTTATTAGGCATTTTTATATGCGGTAAGCTGGTGCTTTAGAGCAAATTAGGTCGATATGCCTGTGCATTAGGTGTGAATGTGAAGACTGAAATCTCTTTACTTGTGATAAGTTGTTTGATGTGTTTTTATAAGTGTATTTAAATGGTTCTTTTTTGGTCGTAAGTGTCATGACAACGGCTTTCTTGAAATTAAATTTGCCATTTCTCACTTCGATCGCAAAGCACTGAAAACGCTTCATTTAGTTTCTCTTGCTGCCGTAAATAAATCTTATTGCTTTTCTTTGAAGAGACACAGGTTTTTTAACATCACGCACATGAAAGGGTGACCAAACAGCGCATGTATGATCAAGAATTGGTCTTATTAGGCATTTTTATATGCGGTAAGCTTGTGCTTTGGAGCAAATTAGGTCGATATGCCTGTGGATTAGGTGTGAATGTTACTCCCGGATACTGAAATCTCTTTACTTGTGATAAGTTGTTTGATCTGTTTTTATAAGTGTATTTAAACGGTTCTTTTTTGGTCGTAAGTGTCATGACACCGATTTTCTTGAAATTAAATTCGCCATTTATCACTTCAATCGCAGAACACTGAAAACGCTTCATTTAGTTTCTCTTGCTGCCGTAAATAAATCTTATTGCTTTTCTTTGAAGAGACTTAGGTTTTTTTACATCACGCACATGATAGGGTGACCAAACAGCGCATGTATGATCAAGAATTGGTCTTATTAGGCATTTTTATATGCGGTAAGCTTGTGCTTTGGAGCAAATTAGGTCATATGTCTGTGCATTAGATGTGAATGTTACTCCCAGATACTGAAATCTCTTTACTTGTGATAAGTTGTTTGATCTGTTTTTATAAGTGTATTTAAATGGTTCTTTTTTGGTCGTAAGTGTCATGACAACGATTTTCTTGAAATTAAATTTGCCATTTATCACTTCAATCGCAGAACACTGAAAACGCTTCATTTAGTTTCTCTTGCTGCCGGAAATAAATCTTATTGCTTTTCTTTGAAGAGACTCAGGTTTTTTTACATCACGCACATGATAGGGTGACCAAACAGCGCATGTATGATCAAGAATTGGTCTTATTAGGCATTTTTATATGCGGTAAGCTTATGCTTTTGAGCAAATTAAGTCGATATGCCTGTGGATTAGGTGTTAATGTTATTCCCAGATACTGAAATCTCTTTACTTGTGATAAGTTGTTTGATCTGTTTTTATAAGTGTATTTAAACGGTTCTTTTTTGGTCGTAAGTGTCATGACACCGATTTTCTTGAAATTAAATTCGCCATTTATCACTTCAATCGCAGAACACTGAAAACGCTTCATTTAGTTTCTCTTGCTGCCGTAAATAAATCTTATTGCTTATTTTGAAGAGACTCAGGTTTTTTTTACATCACTCACATGATAGGGTGACCAAACAGGGTATGTATGCTCTAGGATTGATCTTATTAGGCATTTTTATATGCGGTTTGCTTGTGCTTTGGAGCAAATTAGGTCGATATGCCTGTGCATTAGGTGTGAATGTTACTCCCAAAGACTGAAATCTCTTTACTTGTGATAAGTTGTTTGAGCTGTTTTTATAAGTGTATTTAAATGGTTTTTTTGGTCGTAAGTGTCATGACAACGATTTTCTTGAAATTAAATTTGCCATTTCTCACTTGAATCGCAGAACACTGAAAACGCTTCATTTAGTTTCTCTTCCTGCCGTAAATAAATCTTATTGCTTTTCATTGAAGAGACTCAGGTTTTTTTACATCACGCACATTATAGGGTGACCAAACAGTGCATGTATGCTCAAGAATTGGTCTTATTAGGCATATTTATATGCGGTAAGCTTGTGCTTTGGAGCAAATTAGGTCGATATGCCTGTGCATTAGGTGTGAATGTGAAGACTGAAATCTCTTTACTTGTGATAAGTTGTTTGATCTGTTTTTATAAGTGTATTTAAATGGTTCTTTTTTGGTCGTAAGTGTCATGACAACGATATTCTTGAAATTAAATTTGCCATTTATCACTTCAATCGCAGAACACTGAAAACGCTTCATTTAGTTTCTCTTGCTGCCGTAAATAAATCTTATTGCTTTTCTTTGAAGAGACTCAGGTTTTTTTACATCACGCACATGATAGGGTGACCAAACAGCGCATGTATGATCAAGAATTGGTCTTATTAGGCATTTTTATATGCGGTAAGCTTGTGCTTTTGAGCAAATTAGGTCGATATGCCTGTGGATTAGGTGTGAATGTTATTCCCAGATACTTAAATCTCTTTACTTGTGATAAGTTGTTTGATCTCTTTTTATAAGTGTATTTAAATGGTTCTTTTTTGGTCGTAAGTTTCATGACGATTTTCTTGAAATTAAATTTGCCATTTCTCACTTCAATCGCAGAACAGTGAAAACGCTTCATTTAGTTTCTCTTGCTGCTGTAAATAAATCTTATTGCTTTTCTTTGAAGAGACTCAGGTTTTTTTACATCACGCACATGATAGGGTGACCAAACAGCGCATGTATGCTCAAGAATTGGTCTTATTAGGCATTTTTATATGCGGTAAGCTGGTGCTTTGGAGCAAATTAGGTCGATATGCCTGTGCATTAGGTGTGAATGTGAAGACTGAAATCTCTTTACTTGTGATAAGTTGTTTGATGTGTTTTTATAAGTATATTTAAATGGTTCTTTTTTGGTCGTAAGTGTCATGACAACGGATTTCTTGAAATTAAATTTGCCATTTCTCACTTCGATCGCAAAACACTGAAAACGCTTCATTTAGTTTCTCTTGCTGCCATAAATAAATCTTATTGCTTTTCTTTGAAGAGACACAGGTTTTTTAACATCACGCAGATGAAAGGGTGACCAAACAGCGCATGCATGCTCAAGAATTGATCTTATTAGGCATTTTTATATGCGGTAAGCTTGTGCTTTGGAGCAAATTAGGTCGATATGCCTGTGGATTAGGTGTGAATGTTACTCCCGGATACTGAAATCTCTTTACTTGTGATAAGTTGTTTGATCTTATTTTATAAGTGTATTTAAACGGTTCTTTTTTGGTTGTAAGTGTCATGACAACGATTTTCTTGAAATTAAATTCGCCATTTATCACTTCAATCGCAGAACACTGAAAACGCTTCATTTAGTTTCTCTTGCTGCCGTAAATAAATCTTATTGCTTTTCTTTGAAGAGACTCAGGTTTTTTTACACCACGCACATGATAGGGTGACCAAACAGCGCATGTATGATCAAGAATTGGTCTTATTAGGCATTTTTATATGCGGTAAGCTTGTGCTTTTGAGCAAATTAGGTCGATATGCCTGTGGATTAGGTGCGAATGTTATTCCCAGATACTGAAATCTCTTTACTTGTGATAAGTTGTTTGATCTGTTTTTATAAGTGTATTTAAATCGTTCGTTTTTGGTCGTAAGTGTCATGACAACGATTTTCTTGAAATTAAATTTGCCATTTCTCACTTGAATCGCAGAACACTGAAAACGCTTCATCTAGTTTCTCTTGCTGCCGTAAATAAATCTTATTGCTTTTTTTTAAGAGACTCAGGTTTTTTTTACATCACTCACATGATAGGGTGACCAAACAGGGTATGTATGCTCTAGAATTGATCTTATTAGGTATTTTTATATGCGGTTTGCTTGTGCTTTGGAGCAAATTAGGTCGATATGCCTGTGCATTAGGTGTGAATGTTACTCCCAAAGACTGAAATCTCTTTACTTGTGATAAGTTGTTTGAGCTGTTTTTATAAGTGTATTTAAATGGTTTTTTTGGTCGTAAGTGTCATGACAACGATTTTCTTGAAATTAAATTTGCCATTTGTCACTTGAATCGCAGAACACTGAAAACGCTTCATTTAGTTTCTCTTCCTGCCGTAAATAAATCTTATTGCTTTTCTTTGAAGAGACTCAGGTTTTTTTTACATCACGCACATGATAGGGTGACCAAACAGTGCATGTATGCTCAAGAATTGGTCTTATTAGGCATATTTATATGCGGTAAGCTTGTGCTTTGGAGCAAATTAGGTCGATATGCCTGTGCATTAGGTGTGAATGTGAAGACTGAAATCTCTTTACTTGTGATAAGTTGTTTGATCTGTTTTTATAAGTGTATTTAAATGGTTCTTTTTTGGTCGTAAGTGTCATGAAAACGATATTCTTGAAATTAAATTTGCCATTTATCACTTCAATCGCAGAACACTGAAAACGCTTCATTTAGTTTCTCTTGCTGCCGTAAATAAATCTTATTGCTTTTCTTTGAAGAGACTCAGGTTTTTTTACATCACGCACATGATAGGGTGACCAAAGAGCGCATGTATGATCAAGAATTGGTCTTATTAGGCATTTTTATATGCGGTAAGCTTGTGCTTTTGAGCAAATTAGGTCGATATGCCTGTGGATTAGGTGTGAATGTTATTCCCAGATACTTAAATCTCTTTACTTGTGATAAGTTGTTTGATCTCTTTTTATAAGTGTATTTAAATGGTTCTTTTTTGGTCGTAAGTTTCATGACGATTTTCTTGAAATTAAATTTGCCATTTCTCACTTCAATCGCAGAACAGTGAAAACGCTTCATTTAGTTTCTCTTGCTGCTGTAAATAAATCTTATTGCTTTTCTTTGAAGAGACTCAGGTTTTTTTACATCACGCACATGATAGGGTGACCAAACAGCGCATGTATGCTCAAGAATTGGTCTTATTAGGCATTTTTATATGAGGTAAGCTGGTGCTTTGGAGCAAATTAGGTCGATATGCCTGTGCATTAGTTGTGAATGTGAAGACTGAAATCTCTTTACTTGTGATAAGTTGTTTGATGTGTTTTTATAAGTGTATTTAAATGGTTCTTTTTTGGTCGTAAGTGTCATGACAACGGTTTTCTTGAAATTAAATTTGCCATTTCTCACTTCGATCGCAAAACACTGAAAACGCTTCATTTAGTTTCTCTTGCTGCCGTAAATAAATCTTATTGCTTTTCTTTGAAGAGACACACGTTTTTTAACATCACGCACATGAAAGGGTGACCAAACAGCGCATGCATGCTCAAGAATTGATCTTATTAGGCATTTTTATATGCGGTAAGCTTGTGCTTTGGAGCAAATTAGGTCGGTATGCCTGTGGATTAGGTGTGAATGTTACTCCCGGATACTGAAATCTCTTTACTTGTGATAAGTTGTTTGATCTGTTTTTATAAGTGTATTTAAATGGTTCTTTTTTGGTCGTAAGTGTCATGACAACGATTTTCTTGAAATTAAATTTGCCATTTATCACTTCAATCGCAGAACACTGAAAACGCTTCATTTAGTTTCTCTTGCTGCCGTAAATAAATCTTATTGCTTTTCTTTGAAGAGACTCAGGTTTTTTTACATCACGCACATGATAGGGTGACCAAACAGCGCATGTATGATCAAGAATTGGTCTTATTAGGCATTTTTATATGCGGTAAGCTTGTGCTTTGGAGCAAATTAGGTCATATGCCTGTGCATTAGATGTGAATGTTACTCCCAGATACTGAAATCTCTTTACTTGTGATAAGTTGTTTGATCTGTTTTTATAAGTGTATTTAAATGGTTCTTTTTTGGTCGTAAGTGTCATGACAACGATTTTCTTGAAATTAAATTTGCCATTTATCACTTCAATCGCAGAACACTGAAAACGCTTCATTTAGTTTCTCTTGCTGCCGTAAATAAATCTTATTGCTTTTCTTTGAAGAGACTCAGGTTTTTTTACATCACGCACATGATAGGGTGACCAAACAGCGCATGTATGATCAAGAATTGGTCTTATTAGGCATTTTTATATGCGGTAAGCTGGTGCTTTGGAGCAAATTAGGTCGATATGCCTGTGCATTAGGTGTGAATGTGAAGACTGAAATCTCTTTACTTGTGATAAGTTGTTTGATGTGTTTTTATAAGTGTATTTAAATGGTTCTTTTTTGGTCGTAAGTGTCATGACAACGGTTTTCTTGAAATTAAATTTGCCATTTCTCACTTCGATCGCAAAACACTGAAAACGCTTCATTTAGTTTCTCTTGCTGCCGTAAATAAATCTTATTGCTTTTCTTTGAAGAGACACAGGTTTTTTAACATCACGCACATGAAAGGGTGACCAAACAGCGCATGCATGCTCAGGAATTGATCTTATTAGGCATTTTTATATGCGGTAAGCTTGTGCTTTGGAGCAAATTAGGTCGATATGCCTGTGGATTAGGTGTGAATGTTACTCCCGGATACTGAAATCTCTTTACTTGTGATAAGTTGTTTGATCTGGTTTTATAAGTGTATTTAAACGGTTCTTTTTTGGTCGTAAGTGTCATGACAACGATTTTCTTGAAATTAAATTCGCTATTTATCACTTCAATCGCAGAACACTGAAAACGCTTCATTTAGTTTCTCTTGCTGCCGTAAATAAATCTTATTACTTTTCTTTGAAGAGACTCAGGTTTTTTTACATCACGCACATGATAGGGTGACCAAACAGCGCATGTATGATCAAGAATTGGTCTTATTAGGCATTTTTATATGCGGTAAGCTTGTGCTTTTGAGCAAATTAAGTCGATATGCCTGTGGATTAGGTGTTAATGTTATTCCCAGATACTGAAATCTCTTTACTTGTGATAAGTTGTTTGATCTGTTTTTATAAGTGTATTTAAAAGGTTCGTTTTTGGTCGTAAGTGTCATGACAACGATTTTCTTGAAATTAAATTTGCCATTTCTCACTTGAATCGCAGAACACTGAAAACGCTTCATTTAGTTTCTCTTGCTGCCGTAAATAAATCTTATTGCTTTTTTTGAAGAGACTCAGGTTTTTTTACATCACGCACATGATAGGGTGACCAAACAGCGCATGTATGCTCAAGAATTGGTCTTATTAGGCATTTTTATATGCGGTAAGCTGGTGCTTTAGAGCAAATTAGGTCGATATGCCTGTGCATTAGGTGTGAATGTGAAGACTGAAATCTCTTTACTTCTGATAAGTTGTTTGATGTGTTTTTATAAGTGTATTTAAATGGTTCTTTTTTGGTCGTAAGTGTCATGACAACGGTTTTCTTGAAATTAAATTTGCCATTTCTCACTTCGATCGCAAAACACTGAAAACGCTTCATTTAGTTTCTCTTGCTGCCGTAAATAAATCTTATTGCTTTTCTTTGAAGAGACACACGTTTTTTAACATCACGCACATGAAAGGGTGACCAAACAGCGCATGCATGCTCAAGAATTGATCTTATTAGGCATTTTTATATGCGGTAAGCTTGTGCTTTGGAGCAAATTAGGTCGGTATGCCTGTGGATTAGGTGTGAATGTTACTCCCGGATACTGAAATCTCTTTACTTGTGATAAGTTGTTTGATCTGTTTTTATAAGTGTATTTAAATGGTTCTTTTTTGGTCGTAAGTGTCATGACAACGATTTTCTTGAAATTAAATTTGCCATTTATCACTTCAATCGCAGAACACTGAAAACGCTTCATTTAGTTTCTCTTGCTGCCGTAAATAAATCTTATTGCTTTTCTTTGAAGAGACTCAGGTTTTTTTACATCACGCACATGATAGGGTGACCAAACAGCGCATGTATGATCAAGAATTGGTCTTATTAGGCATTTTTATATGCGGTAAGCTTGTGCTTTGGAGCAAATTAGGTCATATGCCTGTGCATTAGATGTGAATGTTACTCCCAGATACTGAAATCTCTTTACTTGTGATAAGTTGTTTGATCTGTTTTTATAAGTGTATTTAAATGGTTCTTTTTTGGTCGTAAGTGTCATGACAACGATTTTCTTGAAATTGAATTTGCCATTTATCACTTCAATCGCAGAACACTGAAAACGCTTCATTTAGTTTCTCTTGCTGCCGTAAATAAATCTTATTGCTTTTCTTTGAAGAGACTCAGGTTTTTTTACATCACGCACATGATAGGGTGACCAAACAGCGCATGTATGATCAAGAATTGGTCTTATTAGGCATTTTTATATGCGGTAAGCTGGTGCTTTGGAGCAAATTAGGTCGATATGCCTGTGCATTAGGTGTGAATGTGAAGACTGAAATCTCTTTACTTGTGATAAGTTGTTTGATGTGTTTTTATAAGTGTATTTAAATGGTTCTTTTTTGGTCGTAAGTGTCATGACAACGGTTTTCTTGAAATTAAATTTGCCATTTCTCACTTCGATCGCAAAACACTGAAAACGCTTCATTTAGTTTCTCTTGCTGCCGTAAATAAATCTTATTGCTTTTCTTTGAAGAGACACAGGTTTTTTAACATCACGCACATGAAAGGGTGACCAAACAGCGCATGCATGCTCAGGAATTGATCTTATTAGGCATTTTTATATGCGGTAAGCTTGTGCTTTGGAGCAAATTAGGTCGATATGCCTGTGGATTAGGTGTGAATGTTACTCCCGGATACTGAAATCTCTTTACTTGTGATAAGTTGTTTGATCTGGTTTTATAAGTGTATTTAAACGGTTCTTTTTTGGTCGTAAGTGTCATGACAACGATTTTCTTGAAATTAAATTCGCTATTTATCACTTCAATCGCAGAACACTGAAAACGCTTCATTTAGTTTCTCTTGCTGCCGTAAATAAATCTTATTACTTTTCTTTGAAGAGACTCAGGTTTTTTTACATCACGCACATGATAGGGTGACCAAACAGCGCATGTATGATCAAGAATTGGTCTTATTAGGCATTTTTATATGCGGTAAGCTTGTGCTTTTGAGCAAATTAAGTCGATATGCCTGTGGATTAGGTGTTAATGTTATTCCCAGATACTGAAATCTCTTTACTTGTGATAAGTTGTTTGATCTGTTTTTATAAGTGTATTTAAAAGGTTCGTTTTTGGTCGTAAGTGTCATGACAACGATTTTCTTGAAATTAAATTTGCCATTTCTCACTTGAATCGCAGAACACTGAAAACGCTTCATTTAGTTTCTCTTGCTGCCGTAAATAAATCTTATTGCTTTTTTTGAAGAGACTCAGGTTTTTTTACATCACGCACATGATAGGGTGACCAAACAGCGCATGTATGCTCAAGAATTGGTCTTATTAGGCATTTTTATATGCGGTAAGCTGGTGCTTTAGAGCAAATTAGGTCGATATGCCTGTGCATTAGGTGTGAATGTGAAGACTGAAATCTCTTTACTTCTGATAAGTTGTTTGATGTGTTTTTATAAGTGTATTTAAATGGTTCTTTTTTGGTCGTAAGTGTCATGACAACGGTTTTCTTGAAATTAAATTTGCCATTTCTCACTTCGATCGCAAAACACTGAAAACGCTTCATTTAGTTTCTCTTGCTGCCGTAAATAAATCTTATTGCTTTTCTTTGAAGAGACACACGTTTTTTAACATCACGCACATGAAAGGGTGACCAAACAGCGCATGCATGCTCAAGAATTGATCTTATTAGGCATTTTTATATGCGGTAAGCTTGTGCTTTGGAGCAAATTAGGTCGGTATGCCTGTGGATTAGGTGTGAATGTTACTCCCGGATACTGAAATCTCTTTACTTGTGATAAGTTGTTTGATCTGTTTTTATAAGTGTATTTAAATGGTTCTTTTTTGGTCGTAAGTGTCATGACAACGATTTTCTTGAAATTAAATTTGCCATTTATCACTTCAATCGCAGAACACTGAAAACGCTTCATTTAGTTTCTCTTGCTGCCGTAAATAAATCTTATTGCTTTTCTTTGAAGAGACTCAGGTTTTTTTACATCACGCACATGATAGGGTGACCAAACAGCGCATGTATGATCAAGAATTGGTCTTATTAGGCATTTTTATATGCGGTAAGCTTGTGCTTTGGAGCAAATTAGGTCATATGCCTGTGCATTAGATGTGAATGTTACTCCCAGATACTGAAATCTCTTTACTTGTGATAAGTTGTTTGATCTGTTTTTATAAGTGTATTTAAATGGTTCTTTTTTGGTCGTAAGTGTCATGACAACGATTTTCTTGAAATTAAATTTGCCATTTATCACTTCAATCGCAGAACACTGAAAACGCTTCATTTAGTTTCTCTTGCTGCCGTAAATAAATCTTATTGCTTTTCTTTGAAGAGACTCAGGTTTTTTTACATCACGCACATGATAGGGTGACCAAACAGCGCATGTATGATCAAGAATTGGTCTTATTAGGCATTTTTATATGCGGTAAGCTGGTGCTTTGGAGCAAATTAGGTCGATATGCCTGTGCATTAGGTGTGAATGTGAAGACTGAAATCTCTTTACTTGTGATAAGTTGTTTGATGTGTTTTTATAAGTGTATTTAAATGGTTCTTTTTTGGTCGTAAGTGTCATGACAACGGTTTTCTTGAAATTAAATTTGCCATTTCTCACTTCGATCGCAAAACACTGAAAACGCTTCATTTAGTTTCTCTTGCTGCCGTAAATAAATCTTATTGCTTTTCTTTGAAGAGACACAGGTTTTTTAACATCACGCACATGAAAGGGTGACCAAACAGCGCATGCATGCTCAGGAATTGATCTTATTAGGCATTTTTATATGCGGTAAGCTTGTGCTTTGGAGCAAATTAGGTCGATATGCCTGTGGATTAGGTGTGAATGTTACTCCCGGATACTGAAATCTCTTTACTTGTGATAGGTTGTTTGATCTGGTTTTATAAGTGTATTTAAACGGTTCTTTTTTGGTCGTAAGTGTCATGACAACGATTTTCTTGAAATTAAATTCGCTATTTATCACTTCAATCGCAGAACACTGAAAACGCTTCATTTAGTTTCTCTTGCTGCGGTAAATAAATCTTATTACTTTTCTTTGAAGAGACTCAGGTTTTTTTACATCACGCACATGATAGGGTGACCAAACAGCGCATGTATGATCAAGAATTGGTCTTATTAGGCATTTTTATATGCGGTAAGCTTGTGCTTTTGAGCAAATTAAGTCGATATGCCTGTGGATTAGGTGTTAATGTTATTCCCAGATACTTAAATCTCTTTACTTGTGATAAGTTGTTTGATCTGTTTTTATAAGTGTATTTAAATGGTTTTTTTGGTCGTAAGTGTCATGACAACGATTTTCTTGAAATTAAATTTGCCATTTCTCACTTGAATCGCAGCACACTGAAAACGCTTCATTTAGTTTCTCTTGCTGCCGTAAATAAATCTTATTGCTTTTTTTGAAGAGACTCATTTTTTTTTACATCACTCACATGATAGGGTGACCAAACAGGGTATGTATGCTCTAGAATTGATCTTATTAGGCATTTTTATATGCGGTTTGCTTGTGCTTTGGAGCAAATTAGGTCGATATGCCAGTGCATTAGGTGTGAATGTTACTCCCAAAGACTGAAATCTCTTTACTTGTGATAAGTTGTTTGATCTGTTTTTATAAGTGTATTTAAATGGTTCTTTTTTGGTCGTAAGTGTCATGACAACGATATTCTTGAAATTAAATTTGCCATTTATCACTTCAATCGCAGAACACTGAAAACGCTTCATTTATTTTCTCTTGCTGCCGTAAATAAATCTTATTGCTTTTCTTTGAAGAGACTCAGGTTTTTTTACATCACGCACATGATAGGGTGACCAAACAGCGCATGTATGATCAAGAATTGGTCTTATTAGGCATTTTTATATGCGGTAAGCTTGTGCTTTTGAGCAAATTAAGTCGATATGCCTGTGGATTAGGTGTTAATGTTATTCCCAGATACTGAAATCTCTTTACTTGTGATAAGTTGTTTGATCTGTTTTTATAAGTGTATTTAAATGGTTTTTTTGGTCGTAAGTGTCATGACAACGATTTTCTTGAAATTAAATTTGCCATTTCTCACTTGAATCGCAGAACACTGAAAACGCTTCATTTAGTTTCTCTTGCTGCTGTAAATAAATCTTATTGCTTTTCTTTGAAGAGACTCAGGTTTTTTTACATCAAGCACATGATAGGGTGACCAAAGAGCGCATGTATGCTCAAGAATTGGTCTTATTAGGCATTTTTATATGCGGTAAGCTGGTGCTTTGGAGCAAATTAGGTCGATATGCCTGTGCATTAGGTGTGAATGTGAAGACTGAAATCTCTTTACTTGTGATAAGTTGTTTGATTTGTTTTTATAAGTGTATTTAAATGGTTCTTTTTTGGTCGTAAGTGTCATGACAACGGTTTTCTTGAAATTAAATTTGCCATTTCTCACTTCGATCGCAAAACACTGAAAACGCTTCATTTAGTTTCTCTTGCTGCCGTAAATAAATCTTATTGCTTTTCTTTGAAGAGACACAGGTTTTTTAACATCACGCACATGAAAGGGTGACCAAACAGCGCATGCATGCTCAAGAATTGATCTTATTAGGCATTTTTATATGCGGTAAGCTTGTGCTTTGGAGCAAATTAGGTCGATATGCCTGTGGATTAGGTGTGAATGTTACTCCCGGATACTGAAATCTCTTTACTTGTGATAAGTTGTTTGATCTGTTTTTATAAGTGTATTTAAACGGTTCTTTTTTGGTCGTAAGTGTCATGACAACGATATTCTTGAAATTAAATTCGCCATTTATCACTTCAATCGCAGAACACTGAAAACGCTTCATTTAGTTTCTCTTGCTGCCGTAAATAAATCTTATTGCTTTTCTTTGAAGAGACTCAGGTTTTTTTACATCACGCACATGATAGGGTGACCAAACAGCGCATGTATGATGAAGAATTGGTCTTATTAGGCATTTTTATATGCGGTAAGCTTGTGCTTTGGAGCAAATTAGGTCATATGCCTGTGCATTAGATGTGAATGTTACTCCCAGATACTGAAATCTCTTTACTTGTGATAAGTTGTTTGATCTGTTTTTATAAGTGTATTTAAATGGTTCTTTTTTGGTCGTAAGTGTCATGACAACGATTTTCTTGAAATTAAATTTGCCATTTATCACTTCAATCGCAGAACACTGAAAACGCTTCATTTAGTTTCTCTTGCTGCCGTAAATAAATCTTATTGCTTTTCTTTGAAGAGACTCAGGTTTTTTTACATCACGCACATGATAGGGTGACCAAACAGCGCATGTATGATCAAGAATTGGTCTTATTAGGCATTTTTATATGCGGTAAGCTTATGCTTTTGAGCAAATTAAGTCGATATGCCTGTGGATTAGGTGTTAATGTTATTCCCAGATACTGAAATCTCTTTACTTGTGATAAGTTGTTTGATCTGTTTTTATAAGTGTATTTAAATGGTTCGTTTTTGGTCGTAAGTGTCATGACAACGATTTTCTTGAAATTAAATTTGCCATTTCTCACTTGAATCGCAGAACACTGAAAACGCTTCATTTAGTTTCTCTTGCTGCCGTAAATAAATCTTATTGCTTTTCTTTGAAGAGACTCAGGTTTTTTTACATCACGCACATGATAGGGTGACCAAACAGCGCATGTATGATCAAGAATTGGTCTTATTAGGCATTTTTATATGCGGTAAGCTTGTGCTTTGGAGCAAATTAGGTCATATGCCTGTGCATTAGATGTGAATGTTACTCCCAGATACTGAAATCTCTTTACTTGTGATAAGTTGTTTGATCTGTTTTTATAAGTGTATTTAAATGGTTCTTTTTTGGTCGTAAGTGTCATGACAACGATTTTCTTGAAATTGAATTTGCCATTTATCACTTCAATCGCAGAACACTGAAAACGCTTCATTTAGTTTCTCTTGCTGCCGTAAATAAATCTTATTGCTTTTCTTTGAAGAGACTCAGGTTTTTTTACATCACGCACATGATAGGGTGACCAAACAGCGCATGTATGATCAAGAATTGGTCTTATTAGGCATTTTTATATGCGGTAAGCTGGTGCTTTGGAGCAAATTAGGTCGATATGCCTGTGCATTAGGTGTGAATGTGAAGACTGAAATCTCTTTACTTGTGATAAGTTGTTTGATGTGTTTTTATAAGTGTATTTAAATGGTTCTTTTTTGGTCGTAAGTGTCATAACAACGGTTTTCTTGAAATTAAATTTGCCATTTCTCACTTCGATCGCAAAACACTGAAAACGCTTCATTTAGTTTCTCTTGCTGCCGTAAATAAATCTTATTGCTTTTCTTTGAAGAGACACAGGTTTTTTAACATCACGCACATGAAAGGGTGACCAAACAGCGCATGCATGCTCAGGAATTGATCTTATTAGGCATTTTTATATGCGGTAAGCTTGTGCTTTGGAGCAAATTAGGTCGATATGCCTGTGGATTAGGTGTGAATGTTACTCCCGGATACTGAAATCTCTTTACTTGTGATAAGTTGTTTGATCTGGTTTTATAAGTGTATTTAAACGGTTCTTTTTTGGTCGTAAGTGTCATGACAACGATTTTCTTGAAATTAAATTCGCTATTTATCACTTCAATCGCAGAACACTGAAAACGCTTCATTTAGTTTCTCTTGCTGCCGTAAATAAATCTTATTACTTTTCTTTGAAGAGACTCAGGTTTTTTTACATCACGCACATGATAGGGTGACCAAACAGCGCATGTATGATCAAGAATTGGTCTTATTAGGCATTTTTATATGCGGTAAGCTTGTGCTTTTGAGCAAATTAAGTCGATATGCCTGTGGATTAGGTGTTAATGTTATTCCCAGATACTGAAATCTCTTTACTTGTGATAAGTTGTTTGATCTGTTTTTATAAGTGTATTTAAAAGGTTCGTTTTTGGTCGTAAGTGTCATGACAACGATTTTCTTGAAATTAAATTTGCCATTTCTCACTTGAATCGCAGAACACTGAAAACGCTTCATTTAGTTTCTCTTGCTGCCGTAAATAAATCTTATTGCTTTTTTTGAAGAGACTCAGGTTTTTTTACATCACGCACATGATAGGGTGACCAAACAGCGCATGTATGCTCAAGAATTGGTCTTATTAGGCATTTTTATATGCGGTAAGCTGGTGCTTTAGAGCAAATTAGGTCGATATGCCTGTGCATTAGGTGTGAATGTGAAGACTGAAATCTCTTTACTTCTGATAAGTTGTTTGATGTGTTTTTATAAGTGTATTTAAATGGTTCTTTTTTGGTCGTAAGTGTCATGACAACGGTTTTCTTGAAATTAAATTTGCCATTTCTCACTTCGATCGCAAAACACTGAAAACGCTTCATTTAGTTTCTCTTGCTGCCGTAAATAAATCTTATTGCTTTTCTTTGAAGAGACACACGTTTTTTAACATCACGCACATGAAAGGGTGACCAAACAGCGCATGCATGCTCAAGAATTGATCTTATTAGGCATTTTTATATGCGGTAAGCTTGTGCTTTGGAGCAAATTAGGTCGGTATGCCTGTGGATTAGGTGTGAATGTTACTCCCGGATACTGAAATCTCTTTACTTGTGATAAGTTGTTTGATCTGTTTTTATAAGTGTATTTAAATGGTTCTTTTTTGGTCGTAAGTGTCATGACAACGATTTTCTTGAAATTAAATTTGCCATTTATCACTTCAATCGCAGAACACTGAAAACGCTTCATTTAGTTTCTCTTGCTGCCGTAAATAAATCTTATTGCTTTTCTTTGAAGAGACTCAGGTTTTTTTACATCACGCACATGATAGGGTGACCAAACAGCGCATGTATGATCAAGAATTGGTCTTATTAGGCATTTTTATATGCGGTAAGCTTGTGCTTTGGAGCAAATTAGGTCATATGCCTGTGCATTAGATGTGAATGTTACTCCCAGATACTGAAATCTCTTTACTTGTGATAAGTTGTTTGATCTGTTTTTATAAGTGTATTTAAATGGTTCTTTTTTGGTCGTAAGTGTCATGACAACGATTTTCTTGAAATTAAATTTGCCATTTATCACTTCAATCGCAGAACACTGAAAACGCTTCATTTAGTTTCTCTTGCTGCCGTAAATAAATCTTATTGCTTTTCTTTGAAGAGACTCAGGTTTTTTTACATCACGCACATGATAGGGTGACCAAACAGCGCATGTATGATCAAGAATTGGTCTTATTAGGCATTTTTATATGCGGTAAGCTGGTGCTTTGGAGCAAATTAGGTCGATATGCCTGTGCATTAGGTGTGAATGTGAAGACTGAAATCTCTTTACTTGTGATAAGTTGTTTGATGTGTTTTTATAAGTGTATTTAAATGGTTCTTTTTTGGTCGTAAGTGTCATGACAACGGTTTTCTTGAAATTAAATTTGCCATTTCTCACTTCGATCGCAAAACACTGAAAACGCTTCATTTAGTTTCTCTTGCTGCCGTAAATAAATCTTATTGCTTTTCTTTGAAGAGACACAGGTTTTTTAACATCACGCACATGAAAGGGTGACCAAACAGCGCATGCATGCTCAGGAATTGATCTTATTAGGCATTTTTATATGCGGTAAGCTTGTGCTTTGGAGCAAATTAGGTCGATATGCCTGTGGATTAGGTGTGAATGTTACTCCCGGATACTGAAATCTCTTTACTTGTGATAGGTTGTTTGATCTGGTTTTATAAGTGTATTTAAACGGTTCTTTTTTGGTCGTAAGTGTCATGACAACGATTTTCTTGAAATTAAATTCGCTATTTATCACTTCAATCGCAGAACACTGAAAACGCTTCATTTAGTTTCTCTTGCTGCGGTAAATAAATCTTATTACTTTTCTTTGAAGAGACTCAGGTTTTTTTACATCACGCACATGATAGGGTGACCAAACAGCGCATGTATGATCAAGAATTGGTCTTATTAGGCATTTTTATATGCGGTAAGCTTGTGCTTTTGAGCAAATTAAGTCGATATGCCTGTGGATTAGGTGTTAATGTTATTCCCAGATACTTAAATCTCTTTACTTGTGATAAGTTGTTTGATCTGTTTTTATAAGTGTATTTAAATGGTTTTTTTGGTCGTAAGTGTCATGACAACGATTTTCTTGAAATTAAATTTGCCATTTCTCACTTGAATCGCAGCACACTGAAAACGCTTCATTTAGTTTCTCTTGCTGCCGTAAATAAATCTTATTGCTTTTTTTGAAGAGACTCATTTTTTTTTACATCACTCACATGATAGGGTGACCAAACAGGGTATGTATGCTCTAGAATTGATCTTATTAGGCATTTTTATATGCGGTTTGCTTGTGCTTTGGAGCAAATTAGGTCGATATGCCAGTGCATTAGGTGTGAATGTTACTCCCAAAGACTGAAATCTCTTTACTTGTGATAAGTTGTTTGATCTGTTTTTATAAGTGTATTTAAATGGTTCTTTTTTGGTCGTAAGTGTCATGACAACGATATTCTTGAAATTAAATTTGCCATTTATCACTTCAATCGCAGAACACTGAAAACGCTTCATTTATTTTCTCTTGCTGCCGTAAATAAATCTTATTGCTTTTCTTTGAAGAGACTCAGGTTTTTTTACATCACGCACATGATAGGGTGACCAAACAGCGCATGTATGATCAAGAATTGGTCTTATTAGGCATTTTTATATGCGGTAAGCTTGTGCTTTTGAGCAAATTAAGTCGATATGCCTGTGGATTAGGTGTTAATGTTATTCCCAGATACTGAAATCTCTTTACTTGTGATAAGTTGTTTGATCTGTTTTTATAAGTGTATTTAAATGGTTTTTTTGGTCGTAAGTGTCATGACAACGATTTTCTTGAAATTAAATTTGCCATTTCTCACTTGAATCGCAGAACACTGAAAACGCTTCATTTAGTTTCTCTTGCTGCTGTAAATAAATCTTATTGCTTTTCTTTGAAGAGACTCAGGTTTTTTTACATCAAGCACATGATAGGGTGACCAAAGAGCGCATGTATGCTCAAGAATTGGTCTTATTAGGCATTTTTATATGCGGTAAGCTGGTGCTTTGGAGCAAATTAGGTCGATATGCCTGTGCATTAGGTGTGAATGTGAAGACTGAAATCTCTTTACTTGTGATAAGTTGTTTGATTTGTTTTTATAAGTGTATTTAAATGGTTCTTTTTTGGTCGTAAGTGTCATGACAACGGTTTTCTTGAAATTAAATTTGCCATTTCTCACTTCGATCGCAAAACACTGAAAACGCTTCATTTAGTTTCTCTTGCTGCCGTAAATAAATCTTATTGCTTTTCTTTGAAGAGACACAGGTTTTTTAACATCACGCACATGAAAGGGTGACCAAACAGCGCATGCATGCTCAAGAATTGATCTTATTAGGCATTTTTATATGCGGTAAGCTTGTGCTTTGGAGCAAATTAGGTCGATATGCCTGTGGATTAGGTGTGAATGTTACTCCCGGATACTGAAATCTCTTTACTTGTGATAAGTTGTTTGATCTGTTTTTATAAGTGTATTTAAACGGTTCTTTTTTGGTCGTAAGTGTCATGACAACGATATTCTTGAAATTAAATTCGCCATTTATCACTTCAATCGCAGAACACTGAAAACGCTTCATTTAGTTTCTCTTGCTGCCGTAAATAAATCTTATTGCTTTTCTTTGAAGAGACTCAGGTTTTTTTACATCACGCACATGATAGGGTGACCAAACAGCGCATGTATGATGAAGAATTGGTCTTATTAGGCATTTTTATATGCGGTAAGCTTGTGCTTTGGAGCAAATTAGGTCATATGCCTGTGCATTAGATGTGAATGTTACTCCCAGATACTGAAATCTCTTTACTTGTGATAAGTTGTTTGATCTGTTTTTATAAGTGTATTTAAATGGTTCTTTTTTGGTCGTAAGTGTCATGACAACGATTTTCTTGAAATTAAATTTGCCATTTATCACTTCAATCGCAGAACACTGAAAACGCTTCATTTAGTTTCTCTTGCTGCCGTAAATAAATCTTATTGCTTTTCTTTGAAGAGACTCAGGTTTTTTTACATCACGCACATGATAGGGTGACCAAACAGCGCATGTATGATCAAGAATTGGTCTTATTAGGCATTTTTATATGCGGTAAGCTTATGCTTTTGAGCAAATTAAGTCGATATGCCTGTGGATTAGGTGTTAATGTTATTCCCAGATACTGAAATCTCTTTACTTGTGATAAGTTGTTTGATCTGTTTTTATAAGTGTATTTAAATGGTTCGTTTTTGGTCGTAAGTGTCATGACAACGATTTTCTTGAAATTAAATTTGCCATTTCTCACTTGAATCGCAGAACACTGAAAACGCTTCATTTAGTTTCTCTTGCTGCCGTAAATAAATCTTATTGCTTTTTTTGAAGAGACTCAGGTTTTTTTTACATCACTCACATGATAGGGTGACCAAACAGGGTATGTATGCTCTAGAATTGATCTTATTAGGCATTTTTATATGCGGTTTGCTTGTGCTTTGGAGCAAATTAGGTCGATATGCCTGTGCATTAGGTGTGAATGTTACTCCCAAAGACTGAAATCTCTTTACTTGTGATAAGCTGTTTGAGCTGTTTTTATAAGTGTATTTAAATGGTTTTTTTGGTCGTAAGTGTCATGACAACGATTTTCTTGAAATTAAATTTGCCATTTCTCACTTGAATCGCAGAACACTGAAAACGCTTCATTTAGTTTCTCTTCCTGCCGTAAATAAATCTTATTGCTTTTCTTTGAAGAGACTCAGGTTTTTTTTACATCACGCACATGATAGGGTGACCAAACAGTGCATGTATGCTCAAGAATTGGTCTTATTAGGCATATTTTTATGCGGTAACCTTGTGCTTTGGAGCAAATTAGGTCGATATGCCTGTGCATTAGGTGTGAATGTGAAGACTGAAATCTCTTTACTTGTGATAAGTTGTTTGATCTGTTTTTATAAGTGTATTTAAATGGTTCTTTTTTGGTCGTAAGTGTCATGACAACGATATTCTTGAAATTAAATTTGCCATTTATCACTTCAATCGCAGAACACTGAAAACGCTTCATTTAGTTTCTCTTGCTGCCGTAAATAAATCTTATTGCTTTTCTTTGAAGAGACTCAGGTTTTTTTTACATCACGCACATGATAGGGTGACCAAACAGCGCATGTATGATCAAGAATTGGTCTTATTAGGCATTTTTATATGCGGTAAGCTTGTGCTTTTGAGCAAATTAGGTTGATATGCCTGTGGATTAGGTGTGAATGTTATTCCCAGATACTTAAATCTCTTTACTTGTGATAAGTTGTTTGATCTCTTTTTATAAGTGTATTTAAATGGTTCTTTTTTGGTCGTAAGTTTCATGACGATTTTCTTGAAATTAAAATTGGCCATTTCTCACTTCAATCGCAGAACAGTGAAAACGCTTCATTTAGTTTCTCTCTTGCTGTAAATAAATCTTATTGCTTTTCTTTGAAGAGACTCAGGTTTTTTTACATCACGCACATGATAGGGTGACCAAACAGCGCATGTATGCTCAAGAATTGGTCTTATTAGGCATTTTTATATGCGGTAAGCTGGTGCTTTAGAGCAAATTAGGTCGATATGCCTGTGCATTAGGTGTGAATGTGAAGACTGAAATCTCTTTACTTGTGATAAGTTGTTTGATGTGTTTTTATAAGTGTATTTAAATGGTTCTTTTTTGGTCGTAAGTGTCATGACAACGGCTTTCTTGAAATTAAATTTGCCATTTCTCACTTCGATCGCAAAGCACTGAAAACGCTTCATTTAGTTTCTCTTGCTGCCGTAAATAAATCTTATTGCTTTTCTTTGAAGAGACACAGGTTTTTTAACATCACGCACATGAAAGGGTGACCAAACAGCGCATGTATGATCAAGAATTGGTCTTATTAGGCATTTTTATATGCGGTAAGCTTGTGCTTTGGAGCAAATTAGGTCGATATGCCTGTGGATTAGGTGTGAATGTTACTCCCGGATACTGAAATCTCTTTACTTGTGATAAGTTGTTTGATCTGTTTTTATAAGTGTATTTAAACGGTTCTTTTTTGGTCGTAAGTGTCATGACACCGATTTTCTTGAAATTAAATTCGCCATTTATCACTTCAATCGCAGAACACTGAAAACGCTTCATTTAGTTTCTCTTGCTGCCGTAAATAAATCTTATTGCTTTTCTTTGAAGAGACTTAGGTTTTTTTACATCACGCACATGATAGGGTGACCAAACAGCGCATGTATGATCAAGAATTGGTCTTATTAGGCATTTTTATATGCGGTAAGCTTGTGCTTTGGAGCAAATTAGGTCATATGTCTGTGCATTAGATGTGAATGTTACTCCCAGATACTGAAATCTCTTTACTTGTGATAAGTTGTTTGATCTGTTTTTATAAGTGTATTTAAATGGTTCTTTTTTGGTCGTAAGTGTCATGACAACGATTTTCTTGAAATTAAATTTGCCATTTATCACTTCAATCGCAGAACACTGAAAACGCTTCATTTAGTTTCTCTTGCTGCCGGAAATAATTCTTATTGCTTTTCTTTGAAGAGACTCAGGTTTTTTTACATCACGCACATGATAGGGTGACCAAACAGCGCATGTATGATCAAGAATTGGTCTTATTAGGCATTTTTATATGCGGTAAGCTTATGCTTTTGAGCAAATTAAGTCGATATGCCTGTGGATTAGGTGTTAATGTTATTCCCAGATACTGAAATCTCTTTACTTGTGATAAGTTGTTTGATCTGTTTTTATAAGTGTATTTAAACGGTTCTTTTTTGGTCGTAAGTGTCATGACACCGATTTTCTTGAAATTAAATTCGCCATTTATCACTTCAATCGCAGAACACTGAAAACGCTTCATTTAGTTTCTCTTGCTGCCGTAAATAAATCTTATTGCTTATTTTGAAGAGACTCAGGTTTTTTTTACATCACTCACATGATAGGGTGACCAAACAGGGTATGTATGCTCTAGGATTGATCTTATTAGGCATTTTTATATGCGGTTTGCTTGTGCTTTGGAGCAAATTAGGTCGATATGCCTGTGCATTAGGTGTGAATGTTACTCCCAAAGACTGAAATCTCTTTACTTGTGATAAGTTGTTTGAGCTGTTTTTATAAGTGTATTTAAATGGTTTTTTTGGTCGTAAGTGTCATGACAACGATTTTCTTGAAATTAAATTTGCCATTTCTCACTTGAATCGCAGAACACTGAAAACGCTTCATTTAGTTTCTCTTCCTGCCGTAAATAAATCTTATTGCTTTTCATTGAAGAGACTCAGGTTTTTTTACATCACGCACATTATAGGGTGACCAAACAGTGCATGTATGCTCAAGAATTGGTCTTATTAGGCATATTTATATGCGGTAAGCTTGTGCTTTGGAGCAAATTAGGTCGATATGCCTGTGCATTAGGTGTGAATGTGAAGACTGAAATCTCTTTACTTGTGATAAGTTGTTTGATCTGTTTTTATAAGTGTATTTAAATGGTTCTTTTTTGGTCGTAAGTGTCATGACAACGATATTCTTGAAATTAAATTTGCCATTTATCACTTCAATCGCAGAACACTGAAAACGCTTCATTTAGTTTCTCTTGCTGCCGTAAATAAATCTTATTGCTTTTCTTTGAAGAGACTCAGGTTTTTTTACATCACGCACATGATAGGGTGACCAAACAGCGCATGTATGATCAAGAATTGGTCTTATTAGGCATTTTTATATGCGGTAAGCTTGTGCTTTTGAGCAAATTAGGTCGATATGCCTGTGGATTAGGTGTGAATGTTATTCCCAGATACTTAAATCTCTTTACTTGTGATAAGTTGTTTGATCTCTTTTTATAAGTGTATTTAAATGGTTCTTTTTTGGTCGTAAGTTTCATGACGATTTTCTTGAAATTAAATTTGCCATTTCTCACTTCAATCGCAGAACAGTGAAAACGCTTCATTTAGTTTCTCTTGCTGCTGTAAATAAATCTTATTGCTTTTCTTTGAAGAGACTCAGGTTTTTTTACATCACGCACATGATAGGGTGACCAAACAGCGCATGTATGCTCAAGAATTGGTCTTATTAGGCATTTTTATATGCGGTAAGCTGGTGCTTTGGAGCAAATTAGGTCGATATGCCTGTGCATTAGGTGTGAATGTGAAGACTGAAATCTCTTTACTTGTGATAAGTTGTTTGATGTGTTTTTATAAGTATATTTAAATGGTTCTTTTTTGGTCGTAAGTGTCATGACAACGGTTTTCTTGAAATTAAATTTGCCATTTCTCACTTCGATCGCAAAACACTGAAAACGCTTCATTTAGTTTCTCTTGCTGCCGTAAATAAATCTTATTGCTTTTCTTTGAAGAGACACAGGTTTTTTAACATCACGCAGATGAAAGGGTGACCAAACAGCGCATGCATGCTCAAGAATTGATCTTATTAGGCATTTTTATATGCGGTAAGCTTGTGCTTTGGAGCAAATTAGGTCGATATGCCTGTGGATTAGGTGTGAATGTTACTCCCGGATACTGAAATCTCTTTACTTGTGATAAGTTGTTTGATCTTATTTTATAAGTGTATTTAAACGGTTCTTTTTTGGTTGTAAGTGTCATGACAACGATTTTCTTGAAATTAAATTCGCCATTTATCACTTCAATCGCAGAACACTGAAAACGCTTCATTTAGTTTCTCTTGCTGCCGTAAATAAATCTTATTGCTTTTCTTTGAAGAGACTCAGGTTTTTTTACACCACGCACATGATAGGGTGACCAAACAGCGCATGTATGATCAAGAATTGGTCTTATTAGGCATTTTTATATGCGGTAAGCTTGTGCTTTTGAGCAAATTAGGTCGATATGCCTGTGGATTAGGTGCGAATGTTATTCCCAGATACTGAAATCTCTTTACTTGTGATAAGTTGTTTGATCTGTTTTTATAAATGTATTTAAATCGTTCGTTTTTGGTCGTAAGTGTCATGACAACGATTTTCTTGAAATTAAATTTGCCATTTCTCACTTGAATCGCAGAACACTGAAAACGCTTCATCTAGTTTCTCTTGCTGCCGTAAATAAATCTTATTGCTTTTTTTTAAGAGACTCAGGTTTTTTTTACATCACTCACATGATAGGGTGACCAAACAGGGTATGTATGCTCTAGAATTGATCTTATTAGGTATTTTTATATGCGGTTTGCTTGTGCTTTGGAGCAAATTAGGTCGATATGCCTGTGCATTAGGTGTGAATGTTACTCCCAAAGACTGAAATCTCTTTACTTGTGATAAGTTGTTTGAGCTGTTTTTATAAGTGTATTTAAATGGTTTTTTTGGTCGTAAGTGTCATGACAACGATTTTCTTGAAATTAAATTTGCCATTTGTCACTTGAATCGCAGAACACTGAAAACGCTTCATTTAGTTTCTCTTCCTGCCGTAAATAAATCTTATTGCTTTTCTTTGAAGAGACTCAGGTTTTTTTTACATCACGCACATGATAGGGTGACCAAACAGTGCATGTATGCTCAAGAATTGGTCTTATTAGGCATATTTATATGCGGTAAGCTTGTGCTTTGGAGCAAATTAGGTCGATATGCCTGTGCATTAGGTGTGAATGTGAAGACTGAAATCTCTTTACTTGTGATAAGTTGTTTGATCTGTTTTTATAAGTGTATTTAAATGGTTCTTTTTTGGTCGTAAGTGTCATGAAAACGATATTCTTGAAATTAAATTTGCCATTTATCACTTCAATCGCAGAACACTGAAAACGCTTCATTTAGTTTCTCTTGCTGCCGTAAATAAATCTTATTGCTTTTCTTTGAAGAGACTCAGGTTTTTTTACATCACGCACATGATAGGGTGACCAAAGAGCGCATGTATGATCAAGAATTGGTCTTATTAGGCATTTTTATATGCGGTAAGCTTGTGCTTTTGAGCAAATTAGGTCGATATGCCTGTGGATTAGGTGTGAATGTTATTCCCAGATACTTAAATCTCTTTACTTGTGATAAGTTGTTTGATCTCTTTTTATAAGTGTATTTAAATGGTTCTTTTTTGGTCGTAAGTTTCATGACGATTTTCTTGAAATTAAATTTGCCATTTCTCACTTCAATCGCAGAACAGTGAAAACGCTTCATTTAGTTTCTCTTGCTGCTGTAAATAAATCTTATTGCTTTTCTTTGAAGAGACTCAGGTTTTTTTACATCACGCACATGATAGGGTGACCAAACAGCGCATGTATGCTCAAGAATTGGTCTTATTAGGCATTTTTATATGCGGTAAGCTGGTGCTTTGGAGCAAATTAGGTCGATATGCCTGTGCATTAGTTGTGAATGTGAAGACTGAAATCTCTTTACTTGTGATAAGTTGTTTGATGTGTTTTTATAAGTGTATTTAAATGGTTCTTTTTTGGTCGTAAGTGTCATGACAACGGTTTTCTTGAAATTAAATTTGCCATTTCTCACTTCGATCGCAAAACACTGAAAACGCTTCATTTAGTTTCTCTTGCTGCCGTAAATAAATCTTATTGCTTTTCTTTGAAGAGACACACGTTTTTTAACATCACGCACATGAAAGGGTGACCAAACAGCGCATGCATGCTCAAGAATTGATCTTATTAGGCATTTTTATATGCGGTAAGCTTGTGCTTTGGAGCAAATTAGGTCGGTATGCCTGTGGATTAGGTGTGAATGTTACTCCCGGATACTGAAATCTCTTTACTTGTGATAAGTTGTTTGATCTGTTTTTATAAGTGTATTTAAATGGTTCTTTTTTGGTCGTAAGTGTCATGACAACGATTTTCTTGAAATTAAATTTGCCATTTATCACTTCAATCGCAGAACACTGAAAACGCTTCATTTAGTTTCTCTTGCTGCCGTAAATAAATCTTATTGCTTTTCTTTGAAGAGACTCAGGTTTTTTTACATCACGCACATGATAGGGTGACCAAACAGCGCATGTATGATCAAGAATTGGTCTTATTAGGCATTTTTATATGCGGTAAGCTTGTGCTTTGGAGCAAATTAGGTCATATGCCTGTGCATTAGATGTGAATGTTACTCCCAGATACTGAAATCTCTTTACTTGTGATAAGTTGTTTGATCTGTTTTTATAAGTGTATTTAAATGGTTCTTTTTTGGTCGTAAGTGTCATGACAACGATTTTCTTGAAATTGAATTTGCCATTTATCACTTCAATCGCAGAACACTGAAAACGCTTCATTTAGTTTCTCTTGCTGCCGTAAATAAATCTTATTGCTTTTCTTTGAAGAGACTCAGGTTTTTTTACATCACGCACATGATAGGGTGACCAAACAGCGCATGTATGATCAAGAATTGGTCTTATTAGGCATTTTTATATGCGGTAAGCTGGTGCTTTGGAGCAAATTAGGTCGATATGCCTGTGCATTAGGTGTGAATGTGAAGACTGAAATCTCTTTACTTGTGATAAGTTGTTTGATGTGTTTTTATAAGTGTATTTAAATGGTTCTTTTTTGGTCGTAAGTGTCATGACAACGGTTTTCTTGAAATTAAATTTGCCATTTCTCACTTCGATCGCAAAACACTGAAAACGCTTCATTTAGTTTCTCTTGCTGCCGTAAATAAATCTTATTGCTTTTCTTTGAAGAGACACAGGTTTTTTAACATCACGCACATGAAAGGGTGACCAAACAGCGCATGCATGCTCAGGAATTGATCTTATTAGGCATTTTTATATGCGGTAAGCTTGTGCTTTGGAGCAAATTAGGTCGATATGCCTGTGGATTAGGTGTGAATGTTACTCCCGGATACTGAAATCTCTTTACTTGTGATAAGTTGTTTGATCTGGTTTTATAAGTGTATTTAAACGGTTCTTTTTTGGTCGTAAGTGTCATGACAACGATTTTCTTGAAATTAAATTCGCTATTTATCACTTCAATCGCAGAACACTGAAAACGCTTCATTTAGTTTCTCTTGCTGCCGTAAATAAATCTTATTACTTTTCTTTGAAGAGACTCAGGTTTTTTTACATCACGCACATGATAGGGTGACCAAACAGCGCATGTATGATCAAGAATTGGTCTTATTAGGCATTTTTATATGCGGTAAGCTTGTGCTTTTGAGCAAATTAAGTCGATATGCCTGTGGATTAGGTGTTAATGTTATTCCCAGATACTGAAATCTCTTTACTTGTGATAAGTTGTTTGATCTGTTTTTATAAGTGTATTTAAAAGGTTCGTTTTTGGTCGTAAGTGTCATGACAACGATTTTCTTGAAATTAAATTTGCCATTTCTCACTTGAATCGCAGAACACTGAAAACGCTTCATTTAGTTTCTCTTGCTGCCGTAAATAAATCTTATTGCTTTTTTTGAAGAGACTCAGGTTTTTTTACATCACGCACATGATAGGGTGACCAAACAGCGCATGTATGCTCAAGAATTGGTCTTATTAGGCATTTTTATATGCGGTAAGCTGGTGCTTTAGAGCAAATTAGGTCGATATGCCTGTGCATTAGGTGTGAATGTGAAGACTGAAATCTCTTTACTTCTGATAAGTTGTTTGATGTGTTTTTATAAGTGTATTTAAATGGTTCTTTTTTGGTCGTAAGTGTCATGACAACGGTTTTCTTGAAATTAAATTTGCCATTTCTCACTTCGATCGCAAAACACTGAAAACGCTTCATTTAGTTTCTCTTGCTGCCGTAAATAAATCTTATTGCTTTTCTTTGAAGAGACACACGTTTTTTAACATCACGCACATGAAAGGGTGACCAAACAGCGCATGCATGCTCAAGAATTGATCTTATTAGGCATTTTTATATGCGGTAAGCTTGTGCTTTGGAGCAAATTAGGTCGGTATGCCTGTGGATTAGGTGTGAATGTTACTCCCGGATACTGAAATCTCTTTACTTGTGATAAGTTGTTTGATCTGTTTTTATAAGTGTATTTAAATGGTTCTTTTTTGGTCGTAAGTGTCATGACAACGATTTTCTTGAAATTAAATTTGCCATTTATCACTTCAATCGCAGAACACTGAAAACGCTTCATTTAGTTTCTCTTGCTGCCGTAAATAAATCTTATTGCTTTTCTTTGAAGAGACTCAGGTTTTTTTACATCACGCACATGATAGGGTGACCAAACAGCGCATGTATGATCAAGAATTGGTCTTATTAGGCATTTTTATATGCGGTAAGCTTGTGCTTTGGAGCAAATTAGGTCATATGCCTGTGCATTAGATGTGAATGTTACTCCCAGATACTGAAATCTCTTTACTTGTGATAAGTTGTTTGATCTGTTTTTATAAGTGTATTTAAATGGTTCTTTTTTGGTCGTAAGTGTCATGACAACGATTTTCTTGAAATTAAATTTGCCATTTATCACTTCAATCGCAGAACACTGAAAACGCTTCATTTAGTTTCTCTTGCTGCCGTAAATAAATCTTATTGCTTTTCTTTGAAGAGACTCAGGTTTTTTTACATCACGCACATGATAGGGTGACCAAACAGCGCATGTATGATCAAGAATTGGTCTTATTAGGCATTTTTATATGCGGTAAGCTGGTGCTTTGGAGCAAATTAGGTCGATATGCCTGTGCATTAGGTGTGAATGTGAAGACTGAAATCTCTTTACTTGTGATAAGTTGTTTGATGTGTTTTTATAAGTGTATTTAAATGGTTCTTTTTTGGTCGTAAGTGTCATGACAACGGTTTTCTTGAAATTAAATTTGCCATTTCTCACTTCGATCGCAAAACACTGAAAACGCTTCATTTAGTTTCTCTTGCTGCCGTAAATAAATCTTATTGCTTTTCTTTGAAGAGACACAGGTTTTTTAACATCACGCACATGAAAGGGTGACCAAACAGCGCATGCATGCTCAGGAATTGATCTTATTAGGCATTTTTATATGCGGTAAGCTTGTGCTTTGGAGCAAATTAGGTCGATATGCCTGTGGATTAGGTGTGAATGTTACTCCCGGATACTGAAATCTCTTTACTTGTGATAGGTTGTTTGATCTGGTTTTATAAGTGTATTTAAACGGTTCTTTTTTGGTCGTAAGTGTCATGACAACGATTTTCTTGAAATTAAATTCGCTATTTATCACTTCAATCGCAGAACACTGAAAACGCTTCATTTAGTTTCTCTTGCTGCGGTAAATAAATCTTATTACTTTTCTTTGAAGAGACTCAGGTTTTTTTACATCACGCACATGATAGGGTGACCAAACAGCGCATGTATGATCAAGAATTGGTCTTATTAGGCATTTTTATATGCGGTAAGCTTGTGCTTTTGAGCAAATTAAGTCGATATGCCTGTGGATTAGGTGTTAATGTTATTCCCAGATACTGAAATCTCTTTACTTGTGATAAGTTGTTTGATCTGTTTTTATAAGTGTATTTAAAAGGTTCGTTTTTGGTCGTAAGTGTCATGACAACGATTTTCTTGAAATTAAATTTGCCATTTCTCACTTGAATCGCAGAACACTGAAAACGCTTCATTTAGTTTCTCTTGCTGCCGTAAATAAATCTTATTGCTTTTTTTGAAGAGACTCAGGTTTTTTTACATCACGCACATGATAGGGTGACCAAACAGCGCATGTATGCTCAAGAATTGGTCTTATTAGGCATTTTTATATGCGGTAAGCTGGTGCTTTAGAGCAAATTAGGTCCATATGCCTGTGCATTAGGTGTGAATGTGAAGACTGAAATCTCTTTACTTCTGATAAGTTGTTTGATGTGTTTTTATAAGTGTATTTAAATGGTTCTTTTTTGGTCGTCAGTGTCATGACAACGGTTTTCTTGAAATTAAATTTGCCATTTCTCACTTCGATCGCAAAGCACTGAAAACGCTTCATTTAGTTTCTCTTGCTGCCGTAAATAAATCTTATTGCTTTTCTTTGAAGAGACACAGGTTTTTTAACATCACGCACATGAAAGGGTGACCAAACAGCGCATGCATGCTCAAGAATTGATCTTATTAGGCATTTTTATATGCGGTAAGCTTGTGCTTTGGAGCAAATTAGGTCGATATGCATGTGGATTAGGTGTGAATGTTACTCCCGGATACTGAAATCTCTTTACTTGTGATAAGTTGTTTGATGTGTTTTTATAAGTGTATTTAAACGGTTCTTTTTTGGTCTTAAGTGTCATGACAACGATTTTCTTGAAATTAAATTCGCCATTTATCACTTCAATCGCAGAACACTGAAAACGCTTCATTTAGTTTCTCTTGCTGCCGTAAATAAATCTTATTGCTTTTCTTTGAAGAGACTCAGGTTTTTTTACATCACGCACATGATAGGGTGACCAAACAGCGCATGTATGATCAAGAATTGGTCCTATTAGGCATTTTTATATGCGGTAAGCTTGTGCTTTTGAGCAAATTAGGTCGATATGCCTGTGGATTAGGTGTGAATGTTATTCCCCGATACTTAAATCTCTTTACTTGTGATAAGTTGTTTGATCTGTTTTTATAAGTGTATTTAAATGGTTTTTTTGGTCGTAAGTGTCATGACAACGATATTCTTGAAATTAAATTTGCCATTTATCACTTCAATCGCAGAACACTGAAAACGCTTCATTTAGTTTCTCTTGCTGCCGTAAATAAATCTTATTGCTTTTCTTTGAAGAGACTCAGGTTTTTTTACATCACGCACATGATAGGGTGACCAAACAGCGCATGTATGCTCAAGAATTGGTCTTATTAGGCATTTTTATATGCGGTAAGCTGGTGCTTTGGAGCAAATTAGGTCGATATGCCTGTGCATTAGGTGTGAATGTGAAGACTGAAATCTCTTTACTTGTGATAAGTTGTTTGATCTGTTTTTATAAGTGTATTTAAATGGTTCGTTTTTGGTCGTAAGTGTCATGACAACGATTTTCTTGAAATTAAATTTGCCATTTCTCACTTGAATCGCAGAACACTGAAAACGCTTCATTTAGTTTCTCTTGCTGCCGTAAATAAATCTTATTGCTTTTTTTGAAGAGACTCAGGTTTTTTTACATCACGCACATGATAGGGTGACCAAACAGCGCATGTATGCTCAAGAATTGGTCTTATTAGGCATTTTTATATGCGGTAAGCTGGTGCTTTAGAGCAAATTAGGTCGATATGCCTGTGCATTAGGTGTGAATGTGAAGACTGAAATCTCTTTACTTCTGATAAGTTGTTTGATGTGTTTTTATAAGTGTATTTAAATGGTTCTTTTTTGGTCGTAAGTGTCATGACAACGGTTTTCTTGAAATTAAATTTGCCATTTCTCACTTCGATCGCAAAGCACTGAAAACGCTTCATTTAGTTTCTCTTGCTGCCGTAAATAAATCTTATTGCTTTTCTTTGAAGAGACACAGGTTTTTTAACATCACGCACATGAAAGGGTGACCAAACAGCGCATGCATGCTCAAGAATTGATCTTATTAGGCATTTTTATATGCGGTAAGCTTGTGCTTTGGAGCAAATTAGGTCGATATGCCTGTGGATTAGGTGTGAATGTTACTCCCGGATACTGAAATCTCTTTACTTGTGATAAGTTGTTTGATGTGTTTTTATAAGTGTATTTAAACGGTTCTTTTTTGGTCTTAAGTGTCATGACAACGATTTTCTTGAAATTAAATTCGCCATTTATCACTTCAATCGCAGAACACTGAAAACGCTTCATTTAGTTTCTCTTGCTGCCGTAAATAAATCTTATTGCTTTTCTTTGAAGAGACTCAGGTTTTTTTACATCACGCACATGATAGGGTAACCAAACAGCGCATGTATGATCAAGAATTGGTCTTATTAGGCATTTTTATATGCGGTAAGCTTGTGCTTTGGAGCAAATTAGGTCATATGCCTGTGCATTAGATGTGAATGTTACTCCCAGATACTGAAATCTCTTTACTTGTGATAAGTTGTTTGATCTGTTTTTATAAGTGTATTTAAATGGTTCTTTTTTGGTCGTAAGTGTCATGACAACGATTTTCTTGAAATTAAATTTGCCATTTATCACTTCAATCGCAGAACACTGAAAACGCTTCATTTAGTTTCTCTTGCTGCCGTAAATAAATCTTATTGCTTTTCTTTGAAGAGACTCAGGTTTTTTTACATCACGCACATGATAGGGTGACCAAACAGCGCATGTATGATCAAGAATTGGTCTTATTAGGCATTTTTATATGCGGTAAGCTTGTGCTTTTGAGCAAATTAAGTCGATATGCCTGTGGATTAGGTGTTAATGTTATTCCCAGATACTGAAATCTCTTTACTTGTGATAAGTTGTTTGATCTGTTTTTATAAGTGTATTTAAATGGTTTTTTTGGTCGTAAGTGTCATGACAACGATTTTCTTGAAATTAAATTTGCCATTTCTCACTTGAATCGCAGAACACTGAAAACGCTTCATTTAGTTTCTCTTCCTGCCGTAAATAAATCTTATTGCTTTTCTTTGAAGAGACTCAGGTTTTTTTTACATCACGCACATGATAGGGTGACCAAACAGTGCATGTATGCTCAAGAATTGGTCTTATTAGGCATATTTATATGCGGTAAGCTTGTGCTTTGGAGCAAATTAGGTCGATATGCCTGTGCATTAGGTGTGAATGTGAAGACTGAAATCTCTTTACTTGTGATAAGTTGTTTGATCTGTTTTTATAAGTGTATTTCAATGGTTCTTTTTTGGTCGTAAGTGTCATGACAACGATATTCTTGAAATTAAATTTGCCATTTATCACTTCAATCGCAGAACACTGAAAACGCTTCATTTAGTTTCTCTTGCTGCCGTAAATAAATCTTATTGCTTTTCTTTGAAGAGACTCAGGTTTTTTTACATCACGCACATGATAGGGTGACCAAACAGCGCATGTATGATCAAGAATTGGTCTTATTAGGCATTTTTATATGCGGTAAGCTTGTGCTTTTGAGCAAATTAGGTCGATATGCCTGTGGATTAGGTGTGAATGTTATTCCCCGATACTTAAATCTCTTTACTTGTGATAAGTTGTTTGATCTCTTTTTATAAGTGTATTTAAATGGTTCTTTTTTGGTCGTAAGTTTCATGACGATTTTCTTGAAATTAAATTTGCCATTTCTCACTTCAATCGCAGAACAGTGAAAACGGTTCATTTAGTTTCTCTTGCTGCTGTAAATAAATCTTATTGCTTTTCTTTGAAGAGACTCAGGTTTTTTTACATCACGCACATGATAGGGTGACCAAACAGCGCATGTATGCTCAAGAATTGGTCTTATTAGGCATTTTTATATGCGGTAAGCTGGTGCTTTGGAGCAAATTAGGTCGATATGCCTGTGCATTAGGTGTGAATGTGAAGACTGAAATCTCTTTACTTGTGATAAGTCGTTTGATGTGTTTTTATAAGTGTATTTAAATGGTTCTTTTTTGGAGAACACTGAAAACGCTTCATTTAGTTTCTCTTGCTGCCGTAAATAAATCTTATTGCTTTTTTTGAAGAGACTCAGGTTTTTTTTACATCACTCACATGATAGGGTGACCAAACAGGGTATGTATGGTCTAGAATTGATCTTATTAGGCATTTTTATATGCGGTTTGCTTGTGCTTTGGAGCAAATTAGGTCGATATGCCTGTGCATTAGGTGCGAATGTTACTCCCAAAGACTGAAATCTCTTTACTTGTGATAAGTTGTTTGAGCTGTTTTTATAAGTGTATTTAAATGGTTCTTTTTTGGTCGTAAGTGTCATGACAACGATATTCATGAAATTAAATTTGCCATTTATCACTTCAATCGCAGAACACTGAAAACGCTTCATTTAGTTTCTCTTGCTGCCGTAAATAAATCTTATTGCTTTTCTTTGAAGAGACTCAGGTTTTTTTACATCACGCACATGATAGGGTGACCAAACAGCGCATGTATGATCAAGAATTGGTCTTATTAGGCATTTTTATATGCGGTAAGCTTGTGCTTTTGAGCAAATTAGGTCGATATGCCTGTGGATTAGGTGTGAATGTTATTCCCAGATACTTAAATCTCTTTACTTGTGATAAGTTGTTTGATCTCTTTTTATAAGTGTATTTAAATGGTTCTTTTTTGGTCGTAAGTTTCATGACGATTTTCTTGAAATTAAATTTGCCATTTCTCACTTCAATCGCAGAACAGTGAAAACGCTTCATTTAGTTTCTCTCTTGCTGTAAATTAATCTTATTGCTTTTCTTTGAAGAGACTCAGGTTTTTTACATCACGCACATGATAGGGTGACCAAACAGCGCATGTATGCTCAAGAATTGGTCTTATTAGGCATTTTTATATGCGGTAAGCTGGTGCTTTAGAGCAAATTAGGTCGATATGCCTGTGCATTAGGTGTGAATGTGAAGACTGAAATCTCTTTACTTGTGATAAGTTGTTTGATGTGTTTTTATAAGTGTATTTAAATGGTTCTTTTTTGGTCGTAAGTGTCATGACAACGGCTTTCTTGAAATTAAATTTGCCATTTCTCACTTCGATCGCAAAACACTGAAAACGCTTCGTTTAGTTTCTCTTCCTGCCGTAAATAAATCTTATTGCTTTTCTTTGAAGAGACAAAGTTTTTTAACATCACGCACATGAAAGGGTGACCAAACAGCGCATGCATGCTCAAGAATTGATCTTATTAGGCATTTTTATATGCGGTAAGCTTGTGCTTTGGAGCAAATTAGGTCGATATGCCTGTGGATTAGGTGTGAATGTTACTCCCGGATACTGAAATCTCTTTACTTGGAATAAGTTGTTTGATCTGTTTTTATAAGTGTATTTAAACGGTTCTTTTTTGGTCGTAAGTGTCATGACACCGATTTTCTTGAAATTAAATTCGCCATTTATCACTTATATCGCAGAACACTGAAAACGCTTCATTTAGTTTCTCTTGCTGCCGTAAATAAATCTTATTGCTTTTCTTTGAAGAGACTCAGGTTTTTTTACATCACGCACATGATAGGGTGACCAAACAGCGCATGTATGATCAAGAATTGGTCTTATTAGGCATTTTTATATGCGGTAAGCTTGTGCTTTGGAGCAAATTAGGTCATATGCCTGTGCATTAGATGTGAATGTTACTCCCAGATACTGAAATCTCTTTACTTGTGATAAGTTGTTTGATCTGTTTTTATAAGTGTATTTAAATGGTTCTTTTTTGGTCGTAAGTGTCATGACAACGATTTTCTTGAAATTAAATTTGCCATTTATCACTTCAATCGCAGAACACTGAAAACGCTTCATTTAGTTTCTCTTGCTGCCGTAAATAAATCTTATTGCTTTTCTTTGAAGAGACTCAGGTTTTTTTACATCACTCACATGATAGGGTGACCAAACAGGGTATGTATGGTCTAGAATTGATCTTATTAGGCATTTTTATATGCGGTTTGCTTGTGCTTTGGAGCAAATTAGGTCGATATGCCTGTGCATTAGGTGTGAATGTTACTCCCAAAGACTGAAATCTCTTTACTTGTGATAAGTTGTTTGAGCTGTTTTTATAAGTGTATTTAAATGGTTCTTTTTTGGTCGTAAGTGTCATGACAACGATATTCATGAAATTAAATTTGCCATTTATCACTTCAATCGCAGAACACTGAAAACGCTTCATTTAGTTTCTCTTGCTGCCGTAAATAAATCTTATTGCTTTTCTTTGAAGAGACTCAGGTTTTTTTACATCACGCACATGATAGGGTGACCAAACAGCGCATGTATGATCAAGAATTGGTCTTATTAGGCATTTTTATATGCGGTAAGCTTGTGCTTTTGAGCAAATTAGGTCGATATGCCTGTGGATTAGGTGTGAATGTTATTCCCAGATACTTAAATCTCTTTACTTGTGATAAGTTGTTTGATCTCTTTTTATAAGTGTATTTAAATGGTTCTTTTTTGGTCGTAAGTTTCATGACGATTTTCTTGAAATTAAATTTGCCATTTCTCACTTCAATCGCAGAACAGTGAAAACGCTTCATTTAGTTTCTCTCTTGCTGTAAATTAATCTTATTGCTTTTCTTTGAAGAGACTCAGGTTTTTTACATCACGCACATGATAGGGTGACCAAACAGCGCATGTATGCTCAAGAATTGGTCTTATTAGGCATTTTTATATGCGGTAAGCTGGTGCTTTAGAGCAAATTAGGTCGATATGCCTGTGCATTAGGTGTGAATGTGAAGACTGAAATCTCTTTACTTGTGATAAGTTGTTTGATGTGTTTTTATAAGTGTATTTAAATGGTTCTTTTTTGGTCGTAAGTGTCATGACAACGGCTTTCTTGAAATTAAATTTGCCATTTCTCACTTCGATCGCAAAACACTGAAAACGCTTCGTTTAGTTTCTCTTGCTGCCGTAAATAAATCTTATTGCTTTTCTTTGAAGAGACACAGGTTTTTTAACATCACGCACATGAAAGGGTGACCAAACAGCGCATGCATGCTCAAGAATTGATTTTATTAGGCATTTTTATATGCGGTAAGCTTGTGCTTTGGAGCAAATTAGGTCGATATGCCTGTGGATTAGGTGTGAATGTTACTCCCGGATACTGAAATCTCTTTACTTGGAATAAGTTGTTTGATCTGTTTTTATAAGTGTATTTAAACGGTTCTTTTTTGGTCGTAAGTGTCATGACACCGATTTTCTTGAAATTAAATTCGCCATTTATCACTTATATCGCAGAACACTGAAAACGCTTCATTTAGTTTCTCTTGCTGCCGTAAATAAATCTTATTGCTTTTCTTTGAAGAGACTCAGGTTTTTTTACATCACGCACATGATAGGGTGACCAAACAGCGCATGTATGATCAAGAATTGGTCTTATTAGGCATTTTTATATGCGGTAAGCTTGTGCTTTGGAGCAAATTAGGTCATATGCCTGTGCATTAGATGTGAATGTTACTCCCAGATACTGAAATCTCTTTAATTGTGATAAGTTGTTTGATCTGTTTTTATAAGTGTATTTAAATGGTTCTTTTTTGGTCGTAAGTGTCATGACAACGATTTTCTTGAAATTAAATTTGCCATTTATCACTTCAATCGCAGAACACTGAAAACGCTTCATTTAGTTTCTCTTGCTGCCGTAAATAAATCTTATTGCTTTTCTTTGAAGAGACTCAGGTTTTTTTACATCACGCACATGATAGGGTGACCAAACAGCGCATGTATGATCAAGAATTGGTCTTATTAGGCATTTTTATATGCGGTAAGCTTATGCTTTTGAGCAAATTAAGTCGATATGCCTGTGGATTAGGTGTTAATGTTATTCCCAGATACTGAAATCTCTTTACTTGTGATAAGTTGTTTGATCTGTTTTTATAAGTGTATTTAAATGGTTCGTTTTTGGTCGTAAGTGTCATGACAACGATTTTCTTGAAATTAAATTTGCCATTTCTCACTTGAATCGCAGAACACTGAAAACGCTTCATTTAGTTTCTCTTGCTGCCGTAAATAAATCTTATTGCTTTTTTTGAAGAGACTCAGGTTTTTTTTACATCACTCACATGATACGGTGACCAAACAGGGTATGTATGCTCTAGAATTGATCTTATTAGGCATTTTTATATGCGGTTTGCTTGTGCTTTGGAGAAACTTAGGTCGATATGCCTGTGCATTAGGTGTGAATGTTACTCCCAAAGACTGAAATCTCTTTACTTGTGATAAGTTGTTTGAGCTGTTTTTATAAGTGTATTTAAATGGTTTTTTTGGTCGTAAGTGTCATGACAACGATTTTCTTGAAATTAAATTTGCCATTTCTCACTTGAATCGCAGAACACTGAAAACGCTTCATTTAGTTTCTCTTCCTGCCGTAAATAAATCTTATTGCTTTTCTTTGAAGAGACTCAGGTTTTTTTTACATCACGCACATGATAGGGTGACCAAACAATGCATGTATGCTCAAGAATTGGTCTTATTAGGCATATTTATATGCGGTAAGCTTGTGCTTTGGAGCAAATTAGGTCGATATGCCTGTGCATTAGGTGTGAATGTGAAGACTGAAATCTCTTTACTTGTGATAAGTTGTTTGATCTGTTTTTATAAGTGTATTTAAATGGTTCTTTTTTGGTCGTAAGTGTCATGACAACGATATTCTTGAAATTAAATTTGCCATTTATCACTTCAATCGCAGAACACTGAAAACGCTTCATTTAGTTTCTCTTGCTGCCGTAAATAAATCTTATTGCTTTTCTTTGAAGAGACTCAGGTTTTTTTACATCACGCACATGATAGGGTGACCAAACAGCGCATGTATGATCAAGAATTGGTCTTATTAGGCATTTTTATATGCGGTAAGCTTGTGCTTTTGAGCAAATTAGGTCGATATGCCTGTGGATTAGGTGTGAATGTTATTCCCAGATACTTAAATCTCTTTACTTGTGATAAGTTGTTTGATCTGTTTTTATAAGTGTATTTAAACGGTTCTTTTTTGGTCGTAAGTGTCATGACAACGATTTTCTTGAAATTAAATTCGCCATTTATCACTTCAATCGCAGAACACTGAAAACGCTTCATTTAGTTTCTCTTGCTGCCGTAAATAAATCCTATTGCTTTTCTTTGAAGAGACTCAGGTTTTTTTACATCACGCACATGATAGGGTGACCAAACAGCGCATGTATGATCAAGAATTGGTCTTATTAGGCATTTTTATATGCGGTAAGCTTGTGCTTTGGAGCAAATTAGGTCATATGCCTGTGCATTAGATGTGAATGTTACTCCCAGATACTGAAATCTCTTTACTTGTGATAAGTTGTTTGATCTGTTTTTATAAGTGTATTTAAATGGTTCTTTTTTGGTCGTAAGTGTCATGACAACGATTTTCTTGAAATTAAATTTGCCATTTATCACTTCAATCGCAGAACACTGAAAACGCTTCATTTAGTTTCTCTTGCTGCCGTAAATAAATCTTATTGCTTTTCTTTGAAGAGACTCAGGTTTTTTTACATCACGCACATGATAGGGTGACCAAACAGCGCATGTATGATCAAGAATTGGTCTTATTAGGCATTTTTATATGCGGTAAGCTGGTGCTTTAGAGCAAATTAGGTCGATATGCCTGTGCATTAGGTGTGAATGTGAAGACTGAAATCTCTTTATTTGTGATAAGTTGTTTGATGTGTTTTTATAAGTGTATTTAAATGGTTCTTTTTTGGTCGTAAGTGTCATGACAACGGCTTTCTTGAAATTAAATTTGCCATTTCTCACTTCGATCGCAAAACACTGAAAACGCTTCGTTTAGTTTCTCTTGCTGCCGTAAATAAATGTTATTGCTTTTCTTTGAAGAGACACAGGTTTTTTAACATCACGCACATGAAAGGGTGACCAAACAGCGCATGCATGCTCAAGAATTGATCTTATTAGGCATTTTTATATGCGGTAAGCTTGTGCTTTGGAGCAAATTAGGTCATATGCCTGTGCATTAGATGTGAATGTTACTCCCAGATACTGAAATCTCTTTACTTGTGATAAGTTGTTTGATCTGTTTTTATAAGTGTATTTAAATGGTTCTTTTTTGGTCGTAAGTGTCATGACAACGATTTTCTTGAAATTAAATTTGCCATTTATCACTTCAATCGCAGAACACTGAAAACGCTTCATTTAGTTTCTCTTGCTGCCGTAAATAAATCTTATTGCTTTTCTTTGAAGAGACTCAGGTTTTTTTACATCACGCACATGATAGGGTGACCAAACAGCGCATGTATGATCAAGAATTGGTCTTATTAGGCATTTTTATATGCGGTAAGCTTATGCTTTTGAGCAAATTAAGTCGATATGCCTGTGGATTAGGTGTTAATGTTATTCCCAGATACTGAAATCTCTTTACTTGTGATAAGTTGTTTGATCTGTTTTTATAAGTGTATTTAAATGGTTCGTTTTTGGTCGTAAGTGTCATGACAACGATTTTCTTGAAATTAAATTTGCCATTTCTCACTTGAATCGCAGAACACTGAAAACGCTTCATTTAGTTTCTCTTGCTGCCGTAAATAAATCTTATTGCTTTTTTTGAAGAGACTCAGGTTTTTTTTTACATCACTCACATGATAGGGTGACCAAACAGTTTATGTATGCTCTAGAATTGATCTTATTAGGCATTTTTATATGCGGTTTGCTTGTGCTTTGGAGAAAATTAGGTCGATATGCCTGTGCATTAGGTGTGAATGTTACTCCCAAAGACTGAAATCTCTTTACTTGTGATAAGTTGTTTGAGCTGTTTTTATAAGTGTATTTAAATGGTTTTTTTGGTCGTAAGTGTCATGACAACGATTTTCTTGAAATTAAATTTGCCATTTCTCACTTGAATCGCAGAACACTGAAAACGCTTCATTTAGTTTCTCTTCCTGCCGTAAATAAATCTTATTGCTTTTCTTTGAAGAGACTCAGGTTTTTTTTACATCACGCACATGATAGGGTGACCAAACAGTGCATGTATGCTCAAGAATTGGTCTTATTAGGCATATTTATATGCGGTAAGCTTGTGCTTTGGAGCAAATTAGGTCGATATGCCTGTGCATTAGGTGTGAATGTGAAGACTGAAATCTCTTTACTTGGGATAAGTTGTTTGATCTGTTTTTATAAGTGTATTTAAATGGTTCTTTTTTGGTCGTAAGTGTCATGACAACGATATTCTTGAAATTAAATTTGCCATTTATCACTTCAATCGCAGAACACTGAAAACGCTTCATTTAGTTTCTCTTGCTGCCGTAAATAAATCTTATTGCTTTTCTTTGAAGAGACTCAGGTTTTTTTACATCACGCACATGATAGGGTGACCAAACAGCGCATGTATGATCAAGAATTGGTCTTATTAGGCATTTTTATATGCGGTAAGCTTGTGCTTTTGAGCAAATTAGGTCGATATGCCTGTGGATTAGGTGTGAATGTTATTCCCAGATACTTAAATCTCTTTACTTGTGATAAGTTGTTTGATCTGTTTTTATAAGTGTATTTAAACGGTTCTTTTTTGGTCGTAAGTGTCATGACAACGATTTTCTTGAAATTAAACTCGCCATTTATCACTTCAATCGCAGAACACTGAAAACGCTTCATTTAGTTTCTCTTGCTGCCGTAAATAAATCCTATTGCTTTTCTTTGAAGAGACTCAGGTTTTTTTACATCACGCACATGATAGGGTGACCAAACAGCGCATGTATGATCAAGAATTGGTCTTATTAGGCATTTTTATATGCGGTAAGCTTGTGCTTTGGAGCAAATTAGGTCATATGCCTGTGCATTAGATGTGAATGTTACTCCCAGATACTGAAATCTCTTTACTTGTGATAAGTTGTTTGATCTGTTTTTATAAGTGTATTTAAATGGTTCTTTTTTGGTCGTAAGTGTCATGACAACGATTTTCTTGAAATTAAATTTGCCATTTATCACTTCAATCGCAGAACACTGAAAACGCTTCATTTAGTTTCTCTTGCTGCCGTAAATAAATCTTATTGCTTTTCTTTGAAGAGACTCAGGTTTTTTTACATCACGCACATGATAGGGTGACCAAACAGGGCATGTATGATCAAGAATTGGTCTTATTAGGCATTTTTATATGCGGTAAGCTGGTGCTTTGGAGCAAATTAGGTCGATATGCCTGTGCATTAGGTGTGAATGTGAAGACTGAAATTTCTTTACTTGTGATAAGTTGTTTGATGTGTTTTTATAAGTGTATTTAAATGGTTCTTTTTTGGTCGTAAGTGTCATGACAACGGTTTTCTTGAAATTAAATTTGCCATTTCTCACTTCGATCGCAAAACACTGAAAACGCTTCATTTAGTTTCTCTTGCTGCCGTAAATAAATCTTATTGCTTTTCTTTGAAGAGACACAGGTTTTTTAACATCACGCACATGATAGGGTGACCAAACAGTGCATGTATGCTCAAGAATTGGTCTTATTAGGCATATTTATATGCGGTAAGCTTGTGCTTTGGAGCAAATTAGGTCGATATGCCTGTGCATTAGGTGTGAATGTGAAGACTGAAATCTCTTTACTTGTGATAAGTTGTTTGATCTGTTTTTATAAGTGTATTTAAATGGTTATTTTTTGGTCGTAAGTGTCATGACAACGGTTTTCTTGAAATTAAATTTGCCATTTCTCACTTCGATCGCAAAACACTGAAAACGCTTCATTTAGTTTCTCTTGCTGCCGTAAATAAATCTTATTGCTTTTCTTTGAAGAGACACAGGTTTTTTAACATCACGCACATGATAGGGTGACCAAACAGTGCATGCATGCTCAAGAATTGATCTTATTAGGCATTTTTATATGCGGTAAGCTTGTGCTTTGGAGCAAATTAGGTCGATATGCCTGTGGATTAGGTGTGAATGTTACTCCCGGATACTGAAATCTCTTTACTTGTGATAAGTTGTTTGATCTGGTTTTATAAGTGTATTTAAACGGTTCTTTTTTGGTCGTAAGTGTCATGACAACGATTGTCTTGAAATTAAATTCGCCATTTATCACTTCAATCGCAGAACACTGAAAACGCTTCATTTAGTTTCTCTTGCTACGTAAATAAATCTTATTACTTTTCTTTGAAGAGACTCAGGTTTTTTTACATCACGCACATGATAGGGTGACCAAACAGCGCATGTATGATCAAGAATTGGTCTTATTAGGCATTTTTATATGCGGTAAGCTTGTGCTTTGGAGCAAATTAGGTCATATGCCTGTGCATTAGATGTAAATGTTACTCCCAGATACTGAAATCTCTTTACTTGTGAGAAGTTGTTTGATCTGTTTTATAAGTGTATTTAAATGGTTCTTTTTTGGTCGTAAGTGTCATGACAACGATTTTCTTGAAATTAAATTTGCCATTTATCACTTCAATCGCAGAACACTGAAAACGCTTCATTTAGTTTCTCTTGCTGCCGTAAATAAATCTTATTGCTTTTCTTTGAAGAGACTCAGGTTTTTTTACATCACGCACATGATAGGGTGACCAAACAGCGCATGTATGATCAAGAATTGGTCTTATTAAGCATTTTTATATTCGGTAAGCTTGTGCTTTTGAGCAAATTAAGTCGATATGCCTGTGGATTAGGTGTTAATGTTATTCCCAGATACTGAAATCTCTTTACTTGTGATAAGTTGTTTGATCTGTTTTTATAAGTGTATTTAAATGGTTCGTTTTTGGTCGTAAGTGTCATGACAACGATTTTCTTGAAATTAAATTTGCCATTTCTCACTTGAATCGCAGAACACTGAAAACGCTTCATTTAGTTTCTCTTGCTGCCGTAAATAAATCTTATTGCTTTTTTTGAAGAGACTCAGGTTTTTTTACATCACGCACATAATAGGGTGACCAAACAGCGCATGTATGCTCAAGAATTGGTCTTATTAGGCATTTTTATATGCGGTAAGCTGGTGCTTTAGAGCAAATTAGGTCGATATGCCTGTGCATTAGGTGTGAATGTGAACACTGAAATCTCTTTACTTCTGATAAGTTGTTTGATGTGTTTTTATAAGTGTATTTAAATGGTTCTTTTTTGGTCGTAAGTGTCATGACAACGGTTTTCTTGAAATTAAATTTGCCATTTCTCACTTCGATCGCAAAGCACTGAAAACGCTTCATTTAGTTTCTCTTGCTGCCGTAAATAAATCTTATTGCTTTTCTTTGAAGAGACACAGGTTTTTTAACATCACGCACATGAAAGGGTGACCAAACAGCGCATGCATGCTCAAGAATTGATCTTATTAGGCATTTTTATATGCGGTAAGCTTGTGCTTTGGAGCAAATTAGGTCGATATGCCTGTGGATTAGGTGTGAATGTTACTCCCGGATACTGAAATCTCTTTACTTGTGATAAGTTGTTTGATCTGTTTTTATAAGTGTATTTAAACGGTTCTTTTTTGGTCTTAAGTGTCATGACAACGATTTTCTTGAAATTAAATTCGCCATTTATCACTTCAATCGCAGAACACTGAAAACGCTTCATTTAGTTTCTCTTGCTGCCGTAAATAAATCTTATTGCTTTTCTTTGAAGATGCTCAGGTTTTTTTACATCACGCACATGATAGGGTGACCAAACAGCGCATGTATGATCAAGAATTGGTCTTATTAGGCATTTTTATATGCGGTAAGCTTGTGCTTTGGAGCAAATAAGGTCATATGCCTGTGCATTAGATGTGAATGTTACTCCCAGATACTGAAATCTCTTTACTTGTGATAAGTTGTTTGATCTGTTTTTATAAGTGTATTTAAATGGTTCTTTTTTGGTCGTAAGTGTCATGACAACGATTTTCTTGAAATTAAATTTGCCATTTATCACTTCAATCGCAGAACACTGAAAACGCTTCATTTAGTTTCTCTTGCTGCCGTAAATAAATCTTATTGCTTTTCTTTGAAGAGACTCAGGTTTTTTTACATCACGCACATGATAGGGTGACCAAACAGCGCATGTTTGATCAAGAATTGGTCTTATTAGGCATTTTTATATGCGGTAAGCTTGTGCTTTTGAGCAAATTAAGTCGATATGCCTGTGGATTAGGTGTTAATGTTATTCCCAGATACTGAAATCTCTTTACTTGTGATAAGTTGTTTGATCTGTTTTTATAAGTGTATTTAAATGGTTTTTTTGGTCGTAAGTGTCATGACAACGATTTTCTTGAAATTAAATTTGCCATTTCTCACTTGAATCGCAGAACACTGAAAACGCTTCATTTAGTTTCTCTTCCTGCCGTAAATAAATCTTATTGCTTTTCTTTGAAGAGACTCAGGTTTTTTTTACATCACGCACATGATAGGGTGACCAAACAGTGCATGTGTGAGGACTCTGTGAGATGATTGCAGGTCTTATTTTCAACAAACACCAAAGTACAAACAATAAACGAGGCGGCTTTTAACGGAAAGGAAACCAATTACAATATGAGCGAGAAGAAAGGAAAGGAACAAGAGAGCAAGGCAACAACACACGGGAAAAACACACGGCGAAACAGAACAAAGTGCTTATGATAAATGCAGGAAAAAGAGTCAAAGAGGAAAGTTCACACTACTTGTCTTATTCGGGCAACGAGCGGGGAGGACTGGCTGGGTGTCGGGCAGTCAAGGAGTCTCTTGGCGTTCCAACGTCGATGAAACGCTACCGCAGCGTCAGCGTTCGTGGGCTCCCGGCACGGTTTCCAGGTCTGGTATCCCGGAAAAGGTCACGTAGGCGCCAGAGGCGGCCTGTGTGGAGCAGCTGACGGGTGGTCGGAGAAGAGTGGCGCCTGGGCCTGGTGGTTGAGGCTCTCGACGATGGATGTCCAGGTCTGGTGGCCCGGACGTCTGCGGCTAAGGCCCAAGCCCGGAACTCGGGGAGCCAGCAGAACTCGTCCACGTCCGTCGCCCACCGCGCTCTTCTCTTCTCTGCCACGTAATCCTGTTCGACCTGTCCCGGCGTACCCCTCAGCACGCGCTCCTCGTGCTTTGTCTTCTCCTCACGAACGCCGCTGGGTGGCGCTATCTCCTTACAGAAGGCCCCCTCTTCGGAAGTTTTTTCCAAGGGAAAGAACTCGACTTCAGGAGAGCGACACCAGACGCGTTCGACGATCGCAACACAGAACACCGCACCACAGCGCGCACACTACACACCACACACAATGCGACGGTCGTCAATGTTCGAAGCGTTCACAGACCTTCGCACACACAGCACAGAGAGCACATGGAAAGTCAACGTAAAGCGTCCATAGAGGGCGAAGAAACACGGAAAGCATAAAAAGTAGATAGCCGACACTCAAAAACAAACATGAACAAACAAAAACAATTCCAACAAGAACAGGTGTGGGCTACATTCTTCCGTATTCCATTGTTCACATCAAACCACTTCACCGTCGCGAGAACTTTTCCGGCTAGTACTTCCGTTTTCCTTTGTGAAACCGTTTTCTCCACACCGACCTCGGTTTCCACCATGATTTTACATGTTCCCGTCGTATGATGTTATTCACTCTGTTCTCCCTTGCCTTCGACACAGTCTGCTGACACATGTCACACGATCTGACATAACTCTTAATGTCAGCCTGTACACCGGGCCAGTAAAACTCACTGAGTACCCTAGCTATTGTTTGCCGTATTCCATGATGGCCGGATAATGCACTCTTATGCGCCAACATAAGAACTTGCGTGCGTAAGCCCTTCGGTACCACCGCTTGCTCAACGACCTGGCCGGGACACACTTGGTATGTCCGGAAGAGAACACCGTCATCAGTATCAAAGGAGTGGGCGGTCTGTCCCTTGCCATGAAATATTTGCCCCAACTTCCTGCGACACACCTCTAAGGTCGGGTCTTCTTCCTGTTTGAGGCGAAACTCCGGCCGTGACAAGTGGAGTGTGTTCAGAGTGGGGCTTTTACTACTCTCTGAAACCTTTGCTGTCACCGTAAGGGAAGGAACATCGACCGAACTCGTCATGGCAAGAGCAACTGCCTGATCAGTGATAACTCGCGGGTCAACCGAGAATGGAGGTTTAGCCCCGGGGACATTGCCTATTATAATGTCGTACAAGGGTGTAGACAAGCAGCGCGCGATGGCCTTACCCGAGAAGTATGGAGAAGAAATCACCACCTCCGCTTCCGGAACTTCTACATGGGTCCCATTGGCCAAGAATAATGTAGCTTTTTTCCCTGTTAGTGCCGCTTTCGGTACAAGAGACTCACGCACAACAATACCGGTGCTGCCCGTATCCCGTAATACCGAACCAAGCTGGCCGAACACCTCACCGTGCGCCACGGGCATAGCAGTTTCCACCGGGTTGGAAGGACAGACCATCTCCCCCAACTGGCCCTCTACGCGCGTTACCACTGCAGTGCTATCGGGATGTGAATATCGAGGTGTCATGCAACAGGCGGACTCCTCACGGTCTCCTGGCCTCTTAGCTTTGCACGACTGGGCATCATGTCCTAACTCGCGGCACCAGGTGCAATACAATTGCTTCGGCTTCGTCCGACAATCCGACGCCTTGTGCCCAGTCTTGTCACAAAGAAAACACCGAAGGCGAGACTGTGGACCTGAAATCTCGTCTTTGGCTTTAACTATCGTGTGCTCACCCTCCTCTTTAAAGAACAACAAGTTATTTTGCCGCTGTGCCTCGAGAAAATGATCGGCAGCCTCCGCCAGCTTAGAAACTGTCTTGCCCTCCCGCTCACGTAAGAAAAGGGCTAAACGAGAATGACAGTTGTTCAGAAATTGTTCGCCCACGACCATCTCGCGAACCACCTCAAAAGTGCGGCCTTCTTCCCGCATCTCGACCCAACGGTCAAAGAAGCTAAACAACCTGGCAGCATATTGCGAGGCCGTTTCTCCATCCTGGGGCTTGCTCTGGCGAAACTTCTCTCGGTATCCTTCCGCGGTGAACCTAAACCTCTGAAGCAAGGCAAGCTTCGCTTTGTCATAATCCACGGAATCCTCAGGCGAGAGCCGACCGAAGACCCTAAGTGCCTCGCCGCCAAGGCACAAGCTCAACGCCGTTGCCCACTTTTCTTTTGGCCAACCCTGCCCCGTGGCCACATGCTCAAATCTCTTTAAGTAGGCATCGAGGTCATCCCGCACTTCATTGAACTGTGGTATGAGGCTGTGCGGGTTAATGGAGCTGGTCGATGAGACGCTACGCTCTCCACGGTCACTCGGAGGATTTGCGCCACCCTCCATGAGCCTTATTTGTAGCTGCAAGTTCCGCGCCTCTAACTCCAAGCGTTCCTTCGCAGCCTCTCGCTCCGCCTCTAAATTCCGTGCCTCTAACTCCAATTTCTGCTTCGCAGCTTCACGCTCAGCCTCTAAATTCCGTGTCTCTAATTCCAATTTCTGCTTCGCAGCTTCACGCTCAGCGGCTCTCTCTTCCCGTGCCTTACGAAGCTCGTCCTCCACCCACGCTCGTAACTCCGCGCCGCACAAGCCCATGCGCTCGCCTAAAGTAACCAAATCTGAAGCGCTCATATTGTTCCTAAATTAACACAACAGGCAAATAAATAAAAACCGACCTTGTCCTGTCGTAGTGGACGCCAAATTTGTGAGGACTCTGTGAGATGATTGCAGGTCTTATTTTCAACAAACACCAAAGTACAAACAATAAACGAGGCGGCTTTTAACGGAAAGGAAACCAATTACAATATGAGCGAGAAGAAAGGAAAGGAACAAGAGAGCAAGGCAACAACACACGGGAAAAACACACGGCGAAACAGAACAAAGTGCTTATGATAAATGCAGGAAAAAGAGTCAAAGAGGAAAGTTCACACTACTTGTCTTATTCGGGCAACGAGCGGGGAGGACTGGCTGGGTGTCGGGCAGTCAAGGAGTCTCTTGGCGTTCCAACGTCGATGAAACGCTACCGCAGCGTCAGCGTTCGTGGGCTCCCGGCACGGTTTCCAGGTCTGGTATCCCGGAAAAGGTCACGTAGGCGCCAGAGGCGGCCTGTGTGGAGCAGCTGACGGGTGGTCGGAGAAGAGTGGCGCCTGGGCCTGGTGGTTGAGGCTCTCGACGATGGATGTCCAGGTCTGGTGGCCCGGACGTCTGCGGCTAAGGCCCAAGCCCGGAACTCGGGGAGCCAGCAGAACTCGTCCACGTCCGTCGCCCACCGCGCTCTTCTCTTCTCTGCCACGTAATCCTGTTCGACCTGTCCCGGCGTACCCCTCAGCACGCGCTCCTCGTGCTTTGTCTTCTCCTCACGAACGCCGCTGGGTGGCGCTATCTCCTTACAGCATGTATGCTCAAGAATTGGTCTTATTAGGCATATTTATATGCGGTAAGCTTGTGCTTTGGAGCAAATTAGGTCGATATGCCTGTGCATTAGGTGTGAATGTGAAGACTGAAATCTCTTTACTTGTGATAAGTTGTTTGATCTGTTTTTATAAGTGTATTTAAATGGTTCTTTTTTGGTCGTAAGTGTCATGACAACGATATTCTTGAAATTAAATTTGCCATTTATCACTTCAATCGCAGAACACTGAAAACGCTTCATTTAGTTTCTCTTGCTGCCGTAAATAAATCTTATTGCTTTTCTTTGAAGAGACTCAGGTTTTTTTACATCACGCACATGATAGGGTGACCAAACAGCGCATGTATGATCAAGAATTGGTCTTATTAGGCATTTTTATATGCGGTAAGCTTGTGCTTTTGAGCAAATTAGGTCGATATGCCTGTGGATTAGGTGTGAATGTTATTCCCCGATACTTAAATCTCTTTACTTGTGATAAGTTGTTTGATCTCTTTTTATAAGTGTATTTAAATGGTTCTTTTTTGGTCGTAAGTTTCATGACGATTTTCTTGAAATTAAATTTGCCATTTCTCACTTCAATCGCAGAACAGTGAAAACGCTTCATTTAGTTTCTCTTGCTGCTGTAAATAAATCTTATTGCTTTTCTTTGAAGAGACTCAGGTTTTTTTACATCACGCACATGATAGGGTGACCAAACAGCGCATGTATGCTCAAGAATTGGTCTTATTAGGCATTTTTATATGCGGTAAGCTGGTGCTTTGGAGCAAATTAGGTCGATATGCCTGTGCATTAGGTGTGAATGTGAAGACTGAAATCTCTTTACTTGTGATAAGTTGTTTGATGTGTTTTTATAAGTGTATTTAAATGGTTCTTTTTTGGAGAACACTGAAAACGCTTCATTTAGTTTCTCTTGCTGCCGTAAATAAATCTTATTGCTTTTTTTGAAGAGACTCAGGTTTTTTTTACATCACTCACATGATAGGGTGACCAAACAGGGTATGTATGGTCTAGAATTGATCTTATTAGGCATTTTTATATGCGGTTTGCTTGTGCTTTGGAGCAAATTAGGTTGATATGCCTGTGCATTAGGTGTGAATGTTACTCCCAAAGACTGAAATCTCTTTACTTGTGATAAGTTGTTTGAGCTGTTTTTATAAGTGTATTTAAATGGTTCTTTTTTGGTCGTAAGTGTCATGACAACGATATTCTTGAAATTAAATTTGCCATTTATCACTTCAATCGCAGAAAACTGAAAACGCTTCATTTAGTTTCTCTTGCTGCCGTAAATAAATCTTATTGCTTTTCTTTGAAGAGACTCAGGTTTTTTTACATCACGCACATGATAGGGTGACCAAACAGCGCATGTATGATCAAGAATTGGTCTTATTAGGCATTTTTATATGCGGTAAGCTTGTGCTTTTGAGCAAATTAGGTCGATATGCCTGTGGATTAGGTGTGAATGTTATTCCCAGATACTTAAATCTCTTTACTTGTGATAAGTTGTTTTATCTCTTTTTATAAGTGTATTTAAATGGTTCTTTTTTGGTCGTAAGTTTCATGACGATTTTCTTGAAATTAAATTTGCCATTTCTCACTTCAATCGCAGAACAGTGAAAACGCTTCATTTAGTTTCTCTCTTGCTGTAAATAAATCTTATTGCTTTTCTTTGAAGAGACTCAGGTTTTTTACATCACGCACATGATAGGGTGACCAAACAGCGCATGTATGCTCAAGAATTGGTCTTATTAGGCATTTTTATATGCGGTAAGCTGGTGCTTTAGAGCAAATTAGGTCGATATGCCTGTGCATTAGGTGTGAATGTGAAGACTGAAATCTCTTTACTTGTGATAAGTTGTTTGATGTGTTTTTATAAGTGTATTTAAATGGTTCTTTTTTGGTCGTAAGTGTCATGACAACGGCTTTCTTGAAATTAAATTTGCCATTTCTCACTTCGATCGCAAAACACTGAAAACGCTTCGTTTAGTTTCTCTTGCTGCCGTAAATAAATCTTATTGCTTTTCTTTGAAGAGACACAGGTTTTTTAACATCACGCACATGAAAGGGTGACCAAACAGCGCATGCATGCTCAAGAATTGATCTTATTAGGCATTTTTATATGCGGTAAGCTTGTGCTTGTGGATTAGGTGTGAATGTTACTCCCGGATACTGAAATCTCTTTACTTGTGATAAGTTGTTTGATCTGTTTTTATAAGTGTATTTAAACGGTTCTTTTTTGGTCGTAAGTGTCATGACACAGATTTTCTTGAAATTAAATTCGCCATTTATCACTTCAATCGCAGAACACTGAAAACGCTTCTTTAGTTTCTCTTGCTGCCGTAAATAAATCTTATTGCTTTTTTTGAAGAGACTCAGGTTTTTTTTACATCACTCACATGATAGGGTGACCAAACAGGGTATGTATGGTCTAGAATTGATCTTATTAGGCATTTTTATATGCGGTTTGCTTGTGCTTTGGAGCAAATTAGGTTGATATGCCTGTGCATTAGGTGTGAATGTTACTCCCAAAGACTGAAATCTCTTTACTTGTGATAAGTTGTTTGAGCTGTTTTTATAAGTGTATTTAAATGGTTCTTTTTTGGTCGTAAGTGTCATGACAACGATATTCTTGAAATTAAATTTGCCATTTATCACTTCAATCGCAGAACACTGAAAACGCTTCATTTAGTTTCTCTTGCTGCCGTAAATAAATCTTATTGCTTTTCTTTGAAGAGACTCAGGTTTTTTTACATCACGCACATGATAGGGTGACCAAACAGCGCATGTATGATCAAGAATTGGTCTTATTAGGCATTTTTATATGCGGTAAGCTTGTGCTTTTGAGCAAATTAGGTCGATATGCCTGTGGATTAGGTGTGAATGTTATTCCCAGATACTTAAATCTCTTTACTTGTGATAAGTTGTTTTATCTCTTTTTATAAGTGTATTTAAATGGTTCTTTTTTGGTCGTAAGTTTCATGACGATTTTCTTGAAATTAAATTTGCCATTTCTCACTTCAATCGCAGAACAGTGAAAACGCTTCATTTAGTTTCTCTCTTGCTGTAAATAAATCTTATTGCTTTTCTTTGAAGAGACTCAGGTTTTTTACATCACGCACATGATAGGGTGACCAAACAGCGCATGTATGCTCAAGAATTGGTCTTATTAGGCATTTTTATATGCGGTAAGCTGGTGCTTTAGAGCAAATTAGGTCGATATGCCTGTGCATTAGGTGTGAATGTGAAGACTGAAATCTCTTTACTTGTGATAAGTTGTTTGATGTGTTTTTATAAGTGTATTTAAATGGTTCTTTTTTGGTCGTAAGTGTCATGACAACGGCTTTCTTGAAATTAAATTTGCCATTTCTCACTTCGATCGCAAAACACTGAAAACGCTTCGTTTAGTTTCTCTTGCTGCCGTAAATAAATCTTATTGCTTTTCTTTGAAGAGACACAGGTTTTTTAACATCACGCACATGAAAGGGTGACCAAACAGCGCATGCATGCTCAAGAATTGATCTTATTAGGCATTTTTATATGCGGTAAGCTTGTGCTTTGGAGCAAATTAGGTCGATATGCCTGTGGATTAGGTGTGAATGTTACTCCCGGATACTGAAATCTCTTTACTTGTGATAAGTTGTTTGATCTGTTTTTATAAGTGTATTTAAACGGTTCTTTTTTGGTCGTAAGTGTCATGACACCGATTTTCTTGAAATTAAATTCGCCATTTATCACTTCAATCGCAGAACACTGAAAACGCTTCTTTAGTTTCTCTTGCTGCCGTAAATAAATCTTATTGCTTTTCTTTGAAGAGACTCAGGTTTTTTTACATCACGCACATGATAGGGTGACCAAACAGCGCATGTATGATCAAGAATTGGTCTTATTAGGCATTTTTATATGCGGTAAGTTTGTGCTTTGGAGCAAATTAGGTCATATGCCTGTGCATTAGATGTGAATGTTACTCCCAGATACTGAAATCTCTTTACTTGTGATAAGTTGTTTGATCTGTTTTTATAAGTGTATTTAAATGGTTCTTTTTTGGTCGTAAGTGTCATGACAACGATTTTCTTGAAATTAAATTTGCCATTTATCACTTCAATCGCAGAACACTGAAAACGCTTCATTTAGTTTCTCTTGCTGCCGTAAATAAATCTTATTGCTTTTCTTTGAAGAGACTCAGGTTTTTTTACATCACGCACATGATAGGGTGACCAAACAGCGCATGTATGATCAAGAATTGGTCTTATTAGGCATTTTTATATGCGGTAAGCTTATGCTTTTGAGCAAATTAAGTCGATATGCCTGTGGATTAGGTGTTAATGTTATTCCCAGATACAGAAATCTCTTTACTTGTGATAAATTGTTTGATCTGTTTTTATAAGTGTATTTAAATGGTTCGTTTTTGGTCGTAAGTGTCATGACAACGATTTTCTTGAAATTAAATTTGCCATTTCTCACTTGAATCGCAGAACACTGAAAACGCTTCATTTAGTTTCTCTTGCTGCCGTAAATAAATCTTATTGCTTTTTTTGAAGAGACTCAGGTTTTTTTTACATCACTCACATGATAGGGTGACCAAACAGGGTATGTATGCTCTAGAATTGATCTTATTAGGCATTTTTATATGCGGTTTGCTTGTGCTTTGGAGCAAATTAGGTCGATATGCCTGTGCATTAGGTGTGAATGTTACTCCCAAAGACTGAAATCTCTTTACTTGTGATAAGTTGTTTGAGCTGTTTTTATAAGTGTATTTAAATGGTTTTTTTGGTCGTAAGTGTCATGACAACGATTTTCTTGAAATTAAATTTGCCATTTCTCACTTGAATCGCAGAACACTGAAAACGCTTCATTTAGTTTCTCTTCCTGCCGTAAATAAATCTTATTGCTTTTCTTTGAAGAGACTCAGGTTTTTTTTACATCACGCACATGATAGGGTGACCAAACAGTGCATGTATGGTCAAGAATTGGTCTTATTAGGCATATTTATATGCGGTAAGCTTGTGCTTTGGAGCAAATTAGGTCGATATGCCTGTGCATTAGGTGTGAATGTGAAGACTGAAATCTCTTTACTTGTGATAAGTTGTTTGATCTGTTTTTATAAGTGTATTTAAATGGTTCTTTTTTGGTCGTAAGTGTCATGACAACGATATTCTTGAAATTAAATTTGCCATTTATCACTTCAATCGCAGAACACTGAAAACGCTTCATTTAGTTTCTCTTGCTGCCGTAAATAAATCTTATTGCTTTTCTTTGAAGAGACTCAGGTTTTTTTACATCACGCACATGATAGGGTGACCAAACAGCGCATGTATGATCAAGAATTGGTCTTATTAGGCATTTTTATATGCGGTAAGCTTGTGCTTTTGAGCAAATTAGGTCGATATGCCTGTGGATTAGGTGTGAATGTTATTCCCCGATACTTAAATCTCTTTACTTGTGATAAGTTGTTTGATCTCTTTTTATAAGTGTATTTAAATGGTTCTTTTTTGGTCGTAAGTTTCATGACGATTTTCTTGAAATTAAATTTGCCATTTCTCACTTCAATCGCAGAACAGTGAAAACGCTTCATTTAGTTTCTCTTGCTGCTGTAAATAAATCGTATTGCTTTTCTTTGAAGAGACTCAGGTTTTTTTACATCACGCACATGATAGGGTGACCAAACAGCGCATGTATGCTCAAGAATTGGTCTTATTAGGCATTTTTATATGCGGTAAGCTGGTGCTTTGGAGCAAATTAGGTCGATATGCCTGTGCATTAGGTGTGAATGTGAAGACTGAAATCTCTTTACTTGTGATAAGTTGTTTGATGTGTTTTTATAAGTGTATTTAAATGGTTCTTTTTTGGAGAACACTGAAAACGCTTCATTTAGTTTCTCTTGCTGCCGTAAATAAATCTTATTGCTTTTTTTGAAGAGACTCAGGTTTTTTTTACATCACTCACATGATAGGGTGACCAAACAGGGTATGTATGGTCTAGAATTGATCTTATTAGGCATTTTTATATGCGGTTTGCTTGTGCTTTGGAGCAAATTAGGTTGATATGCCTGTGCATTAGGTGTGAATGTTACTCCCAAAGACTGAAATCTCTTTACTTGTGATAAGTTGTTTGAGCTGTTTTTATAAGTGTATTTAAATGGTTCTTTTTTGGTCGTAAGTGTCATGACAACGATATTCTTGAAATTAAATTTGCCATTTATCACTTCAATCGCAGAACACTGAAAACGCTTCATTTAGTTTCTCTTGCTGCCGTAAATAAATCTTATTGCTTTTCTTTGAAGAGACTCAGGTTTTTTTACATCACGCACATGATAGGGTGACCAAACAGCGCATGTATGCTCAAGAATTGGTCTTATTAGGCATTTTTATATGCGGTAAGCTGGTGCTTTAGAGCAAATTAGGTCGATATGCCTGTGCATTAGGTGTGAATGTGAAGACTGAAATCTCTTTACTTGTGATAAGTTGTTTGATGTGTTTTTATAAGTGTATTTAAATGGTTCTTTTTTGGTCGTAAGTGTCATGACAACGGCTTTCTTGAAATTAAATTTGCCATTTCTCACTTCGATCGCAAAACACTGAAAACGCTTCGTTTAGTTTCTCTTGCTGCCGTAAATAAATCTTATTGCTTTTCTTTGAAGAGACACAGGTTTTTAAACATCACGCACATGAAAGGGTGACCAAACAGCGCATGCATGCTCAAGAATTGATCTTATTAGGCATTTTTATATGCGGTAAGCTTGTGCTTTGGAGCAAATTAGGTCGATATGCCTGTGGATTAGGTGTGAATGTTACTCCCGGATACTGAAATCTCTTTACTTGTGATAAGTTGTTTGATCTGTTTTTATAAGTGTATTTAAACGGTTCTTTTTTGGTCGTAAGTGTCATGACACCGATTTTCTTGAAATTAAATTCGCCATTTATCACTTCAATCGCAGAACACTGAAAACGCTTCATTTAGTTTCTCTTGCTGCCGTAAATAAATCTTATTGCTTTTCTTTGAAGAGACTCAGGTTTTTTTACATCACGCACATGATAGGGTGACCAAACAGCGCATGTATGATCAAGAATTGGTCTTATTAGGCATTTTTATATGCGGTAAGCTTGTGCTTTGGAGCAAATTAGGTCATATGCCTGTGCATTAGATGTGAATGTTACTCCCAGACACTGAAATCTCTTTACTTGTGATAAGTTGTTTGATCTGTTTTTATAAGTGTATTTAAATGGTTCTTTTTTGGTCGTAAGTGTCATGACAACGATTTTCTTGAAATTAAATTTGCCATTTATCACTTCAATCGCAGAACACTGAAAACGCTTCATTTAGTTTCTCTTGCTGCCGTAAATAAATCTTATTGCTTTTCTTTGAAGAGACTCAGGTTTTTTTACATCACGCACATGATAGGGTGACCAAACAGCGCATGTATGATCAAGAATTGGTCTTATTAGGCATTTTTATATGCGGTAAGCTTATGCTTTTGAGCAAATTAAGTCGATATGCCTGTGGATTAGGTGTTAATGTTATTCCCAGATACAGAAATCTCTTTACTTGTGATAAGTTGTTTGATCTCTTTTTATAAGTGTATTTAAATGGTTCGTTTTTGGTCGTAAGTGTCATGACAACGATTTTCTTGAAATTAAATTTGCCATTTCTCACTTGAATCGCAGAACACTGAAAACGCTTCATTTAGTTTCTCTTGCTGCCGTAAATAAATCTTATTGCTTTTTTTGAAGAGACTCAGGTTTTTTTTACATCACTCACATGATAGGGTGACCAAACAGGGTATGTATGCTCTAGAATTGATCTTATTAGGCATTTTTATATGCGGTTTGCTTGTGCTTTGGAGCAAATTAGGTCGATATGCCTGTGCATTAGGTGTGAATGTTACTCCCAAAGACTGAAATCTCTTTACTTGTGATAAGTTGTTTGAGCTGTTTTTATAGTGTATTTAAATGGTTTTTTTGGTCGTAAGTGTCATGACAACGATTTTCTTGAAATTAAATTTGCCATTTCTCACTTGAATCGCAGAACACTGAAAACGCTTCATTTAGTTTCTCTTGCTGCCGTAAATAAATCTTATTGCTTTTCTTTGAAGAGACTCAGGATTTTTACATCACGCACATGACAGGGTGACCAAACAGCGCATGTATGATCAAGAATTGGTCTTATTGGGCATTTTTATATGCGGTAAGCTTGTGCTTTTGAGCAAATTAGGTCGATATGCCTGTGGATTAGGTGTGAATGTTACTCCCGGATACTGAAATCTCTTTACTTGTGATAAGTTGTTTGATCTGTTTTTATAAGTGTATTTAAACGGTTCTTTTTTGGTCGTAAGTGTCATGACACCGATTTTCTTGAAATTAAATTCGCCATTTCTCACTTGAATCGCAGAACACTGAAAACGCTTCATTTAGTTTCTCTTCCTGCCGTAAATAAATCTTATTGCTTTTCTTTGAAGAGACTCCGGTTTTTTTACATCACGCACATGATAGGGTGACCAAACAGTGCATGTATGCTCAAGAATTGGTCTTATTAGGCATATTTATATGCGGTAAGCTTGTGCTTTGGAGCAAATTAGGTCGATATGCCTGTGCATTAGGTGTGAATGTGAAGACTGAAATCTCTTTACTTGTGATAAGTTGTCTGATCTGTTTTTATAAGTGTATTTAAATGGTTCTTTTTTGGTCGTAAGTGTCATGGCAACGATATTCTTGAAATTAAATTTGCCATTTATCACTTCAATCGCAGAACACTGAAAACGCTTCATTTAGTTTCTCTTGCTGCCGTAAATAAATCTTATTGCTTTTCTTTGAAGAGACTCAGGTTTTTTTACATCACGCACATGATAGGGTGACCAAACAGCGCATGTATGATCAAGAATTGGTCTTATTAGGCATTTTTATATGCGGTAAGCTTGTGCTTTTGAGCAAATTAGGTCGATATGCCTGTGGATTAGGTGTGAATGTTATTCGCAGATACTTAAATCTCTTTACTTGTGATAAGTTGTTTGATCTGTTTTTATAAGTGTATTTAAACGGTTCTTTTTTGGTCGTAAGTGACATGACAACGATTTTCTTGAAATTAAATTCGCCATTTATCACTTCAATCGCAGAACACTGAAAACGCTTCATTTAGTTTCTCTTGCTGCCGTAAATAAATCCTATTGGTTTTCTTTGAAGAGACTCAGGTTTTTTTACATCACGCACATGATAGGGTGACCAAACAGCGCATGTATGATCAAGAATTGGTCTTATTAGGCATTTTTATATGCGGTAAGCTTGTGCTTTGGAGCAAATTAGGTCATATGCCTGTGCATTAGATGTGATTGTTACTCCCGGATACTGAAATCTCTTTACTTGTGATAAGTTGTTTGATCTGTTTTTATAAGTGTATTTAAATGGTTCTTTTTTGGTCGTAAGTGTCATGACAACGATTTTCTTGAAATTAAATTTGCCATTTATCACTTCAATCGCAGAACACTGAAAACGCTTCATTTAGTTTCTCTTGCTGCCGTAAATAAACCTTATTGCTTTTCTTTGAAGAGACTCAGGTTTTTTTACATCACGCACATGATAGGGTGACCAAACAGCGCATGTATGATCAAGAATTGGTCTTATTAGGCATTTTTATATGCGGTAAGCTGGTGCTTTGGAGCAAATTAGGTCGATATGCCTGTGCATTAGGTGTGAATGTGAAGACTGAAATCTCTTTACTTGTGATAAGTTGTTTGATGTGTTTTTATAAGTGTATTTAAATGGTTCTTTTTTGGTCGTAAGTGTCATGACAACGGTTTTCTTGAAATTAAATTTGCCATTTCTCACTTCGATCGCAAAACACTGAAAACGCTTCATTTAGTTTCTCTTGCTGCCGTAAATAAATCTTATTGCTTTTCTTTGAACAGACACAGGTTTTTTAACATCACGCACATGAAAGGGTGACCAAACAGCGCATGCATGCTCAAGAATTGATCTTATTAGGCATTTTTATATGCGGTAAGCTTGTGCTTTGGAGCAAATTAGGTCGATATGCCTGTGGATTAGGTGTGAATGTTACTCCCGGATACTGAAATCTCTTTACTTGTGATAAGTTGTTTGATCTGGTTTTATAAGTGTATTTAAACGGTTCTTTTTTGGTCGTAAGTGTCATGACAACGATTTTCTTGAAATTAAATTCGCCATTTATCACTTCAATCGCAGAACACTGAAAACGCTTCATTTAGTTTCTCTTGCTGCCGTAAATAAATCTTATTACTTTTCTTTGAAGAGACTCAGGTTTTTTTACATCACGCACATGATAGGGTGACCAAACAGCGCATGTATGATCAAGAATTGGTCTTATTAGGCATTTTTATATGCGGTAAGCTTGTGCTTTGGAGCAAATTAGGTCATATGCCTGTGCATTAGATGTGAATGTTACTCCCAGATACTGAAATCTCTTTACTAGTGAGAAGTTGTTTGATCTGTTTTATAAGTGTATTTAAATGGTTCTTTTTTGGTCGTAAGTGTCATGACAACGATTTTCTTGAAATTAAATTTGCCATTTATCACTTCAATCGCAGAACACTGAAAACGCTTCATTTAGTTTCTCTTGCTGCCGTAAATAAACCTTATTGCTTTTCTTTGAAGAGACTCAGGTTTTTTTACATCACGCACATGATAGGGTGACCAAACAGCGCATGTATGATCAAGAATTGGTCTTATTAAGCATTTTTATATGCGGTAAGCTTGTGCTTTTGAGCAAATTAAGTCGATATGCCTGTGGATTAGGTGTTAATGTTATTCCCAGATACTGAAATCTCTTTACTTGTGATAAGTTGTTTGATCTGTTTTTATAAGTGTATTTAAATGGTTCGTTTTTGGTCGTAAGTGTCATGACAACGATTTTCTTGAAATTAAATTTGCCATTTCTCACTTGAATCGCAGAACACTGAAAACGCTTCATTTAGTTTCACTTGCTGCCGTAAATAAATCTTATTGCTTTTTTTGAAGAGACTCAGGTTTTTTTACATCACGCACATGATAGGGTGACCAAACAGCGCATGTATGCTCAAGAATTGGTCTTATTAGGCATTTTTATATGCGGTAAGCTGGTGCTTTAGAGCAAATTAGGTCGATATGCCTGTGCATTAGGTGTGAATGTGAAGACTGAAATCTCTTTACTTCTGATAAGTTGTTTGATGTGTTTTTATAAGTGTATTTAAATGGTTCTTTTTTGGTCGTAAGTGTCATGACAACGGTTTTCTTGAAATTAAATTTGCCATTTCTCACTTCGATCGCAAAGCACTGAAAACGCTTCATTTAGTTTCTCTTGCTGCCGTAAATAAATCATATTGCTTTTCTTTGAAGAGACACAGGTTTTTTAACATCACGCACATGAAAGGGTGACCAAACAGCGCATGCATGCTCAAGAATTGATCTTATTAGGCATTTTTATATGCGGTAAGCTTGTGCTTTGGAGCAAATTAGGTCGATATGCCTGTGGATTAGGTGTGAATGTTACTCCCGGATACTGAAATCTCTTTACTTGTGATAAGTTGTTTGATCTGTTTTTATAAGTGTATTTAAACGGTTCTTTTTTGGTCTTAAGTGTCATGACAACGATTTTCTTGAAATTAAATTCGCCATTTATCACTTCAATCGCAGAACACTGAAAACGCTTCATTTAGTTTCGCTTGCTGCCGTAAATAAATCTTATTGCTTTTCTTTGAAGATGCTCAGGTTTTTGTACATCACGCACATGATAGGGTGACCAAACAGCGCATGTATGATCAAGAATTTTTTCTTATTAGGCATTTTTATATGCGGTAAGCTTGTGCTTTGGAGCAAATAAGGTCATATGCCTGTGCATTAGATGTGAATGTTACTCCCAGATACTGAAATCTCTTTACTTGTGATAAGTTGTTTGATCTGTTTTTATAAGTGTATTTAAATGGTTCTTTTTTGGTCGTAAGTGTCATGACAACGATTTTCTTGAAATTAAATTTGCCATTTATCACTTCAATCGCAGAACACTGAAAACGCTTCATTTAGTTTCTCTTGCTGCCGTAAATAAATCTTATTGCTTTTCTTTGAAGAGACTCAGGTTTTTTTACATCACGCACATGATAGGGTGACCAAACAGCGCATGTATGATCAAGAATTGGTCTTATTAGGCATTTTTATATGCGGTAAGCTTGTGCTTTTGAGCAAATTAAGTCGATATGCCTGTGGATTAGGTGTTAATGTTATTCCCAGATACTGAAATCTCTTTACTTGTGATAAGTTGTTTGATCTGTTTTTATAAGTGTATTTAAATGGTTTTTTTGGTCGTAAGTGTCATGACAACGATTTTCTTGAAATTAAATTTGCCATTTCTCACTTGAATCGCAGAACACTGAAAACGCTTCATTTAGTTTCTCTTCCTGCCGTAAATAAATCTTATTGCTTTTCTTTGAAGAGACTCAGGTTTTTTTTACATCACGCACATGATAGGGTGACCAAACAGTGCATGTATGCTCAAGAATTGGTCTTATTAGGCATATTTATATGCGGTAAGCTTGTGCTTTGGAGCAAATTAGGTCGATATGCCTGTGCATTAGGTGTGAATGTGAAGACTGAAATCTCTTTACTTGTGATAAGTTGTTTGATCTGTTTTTATAAGTGTATTTAAATGGTTCTTTTTTGGTCGTAAGTGTCATGACAACGATATTCTTGAAATTAAATTTGCCATTTATCACTTCAATCGCAGAACACTGAAAACGCTTCATTTAGTTTCTCTTGCTGCCGTAAATAAATCTTATTGCTTTTCTTTGAAGAGACTCAGGTTTTTTTACATCACGCACATGATAGGGTGACCAAACAGCGCATGTATGATCAAGAATTGGTCTTATTAGGCATTTTTATATGCGTTAAGCTTGTGCTTTTGAGCAAATTAGGTCGATATGCCTGTGGATTAGGTGTGAATGTTATTCCCCGATACTTAAATCTCTTTACTTGTGATAAGTTGTTTGATCTCTTTTTATAAGTGTATTTAAATGGTTCTTTTTTGGTCGTAAGTTTCATGACGATTTTCTTGAAATTAAATTTGCCATTTCTCACTTCAATCGCAGAACAGTGAAAACGCTTCATTTAGTTTCTCTTGCTGCTGTAAATAAATCTTATTGCTTTTCTTTGAAGAGACTCAGGTTTTTTTACATCACGCACATGATAGGGTGACCAAACAGCGCATGTATGCTCAAGAATTGGTCTTATTAGGCATTTTTATATGCGGTAAGCTGGTGCTTTGGAGCAAATTAGGTCGATATGCCTGTGCATTAGGTGTGAATGTGAAGACTGAAATCTCTTTACTTGTGATAAGTTGTTTGATGTGTTTTTATAAGTGTATTTAAATGGTTCTTTTTTGGAGAACACTGAAAACGCTTCATTTAGTTTCTCTTGCTGCCGTAAATAAATCTTATTGCTTTTTTTGAAGAGACTCAGGTTTTTTTTACATCACTCACATGATAGGGTGACCAAACAGGGTATGTATGGTCTAGAATTGATCTTATTAGGCATTTTTATATGCGGTTTGCTTGTGCTTTGGAGCAAATTAAGTCGATATGCCTTTGCATTAGGTGTGAATGTGAAGACTGAAATCTCTTTACTTGTGATAAGTTGTTTGATCTGTTTTTATAAGTGTATTTAAATGGTTCTTTTTTGGTCGTAAGTGTCATGACAACGATATTCTTGAAATTAAATTTGCCATTTATCACTTCAATCGCAGAACACTGAAAACGCTTCATTTAGTTTCTCTTGCTGCCGTAAATAAATCTTATTGCTTTTCTTTGAAGAGACTCAGGTTTTTTTACATCACGCACATGATAGGGTGACCAAACAGCGCATGTATGATCAAGAATTGGTCTTATTAGGCATTTTTATATGCGGTAAGCTTGTGCTTTTGAGCAAATTAGGTCGATATGCCTGTGGATTAGGTGTGAATGTTACTCCCGGATACTGAAATCTCTTTACTTGTGATAAGTTGTTTGATCTGTTTTTATAAGTGTAATTAAACGGTTCTTTTTTGGTCGTAAGTGTCATGACACCGATTTTCTTGAAATTAAATTCGCCATTTATCACTTCAATCGCAGAACACTGAAAACGCTTCATTTAGTTTCTGTTGCTGCCGTAAATAAATCTTATTGCTTTTCTTTGAAGAGACTCAGGTTTTTTTACATCACGCACATGATAGGGTGACCAAACAGCGCATGTATGATCAAGAATTGGTCTTATTAGGCATTTTTATATGCGGTAAGCTTGTGCTTTGGAGCAAATTAGGTCATATGCCTGTGCATTAGATGTGAATGTTACTCCCAGATACTGAAATCTCTTTACTTGTGATAAGTTGTTTGATCTGTTTTTATAAGTGTATTTAAATGGTTCTTTTTTGGTCGTAAGTGTCATGACAACGATTTTCTTGAAATTAAATTTGCCATTTATCACTTCAATCGCAGAACACTGAAAACGCTTCATTTAGTTTATCTTGCTGCCGTAAATCAATCTTATTGCTTTTCTTTGAAGAGACTCAGGTTTTTTTACATCACGCACATGATAGGGTGACCAAACAGCGCATGTATGATCAAGAATTGGTCTTATTAGGCATTTTTATATGCGGTAAGCTTATGCTTTTGAGCAAATTAAGTCGATATGCCTGTGGATTAGGTGTTAATGTTATTCCCAGATACTGAAATCTCTTTACTTGTGATAAGTTGTTTGATCTGTTTTTATAAGTGTATTTAAATGGTTCGTTTTTGGTCGTAAGTGTCATGACAACGATTTTCTTGAAATTAAATTTGCCATTTCTCACTTGAATCGCAGAACACTGAAAACGCTTCATTTAGTTTCTCTTGCTGCCGTAAATAAATCTTATTGCTTTTTTTGAAGAGACTCAGGTTTTTTTTACATCACTCACATGATAGGGTGACCAAACAGGGTATGTATGCTCTAGAATTGATCTTATTAGGCATTTTTATATGCGGTTTGCTTGTGCTTTGGAGCAAATTAGGTCGATATGCCTGTGCATTAGGTGTGAATGTTACTCCCAAAGACTGAAATCTCTTTACTTGTGATAAGTTGTTTGAGCTGTTTTTATAAGTGTATTTAAATGGTTTTTTTGGTCGTAAGTGTCATGACAACGATTTTCTTGAAATTAAATTTGCCATTTCTCACTTGAATCGCAGAACACTGAAAACGCTTCATTTAGTTTCTCTTCCTGCCGTAAATAAATCTTATTGCTTTTCTTTGAAGAGACTCAGGTTTTTTTTACATCACGCACATGATAGGGTGACCAAACAGTGCATGTATGCTCAAGAATTGGTCTTGTTAGGCATATTTATATGCGGTAAGCTTGTGCTTTGGAGCAAATTAGGTCGATATGCCTGTGCATTAGGTGTGAATGTGAAGACTGAAATCTCTTTACTTGTGATAAGTTGTTTGATCTGTTTTTATAAGTGTATTTAAATGGTTCTTTTTTGGTCGTAAGTGTCATGACAACGATATTCTTGAAATTAAATTTGCCATTTATCACTTCAATCGCAGAACACTGAAAACGCTTCATTTAGTTTCTCTTGCTGCCGTAAATAAATCTTATTGCTTTTCTTTGAAGAGACTCAGGTTTTTTTACATCACGCACATGATAGGGTGACCAAACAGCGCATGTATGATCAAGAATTGGTCTTATTTGGCATTTTTATATGCGGTAAGCTTGTGCTTTTGAGCAAATTAGGTCGATATGCCTGTGGATTAGGTGTGAATGTTATTCCCCGATACTTAAATCTCTTTACTTGTGATAAGTTGTTTGATCTCTTTTTATAAGTGTATTTAAATGGTTCTTTTTTGGTCGTAAGTTTCATGACGATTTTCTTGAAATTAAATTTGCCATTTCTCACTTCAATCGCAGAACAGTGAAAACGCTTCATTTAGTTTCTCTTGCTGCTGTAAATAAATCTTATTGCTTTTCTTTGAAGAGACTCAGGTTTTTTTACATCACGCACATGATAGGGTGACCAAACAGCGCATGTATGCTCAAGAATTGGTCTTATTAGGCATTTTTATATGCGGTAAGCTGGTGCTTTGGAGCAAATTAGGTCGATATGCCTTTGCATTAGGTGTGAATGTGAAGACTGAAATCTCTTTACTTGTGATAAGTTGTTTGATGTGTTTTTATAAGTGTATTTAAATGGTTCTTTTTTGGAGAACACTGAAAACGCTTCATTTAGTTTCTCTTGCTGCCGTAAATAAATCTTATTGCTTTTTTTGAAGATACTCAGGTTTTTTTTACATCACTCACATGATAGGGTGACCAAACAGGGTATGTATGGTCTAGAATTGATCTTATTAGGCATTTTTATATGCGGTTTGCTTGTGCTTTGGAGCAAATTAGGTTGATATGCCTGTGCATTAGGTGTGAATGTTACTCCCAAAGACTGAAATCTCTTTACTTGTGATAAGTTGTTTGAGCTGTTTTTATAAGTGTATTTAAATGGTTCTTTTTTGGTCGTAAGTGTCATGACAACGATATTCTTGAAATTAAATTTGCCATTTATCACTTCAATCGCAGAACACTGAAAACGCTTCATTTAGTTTCTCTTGCTGCCGTAAATAAATCTTATTGCTTTTCTTTGGAGAGACTCAGGTTTTTTTACATCACGCACATGATAGGGTGACCAAACAGCGCATGTATGATCAAGAATTGGTCTTATTAGGCATTTGTATATGCGGTAAGCTTGTGCTTTTGAGCAAATTAGGTCGATATGCCTGTGGATTAGGTGTGAATGTTCTTCCCAGATACTTAAATCTCTTTACTTGTGATAAGTTGTTTTATCTCTTTTTATAAGTGTATTTAAATGGTTCTTTTTTGGTCGTAAGTTTCATGACGATTTTCTTGAAATTAAATTTGCGATTTCTCACTTCAATCGCAGAACAGTGAAAACGCTTCATTTAGTTTCTCTCTTGCTGTAAATAAATCTTATTGCTTTTCTTTGAAGAGACTCAGGTTTTTTACATCACGCACATGATAGGGTGACCAAACAGCACATGTATGCTCAAGAATTGGTCTTATTAGGCATTTTTATATGCGGTAAGCTTGTGCTTTGGAGCAAATTAGGTCATATGCCTGTGCATTAGATGTGAATGTTACTCCCAGATACTGAAATCTCTTTACTTGTGATAAGTTGTTTGATCTGTTTTTATAAGTGTATTTAAATGGTTCTTTTTTGGTCGTAAGTGTCATGACAACGATTTTCTTGAAATTAAATTTGCCATTTATCACTTCAATCGCAGAACACTGAAAACGCTTCATTTAGTTTCTCTTGCTGCCGTAAATAAATCTTATTGCTTTTCTTTGAAGAGACTCAGGTTTTTTTTACATCACGCACATGATAGGGTGACCAAACAGTGCATGTATGCTCAAGAATTGGTCTTATTAGGCATATTTATATGCGGTAAGCTTGTGCTTTGGAGCAAATTAAGTCGATATGCCTTTGCATTAGGTGTGAATGTGAAGACTGAAATCTCTTTACTTGTGATAAGTTGTTTGATCTGTTTTTATAAGTGTATTTAAATGGTTCTTTTTTGGTCGTAAGTGTCATGACAACGATATTCTTGAAATTAAATTTGCCATTTATCACTTCAATCGCAGAACACTGAAAACGCTTCATTTAGTTTCTCTTGCTGCCGTAAATAAATCTTATTGCTTTTCTTTGAAGAGACTCAGGTTTTTTTACATCACGCACATGATAGGGTGACCAAACAGCGCATGTATGATCAAGAATTGGTCTTATTAGGCATTTTTATATGCGGTAAGCTTGTGCTTTTGAGCAAATTAGGTCGATATGCCTGTGGATTAGGTGTGAATGTTACTCCCGGATACTGAAATCTCTTTACTTGTGATATGTTGTTTGATCTGTTTTTATAAGTGTAATTAAACGGTTCTTTTTTGGTCGTAAGTGTCATGACACCGATTTTCTTGAAATTAAATTCGCCATTTATCACTTCAATCGCTGAACACTGAAAACGCTTCATTTAGTTTCTGTTGCTGCCGTAAATCAATCTTATTGCTTTTCTTTGAAGAGACTCAGGTTTTTTTACATCACGCACATGATAGGGTGACCAAACAGCGCATGTATGATCAAGAATTGGTCTTATTAGGCATTTTTATATGCGGTAAGCTTATGCTTTTGAGCAAATTAAGTCGATATGCCTGTGGATTAGGTGTTAATGTTATTCCCAGATACTGAAATCTCTTTACTTGTGATAAGTTGTTTGATCTGTTTTTATAAGTGTATTTAAATGGTTCGTTTTTGGTCGTAAGTGTCATGACAACGATTTTCTTGAAATTAAATTTGCCATTTCTCACTTGAATCGCAGAACACTGAAAACGCTTCATTTAGTTTCTCTTGCTGCCGTAAATAAATCTTATTGCTTTTTTTGAGGAGACTCAGGTTTTTTTTACATCACTCACATGATAGGGTGACCAAACAGGGTATGTATGCTCTAGAATTGATCTTATTAGGCATTTTTATATGCGGTTTGCTTGTGCTTTGGAGCAAATTAGGTCGATATGCCTGTGCATTAGGTGTGAATGTGAAGACTGAAATCTCTTTACTTGTGATAAGTTGTTTGATCTGTTTTTATAAGTGTATTTAAATGGTTCTTTTTTGGTCGTAAGTGTCATGACAACGATATTCTTGAAATTAAATTTGCCATTTATCACTTAAATCGCAGAACACTGAAAACGCTTCATTTAGTTTCTCTTGCTGCCGTAAATAAATCTTATTGCTTTTCTTTGAAGAGACTCAGGTTTTTTTACATCACGCACATGATAGGGTGACCAAACAGCGCATGTATGATCAAGAATTGGTCTTATTAGGCATTTTTATATGCGGTAAGCTTGTGCTTTTGAGCAAATTAGGTCGATATGCCTGTGGATTAGGTGTGAATGTTATTCCCCGATACTTAAATCTCTTTACTTGTGATAAGTTGTTTGATCTCTTTTTATAAGTGTATTTAAATGGTTCTTTTTTGGTCGTAAGTTTCATGACGATTTTCTTGAAATTAAATTTGCCATTTCTCACTTCAATCGCAGAACAGTGAAAACGCTTCATTTAGTTTCTCTTGCTGCTGTAAATAAATCTTATTGCTTTTCTTTGAAGAGACTCAGGTTTTTTTACATCACGCACATGATAGGGTGACCAAACAGCGCATGTATGCTCAAGAATTGGTCTTATTAGGCATTTTTATATGCGGTAAGCTGGTGCTTTGGAGCAAATTAGGTCGATATGCCTGTGCATTAGGTGTGAATGTGAAGACTGAAATCTCTTTACTTGTGATAAGTTGTTTGATGTGTTTTTATAAGTGTATTTAAATGGTTCTTTTTTGGAGAACACTGAAAACGCTTCATTTAGTTTCTCTTGCTGCCGTAAATAAATCTTATTGCTTTTTTTGAAGAGACTCAGGTTTTTTTTACATCACTCACATGATAGGGTGACCAAACAGGGTATGTATGGTCTAGAATTGATCTTATTAGGCATTTTTATATGCGGTTTGCTTGTGCTTTGGAGCAAATTAGGTTGATATGCCTGTGCATTAGGTGTGAATGTTACTCCCAAAGACTGAAATCTCTTTACTTGTGATAAGTTGTTTGAGCTGTTTTTATAAGTGTATTTAAATGGTTCTTTTTTGGTCGTAAGTGTCATGACAACGATATTCTTGAAATTAAATTTGCCATTTATCACTTCAATTGCAGAACACTGAAAACGCTTCATTTAGTTTCTCTTGCTGCCGTAAATAAATCTTATTGCTTTTCTTTGAAGAGACTCAGGTTTTTTTACATCGCGCACATGATAGGGTGACCAAACAGCGCATGTATGATCAAGAATTGGTCTTATTAGGCATTTTTATATGCGGTAAGCTTGTGCTTTTGAGCAAATTAGGTCGATATGCCTGTGGATTAGGTGTGAATGTTATTCCCAGATACTTAAATCTCTTTACTTGTGATAAGTTGTTTTATCTCTTTTTATAAGTGTATTTAAATGGTTCTTTTTTGGTCGTAAGTTTCATGACGATTTTCTTGAAATTAAATTTGCCATTTCTCACTTCAATCGCAGAACAGTGAAAACGCTTCATTTAGTTTCTCTCTTGCTGTAAATAAATCTTATTGCTTTTCTTTGAAGAGACTCAGGTTTTTTTTACATCACGCACATGATAGGGTGACCAAACAGCGCATGTATGCTCAAGAATTGGTCTTATTAGGCATTTTTATATGCGGTAAGCAGGTGCTTTAGAGCAAATTAGGTCGATATGCCTGTGCATTAGGTGTGAATGTGAAGACTGAAATCTCTTTACTTGTGATAAGTTGTTTGATGTGTTTTTATAAGTGTATTTAAATGGTTCTTTTTTGGTCGTAAGTGTCATGACAACGTCTTTCTTGAAATTAAATTTGCCATTTCTCACTTCGATCGCAAAACACTGAAAACGCTTCGTTTAGTTTCTCTTGCTGCCGTAAATAAATCTTATTGCTTTTCTTTGAAGAGACACAGGTTTTTTAACATCACGCACATGAAAGGGTGACCAAACAGCGCATGCATGCTCAAGAATTGATCTTATTAGGCATTTTTATATGCGGTAAGCTTGTGCTTTGGAGCAAATTAGGTCGATATGCCTGTGGATTAGGTGTGAATGTTACTCCCGGATACTGAAATCTCTTTACTTGTGATAAGTTGTTTGATCTGTTTTTATAAGTGTATTTAAACGGTTCTTTTTTGGTCGTAAGTGTCATGACACCGATTTTCTTGAAATTAAATTCGCCATTTATCACTTCAATCGCAGAACACTGAAAACGCTTCATTTAGTTTCTCTTGCTGCCGTAAATAAATCTTATTGCTTTTCTTTGAAGAGACTCAGGTTTTTTTACATCACGCACATGATAGGGTGACCAAACAGCGCATGTATGATCAAGAATTGGTCTTATTAGGCATTTTTATATGCGGTAAGCTTGTGCTTTGGAGCAAATTAGGTCATATGCCTGTGCATTAGATGTGAATGTTACTCCCAGATACTGAAATCTCTTTACTTGTGATAAGTTGTTTGATCTGTTTTTATAAGTGTATTTAAATGGTTCTTTTTTGGTCGTAAGTGTCATGACAACGATTTTCTTGAAATTAAATTTGCCATTTATCACTTCAATCGCAGAACACTGAAAACGCTTCATTTAGTTTCTCTTGCTGCCGTAAATAAATCTTATTGCTTTTCTTTGAAGAGACTCAGGTTTTTTTACATCACGCACATGATAGGGTGACCAAACAGCGCATGTATGATCAAGAATTGGTCTTATTAGGCATTTTTATATGCGGTAAGCTTATGCTTTTGAGCAAATTAAGTCGATATGCCTGTGGATTAGGTGTTAATGTTATTCCCAGATACTGAAATCTCTTTACTTGTGATAAGTTGTTTGATCTGTTTTTTAAGTGTATTTAAATGGTTCGTTTTTGGTCGTAAGTGTCATGACAACGATTTTCTTGAAATTAAATTTGCCATTTCTCACTTGAATCGCAGAACACTGAAAACGCTTCATTTAGTTTCTCTTGCTGCCGTAAATAAATCTTATTGCTTTTTTTGAAGAGACTCAGGTTTTTTTTACATCACTCACATGATAGGGTGACCAAACAGGGTATGTATGCTCTAGAATTGATCTTATTAGGCATTTTTATATGCGGTTTGCTTGTGCTTTGGAGCAAATTAGGTCGATATGCCTGTGCATTAGGTGTGAATGTGAAGACTGAAATCTCTTTACTTGTGATAAGTTGTTTGATCTGTTTTTATAAGTGTATTAAAATGGTTCTTTTTTGGTCGTAAGTGTCATGACAACGATATTCTTGAAATTAAATTTGCCATTTATCACTTCAATCGCAGAACACTGAAAACGCTTCATTTAGTTTCTCTTGCTGCCGTAAATAAATCTTATTGCTTTTCTTTGAAGAGACTCAGGTTTTTTTACATCACGCACATGATAGGGTGACCAAACAGCGCATGTATGATCAAGAATTGGTCTTATTAGGCATTTTTATTGCGGTAAGCTTGTGCTTTGGAGCAAATTAGGTCATATGCCTGTGCATTAGATGTGAATGTTACTCCCAGATACTGAAATCTCTTTACTTGTGATAAGTTGTTTGATCTGTTTTTATAAGTGTATTTAAATGGTTCTTTTTTGGTCGTAAGTGTCATGACAACGATTTTCTTGAAATTAAATTTGCCATTTATCACTTCAATCGCAGAACACTGAAAACGCTTCATTTAGTTTCTCTTGCTGCCGTAAATAAATCTTATTGCTTTTCTTTGAAGAGACTCAGGTTTTTTTACATCACGCACATGATAGGCTGACCAAACAGCGCATGTATGATCAAGAATTGGTCTTATTAGGCATTTTTATATGCGGTAAGCTTGTGCTTTTGAGCAAATTAAGTCGATATGCCTGTGGATTAGGTGTTAATGTTATTCCCAGATACTGAAATCTCTTTACTTGTGATAAGTTGTTTGATCTGTTTTTATAAGTGTATTTAAATGGTTTTTTTGGTCGTAAGGGTCATGACAACGATTTTCTTGAAATCAAATTTGCCATTTCTCACTTGAATCGCAGAACACTGAAAACGCTTCATTTAGTTTCTCTTCCTGCCGTAAATAAATCTTATTGCTTTTCTTTGAAGAGACTCAGGTTTTTTTTACATCACGCACATGATAGGGTGACCAAACAGTGCATGTATGCTCAAGAATTGGTCTTATTAGGCATATTTATATGCGGTAAGCTTGTGCTTTGGAGCAAATTAGGTCGATATGCCTGTGCATTAGGTGTGAATGTGAAGACTGAAATCTCTTTACTTGTGATAAGTTGTTTGATCTGTTTTTATAAGTGTATTTAAATGGTTCTTTTTTGGTCGTAAGTGTCATGACAACGATATTCTTGAAATTAAATTTGCCATTGATCACTTCAATCGCAGAACACTGAAAACGCTTCATTTAGTTTCTCTTGCTGCCGTAAATAAATCTTATTGCTTTTCTTTGAAGAGACTCAGGTTTTTTTACATCACGCACATGATAGGGTGACCAAACAGCGCATGTATGATCAAGAATTGGTCTTATTAGGCATTTTTATAAGCGGTAAGCTTGTGCTTTTGAGCAAATTAGGTCGATATGCCTGTGGATTAGGTGTGAATGTTACTCCCGGATACTGAAATCTCTTTACTTGTGATAAGTTGTTTGATCTGTTTTTATAAGTGTATTTAAACGGTTCTTTTTTGGTCGTAAGTGTCATGACACCGATTTTCTTGAAATTAAATTCGCCATTTATCACTTCAATCGCAGAACACTGAAAACGCTTCATTTAGTTTCTCTTGCTGCCGTAAATAAATCTTATTGCTTTTCTTTGAAGAGACTCAGGTTTTTTTACATCACGCACATGATAGGGTGACCAAACAGCGCATGTATGATCAAGAATTGGTCTTATTAGGCATTTTTATATGCGGTAAGCTTGTGCTTTGGAGCAAATTAGGTCATATGCCTGTGCATTAGATGTGAATGTTACTCCCAGATACTGAAATCTCTTTACTTGTGATAAGTTGTTTGATCTGTTTTTATAAGTGTATTTAAATGGTTCTTTTTTGGTCGTAAGTGTCATGACAACGATTTTCTTGAAATTAAATTTGCCATTTATCACTTCAATCGCAGAACACTGAAAACGCTTCATTTAGTTTCTCTTGCTGCCGTAAATAAATCTTATTGCTTTTCTTTGAAGAGACTCAGGTTTTTTTACATCACGCACATGATAGGGTGACCAAACAGCGCATGTATGATCAAGAATTGGTCTTATTAGGCATTTTTATATGCGGTAAGCTTATGCTTTTGAGCAAATTAAGTCGATATGCCTGTGCATTAGGTGTGAACGTTACTCCCAAAGACTGAAATCTCTTTACTTGTGATAAGTTGTTTGAGCTGTTTTTATAAGTGTATTTAAATGGTTTTTTTGGTCGTAAGTGTCATGACAACGATTTTCTTGAAATTAAATTTGCCATTTCTCACTTGAATCGCAGAACACTGAAAACGCTTCATTTAGTTTCTCTTCCTGCCGTAAATAAATCTTATTGCTTTTCTTTGAAGAGACTCAGGTTTTTTTTACATCACGCACATGATAGGGTGACCAAACAGTGCATGTATGCTCAAGAATTGGTCTTATTAGGCATATTTATATGCGGTAAGCTTGTGCTTTGGAGCAAATTAGGTCGATATGCCTGTGCATTAGGTGTGAATGTGAAGACTGAAATCTCTTTAATTGTGATAAGTTGTTTGATCTGTTTTTATAAGTGTATTTAAATGGTTCTTTTTTGGTCGTAAGTGTCATGACAACGATATTCTTGAAATTAAATTTGCCATTTGTCACTTCAATCGCAGAACACTGAAAACGCTTCATTTAGTTTCTCGTGCTGCCGTAAATAAATCTTATTGCTTTTCTTTGAAGAGACTCAGGTTTTTTTACATCACGCACATGATAGGGTAACCAGACAGCGCATGTATGATCAAGAATTGGTCTTATTAGGCATTTTTATACGCGGTAAGCTTGTGCTTTTGAGCAAATTAGGTCGATATGCCTGTGGATTGAATGTGAATGTTATTCCCAGATACTTAAATCTCGTTACTTGTGATAAGTTGTTTGATCTCTTTTTATAAGTGTATTTAAATGGTTCTTTTTTGGTCGTAAGTTTCATGACGATTTTCTTGAAATTAAATTTGCCATTTCTCACTTCAATCGCAGAACAGTGAAAACGCTTCATTTAGTTTCTCTCTTGCTGTAAATAAATCTTATTGCTTTTCTTTGAAGAGACTCAGGTTTTTTTACATCACGCACATGATAGGGTGACCAAACAGCGCATGTATGCTCAAGAATTGGTCTTATTAGGCATTTTTATATGCGGTAAGCTGGTGCTTTAGAGCAAATTAGGTCGATATGCCTGTGCATTAGGTGTGAATGTGAAGACTGAAATCTCTTTACTTGTGATAAGTTGTTTGATGTGTTTTTATAAGTATATTTAAATGGTTCTTTTTTGGTCGTAAGTGTCATGACAACGGTTTTCTTGAAATTAAATTTGCCATTTCTCACTTCGATCGCAAAACACTGAAAACGCTTCATTTAGTTTCTCTTGCTGCCGTAAATAAATCTTATTGCTTTTCTTTGAAGAGACACAGGTTTTTTAACATCACGCAGATGAAAGGGTGACCAAACAGCGCATGCATGCTCAAGAATTGATCTTATTATGCATTTTTATATGCGGTAAGCTTGTGCTTTGGAGCAAATTAGGTCGATATGCCTGTGGATTAGGTGTGAATGTTACTCCCGGATACTGAAATCTCTTTACTTGTGATAAGTTGTTTGATCTGTTTTTATAAGTGTATTTAAACGGTTCTTTTTTGGTCGTAAGTGTCATGACAACGATTTTCTTGAAATTTAATTCGCCATTTATCACTTCAATCGCAGAACACTGAAAACGCTTCATTTAGTTTCTCTTGCTGCCGTAAATAAATCTTATTGCTTTTCTTTGAAGAGATTCAGGTTTTTTTACATCACGCACATGATAGGGTGACCAAACAGCGCATGCATGATCAAGAATTGGTCTTATTAGGCATTTTAATATGCGGTAAGCTTGTGCTTTTGAGCAAATTAGGTCGATATGCCTGTGGATTAGGTGTGAATGTTATTCCCAGATACTGAAATCTCTTTACTTGTGATAAGTTGTTTGATCTGTTTTTGTAAGTGTATTTAAATGGTTCGTTTTTGGTCGTAAGTGTCATGACAACGATTTTCTTGAAATTAAATTTGCCATTTCTCACTTGAATCGCAGAACACTGAAAACGCTTCATTAAGTTTCTCTTGCTGCCGTAAATAAATCTTATTGCTTTTTTTGAAGAGACTCAGGTTTTTTTTACATCACTCACATGATAGGGTGACCAAACAGGGTATGTATGCTCTAGAATTGATCTTATTAGGCATTTTTATATGCGGTTTGCTTGTGCTTTGGAGCAAATTAGGTCGATATGCCTGTGCATTAGGTGTGAATGTTACTCCCAAAGACTGAAATCTCTTTACTTGTGATAAGTTGTTTGAGCTGTTTTATAAGTGTATTTAAATGGTTTTTTTGGTCGTAAGTGTCATGACAACGATTTTCTTGAAATTAAATTTGCCATTTCTCACTTGAATCGCAGAACACTGAAAACGCTTCATTTAGTTTCTCTTCCTGCCGTAAATAAATCTTATTGCTTTTCTGTGAAGAGACTCAGGTTTTTTTTACATCACGCACATGATAGGGTGACCAAACAGAGCATGTATGCTCAAGAATTGGTCTTATTAGGCATATTTATATGCGGTAAGCTTGTGCTTTGGAGCAAATTAGGTCGATATGCCTGTGCATTAGGTGTGAATGTGAAGACTGAAATCTCTTTACTTGTGATAAGTTGTTTGATCTGTTTTTATAAGTGTATTTAAATGGTTCTTTTTTGGTCGTAAGTGTCATGACAACGATATTCTTGAAATTAAATTTGCCATTTATCACTTCAATCGCAGAACACTGAAAACGCTTCATTTAGTTTCTCTTGCTGCCGTAAATAAATCTTATTGCTTTTCTTTGAAGAGACTCAGGTTTTTTTACATCACGCACATGATACGGTGACCAAACAGCGCATGTATGATCAAGAATTGGTCTTATTAGGCATTTTTATATGCGGTAAGCTTGTGCTTTTGAGCAAATTAGGTCGATATGCCTGTGGATTAGGTGTGAATGTTATTCCCAGATACTTAAATCTCTTTACTTGTGATAAGTTGTTTGATCTCTTTTTATAAGTGTATTTAAATGGTTCTTTTTTGGTCGTAAGTTTCATGACGATTTTCTTGAAATTAAATTTGCCATTTCTCACTTCAATCGCAGAACAGTGAAAACGCTTCATTTAGTTTCTCTTGCTGCTGTAAATAAATCTTATTGCTTTTCTTTGAAGAGACTCAGGTTTTTTTACATCACGCACATGATAGGGTGACCAAACAGCGCATGTATGCTCAAGAATTGGTCTTATTAGGCATTTTTATATGCGGTAAGCTGGTGCTTTGGAGCAAATTAGGTCGATATGCCTGTGCATTAGGTGTGAATGTGAAGACTGAAATCTCTTTACTTGTGATAAGTTGTTTGATGTGTTTTTATAAGTGTATTTAAATGGTTCTTTTTTGGTCGTAAGTGTCATGACAACGGTTTTCTTGAAATTAAATTTGCCATTTCTCACTTCGATCGCAAAACACTGAAAACGCTTCATTTAGTTTCTCTTGCTGCCGTAAATAAATCTTATTGCTTTTCTTTGAAGAGACACACGTTTTTTAACATCACGCACATGAAAGGGTGACCAAACAGCGCATGCATGCTCAAGAATTGATCTTATTAGGCATTTTTATATGCGGTAAGCTTGTGCTTTGGAGCAAATTAGGTCGATATGCCTGTGGATTAGGTGTGAATGTTACTCCCGGATACTGAAATCTCTTTACTTGTGATAAGTTGTTTGATCTGTTTTTATAAGTGTATTTAAACGGTTCTTTTTTGGTCGTAAGTGTCATGACAACTATTTTCTTGAAATTAAATTTGCCATTTATCACTTCAATCGCAGAACACTGAAAACGCTTCATTTAGTTTCTCTTGCTGCCGTAAATAAATCTTATTGCTTTTCTTTGAAGAGACTCAGGTTTTTTTACATCACGCACATGATAGGGTGACCAAACAGCGCATGTATGATCAAGAATTGGTCCTATTAGGAATTTTTATATGCGGTAAGCTTGTGCTTTTGAGCAAATTAGGTCGATATGCCTGTGGATTAGGTGTGAATGTTATTCCCAGATACTTAAATCTCTTTACTTGTGATAAGTTGTTTGATCTCTTTTTATAAGTGTATTTAAATGGTTCTTTTTTGGTCGTAAGTTTCATGACGATTTTCTTGAAATTAAATTTGCCATTTCTCACTTCAATCGCAGAACAGTGAAAACGCTTCATTTTGTTTCTCTTGCTGCTGTAAATAAATCTTATTGCTTTTCTTTGAAGAGACTCAGGTTTTTTTACATCACGCACATGATAGGGTGACCAAACAGCGCATGTATGCTCAAGAATTGGCCTTATTAGGCATTTTTATATGCGGTAAGCTGGTGCTTTGGAGCAAATTAGGTCGATATGCCTGTGCATTAGGTGTGAATGTGAAGACTGAAATCTCTTTAATTGTGATAAGTTGTTTGATGTGTTTTTATAAGTGTATTTAAATGGTTCTTTTTTGGTCGTAAGTGTCATGACAACGGTTTTCTTGAAATTAAATTTGCCATTTCTCACTTCGATCGCAAAACACTGAAAACGCTTCATTTAGTTTCTCTTGCTGCCGTAAATAAATCTTATTGCTTTTCTTTGAAGAGACACAGGTTTTTTTACATCACGCACATGATAGGGTGACCAAACAGCGCATGTATGATCAAGAATTGGTCTTATTAGGCATTTTTATATGCGGTAAGCTTGTGCTTTGGAGCAAATTAGGTCGATATGCCTGTGGATTAGGTGTGAATGTTACTCCCGGATACTGAAATCTCTTTACTTGTGATAAGTTGTTTGATCTGTTTTTATAAGTGTATTTAAACGGTTCTTTTTTGGTCGTAAGTGTCATGACACCGATTTTCTTGAAATTAAATTCGCCATTTATCACTTCAATCGCAGAACACTGAAAACGCTTCATTTAGTTTCTCTTGCTGCCGTAAATAAATCTTATTGCTTTTCTTTGAAGAGACTCAGGTTTTTTTACATCACGCACATGATAGGGTGACCAAACAGCGCATGTATGATCAAGAATTGGTCTTATTAGGCATTTTTATATGCGGTAAGCTTGTGCTTTGGAGCAAATTAGGTCATATGCCTGTGCATTGGATGTGAATGTTACTCCCAGATACTGAAATCTCTTTACTTGTGATAAGTTGTTTGATCTGTTTTTATAAGTGTATTTAAATGGTTCTTTTTTGGTCGTAAGTGTCATGACAACGATTTTCTTGAAATTAAATTTGCCATTTATCACTTCAATCGCAGAACACTGAAAACGCTTCATTTAGTTTCTCTTGCTGCCGTAAATAAATCTTATTGCTTTTCTTTGAAGAGACTCAGGTTTTTTTACATCACGCACATGATAGGGTGACCAAACAGCGCATGTATGATCAAGAATTGGTCTTATTAGGCATTTTTATATGCGGTAAGCTTATGCTTTTGAGCAAATTAAGTCGATATGCCTGTGGATTAGGTGTTAATGTTATTCCCAGATACTGAAATCTCTTTACTTGTGATAAGTTGTTTGATCTGTTTTTTAAGTGTATTTAAATGGTTCGTTTTTGGTCGTAAGTGTCATGACAACGATTTTCTTGAAATTAAATTTGCCATTTCTCACTTGAATCGCAGAACACTGAAAACGCTTCATTTAGTTTCTCTTGCTGCCGTAAATAAATCTTATTGCTTTTTTTGAAGAGACTCAGGTTTTTTTTACATCACTCACATGATAGGGTGACCAAACAGGGTATGTATGCTCTAGAATTGATCTTATTAGGCATTTTTATATGCGGTTTGCTTGTGCTTTGGAGCAAATTAGGTCGATATGCCTGTGCATTAGGTGTGAATGTGAAGACTGAAATCTCTTTACTTGTGATAAGTTGTTTGATCTGTTTTTATAAGTGTATTAAAATGGTTCTTTTTTGGTCGTAAGTGTCATGACAACGATATTCTTGAAATTAAATTTGCCATTTATCACTTCAATCGCAGAACACTGAAAACGCTTCATTTAGTTTCTCTTGCTGCCGTAAATAAATCTTATTGCTTTTCTTTGAAGAGACTCAGGTTTTTTTACATCACGCACATGATAGGGTGACCAAACAGCGCATGTATGATCAAGAATTGGTCTTATTAGGCATTTTTATTGCGGTAAGCTTGTGCTTTGGAGCAAATTAGGTCATATGCCTGTGCATTAGATGTGAATGTTACTCCCAGATACTGAAATCTCTTTACTTGTGATAAGTTGTTTGATCTGTTTTTATAAGTGTATTTAAATGGTTCTTTTTTGGTCGTAAGTGTCATGACAACGATTTTCTTGAAATTAAATTTGCCATTTATCACTTCAATCGCAGAACACTGAAAACGCTTCATTTAGTTTCTCTTGCTGCCGTAAATAAATCTTATTGCTTTTCTTTGAAGAGACTCAGGTTTTTTTACATCACGCACATGATAGGCTGACCAAACAGCGCATGTATGATCAAGAATTGGTCTTATTAGGCATTTTTATATGCGGTAAGCTTGTGCTTTTGAGCAAATTAAGTCGATATGCCTGTGGATTAGGTGTTAATGTTATTCCCAGATACTGAAATCTCTTTACTTGTGATAAGTTGTTTGATCTGTTTTTATAAGTGTATTTAAATGGTTTTTTTGGTCGTAAGGGTCATGACAACGATTTTCTTGAAATCAAATTTGCCATTTCTCACTTGAATCGCAGAACACTGAAAACGCTTCATTTAGTTTCTCTTCCTGCCGTAAATAAATCTTATTGCTTTTCTTTGAAGAGACTCAGGTTTTTTTTACATCACGCACATGATAGGGTGACCAAACAGTGCATGTATGCTCAAGAATTGGTCTTATTAGGCATATTTATATGCGGTAAGCTTGTGCTTTGGAGCAAATTAGGTCGATATGCCTGTGCATTAGGTGTGAATGTGAAGACTGAAATCTCTTTACTTGTGATAAGTTGTTTGATCTGTTTTTATAAGTGTATTTAAATGGTTCTTTTTTGGTCGTAAGTGTCATGACAACGATATTCTTGAAATTAAATTTGCCATTGATCACTTCAATCGCAGAACACTGAAAACGCTTCATTTAGTTTCTCTTGCTGCCGTAAATAAATCTTATTGCTTTTCTTTGAAGAGACTCAGGTTTTTTTACATCACGCACATGATAGGGTGACCAAACAGCGCATGTATGATCAAGAATTGGTCTTATTAGGCATTTTTATAAGCGGTAAGCTTGTGCTTTTGAGCAAATTAGGTCGATATGCCTGTGGATTAGGTGTGAATGTTACTCCCGGATACTGAAATCTCTTTACTTGTGATAAGTTGTTTGATCTGTTTTTATAAGTGTATTTAAACGGTTCTTTTTTGGTCGTAAGTGTCATGACACCGATTTTCTTGAAATTAAATTCGCCATTTATCACTTCAATCGCAGAACACTGAAAACGCTTCATTTAGTTTCTCTTGCTGCCGTAAATAAATCTTATTGCTTTTCTTTGAAGAGACTCAGGTTTTTTTACATCACGCACATGATAGGGTGACCAAACAGCGCATGTATGATCAAGAATTGGTCTTATTAGGCATTTTTATATGCGGTAAGCTTGTGCTTTGGAGCAAATTAGGTCATATGCCTGTGCATTAGATGTGAATGTTACTCCCAGATACTGAAATCTCTTTACTTGTGATAAGTTGTTTGATCTGTTTTTATAAGTGTATTTAAATGGTTCTTTTTTGGTCGTAAGTGTCATGACAACGATTTTCTTGAAATTAAATTTGCCATTTATCACTTCAATCGCAGAACACTGAAAACGCTTCATTTAGTTTCTCTTGCTGCCGTAAATAAATCTTATTGCTTTTCTTTGAAGAGACTCAGGTTTTTTTACATCACGCACATGATAGGGTGACCAAACAGCGCATGTATGATCAAGAATTGGTCTTATTAGGCATTTTTATATGCGGTAAGCTTATGCTTTTGAGCAAATTAAGTCGATATGCCTGTGCATTAGGTGTGAACGTTACTCCCAAAGACTGAAATCTCTTTACTTGTGATAAGTTGTTTGAGCTGTTTTTATAAGTGTATTTAAATGGTTTTTTTGGTCGTAAGTGTCATGACAACGATTTTCTTGAAATTAAATTTGCCATTTCTCACTTGAATCGCAGAACACTGAAAACGCTTCATTTAGTTTCTCTTCCTGCCGTAAATAAATCTTATTGCTTTTCTTTGAAGAGACTCAGGTTTTTTTTACATCACGCACATGATAGGGTGACCAAACAGTGCATGTATGCTCAAGAATTGGTCTTATTAGGCATATTTATATGCGGTAAGCTTGTGCTTTGGAGCAAATTAGGTCGATGTGCCTGTGCATTAGGTGTGAATGTGAAGACTGAAATCTCTTTAATTGTGATAAGTTGTTTGATCTGTTTTTATAAGTGTATTTAAATGGTTCTTTTTTGGTCGTAAGTGTCATGACAACGATATTCTTGAAATTAAATTTGCCATTTGTCACTTCAATCGCAGAACACTGAAAACGCTTCATTTAGTTTCTCGTGCTGCCGTAAATAAATCTTATTGCTTTTCTTTGAAGAGACTCAGGTTTTTTTACATCACGCACATGATAGGGTAACCAGACAGCGCATGTATGATCAAGAATTGGTCTTATTAGGCATTTTTATACGCGGTAAGCTTGTGCTTTTGAGCAAATTAGGTCGATATGCCTGTGGATTGAATGTGAATGTTATTCCCAGATACTTAAATCTCGTTACTTGTGATAAGTTGTTTGATCTCTTTTTATAAGTGTATTTAAATGGTTCTTTTTTGGTCGTAAGTTTCATGACGATTTTCTTGAAATTAAATTTGCCATTTCTCACTTCAATCGCAGAACAGTGAAAACGCTTCATTTAGTTTCTCTCTTGCTGTAAATAAATCTTATTGCTTTTCTTTGAAGAGACTCAGGTTTTTTTACATCACGCACATGATAGGGTGACCAAACAGCGCATGTATGCTCAAGAATTGGTCTTATTAGGCATTTTTATATGCGGTAAGCTGGTGCTTTAGAGCAAATTAGGTCGATATGCCTGTGCATTAGGTGTGAATGTGAAGACTGAAATCTCTTTACTTGTGATAAGTTGTTTGATGTGTTTTTATAAGTATATTTAAATGGTTCTTTTTTGGTCGTAAGTGTCATGACAACGGTTTTCTTGAAATTAAATTTGCCATTTCTCACTTCGATCGCAAAACACTGAAAACGCTTCATTTAGTTTCTCTTGCTGCCGTAAATAAATCTTATTGCTTTTCTTTGAAGAGACACAGGTTTTTTAACATCACGCAGATGAAAGGGTGACCAAACAGCGCATGCATGCTCAAGAATTGATCTTATTATGCATTTTTATATGCGGTAAGCTTGTGCTTTGGAGCAAATTAGGTCGATATGCCTGTGGATTAGGTGTGAATGTTACTCCCGGATACTGAAATCTCTTTACTTGTGATAAGTTGTTTGATCTGTTTTTATAAGTGTATTTAAACGGTTCTTTTTTGGTCGTAAGTGTCATGACAACGATTTTCTTGAAATTTAATTCGCCATTTATCACTTCAATCGCAGAACACTGAAAACGCTTCATTTAGTTTCTCTTGCTGCCGTAAATAAATCTTATTGCTTTTCTTTGAAGAGATTCAGGTTTTTTTACATCACGCACATGATAGGGTGACCAAACAGCGCATGCATGATCAAGAATTGGTCTTATTAGGCATTTTAATATGCGGTAAGCTTGTGCTTTTGAGCAAATTAGGTCGATATGCCTGTGGATTAGGTGTGAATGTTATTCCCAGATACTGAAATCTCTTTACTTGTGATAAGTTGTTTGATCTGTTTTTGTAAGTGTATTTAAATGGTTCGTTTTTGGTCGTAAGTGTCATGACAACGATTTTCTTGAAATTAAATTTGCCATTTCTCACTTGAATCGCAGAACACTGAAAACGCTTCATTAAGTTTCTCTTGCTGCCGTAAATAAATCTTATTGCTTTTTTTGAAGAGACTCAGGTTTTTTTTACATCACTCACATGATAGGGTGACCAAACAGGGTATGTATGCTCTAGAATTGATCTTATTAGGCATTTTTATATGCGGTTTGCTTGTGCTTTGGAGCAAATTAGGTCGATATGCCTGTGCATTAGGTGTGAATGTTACTCCCAAAGACTGAAATCTCTTTACTTGTGATAAGTTGTTTGAGCTGTTTTATAAGTGTATTTAAATGGTTTTTTTGTCGTAAGTGTCATGACAACGATTTTCTTGAAATTAAATTTGCCATTTCTCACTTGAATCGCAGAACACTGAAAACGCTTCATTTAGTTTCTCTTCCTGCCGTAAATAAATCTTATTGCTTTTCTGTGAAGAGACTCAGGTTTTTTTTACATCACGCACATGATAGGGTGACCAAACAGAGCATGTATGCTCAAGAATTGGTCTTATTAGGCATATTTATATGCGGTAAGCTTGTGCTTTGGAGCAAATTAGGTCGATATGCCTGTGCATTAGGTGTGAATGTGAAGACTGAAATCTCTTTACTTGTGATAAGTTGTTTGATCTGTTTTTATAAGTGTATTTAAATGGTTCTTTTTTGGTCGTAAATGTCATGACAACGATATTCTTGAAATTAAATTTGCCATTTATCACTTCAATCGCAGAACACTGAAAACGCTTCATTTAGTTTCTCTTGCTGCCGTAAATAAATCTTATTGCTTTTCTTTGAAGAGACTCAGGTTTTTTTACATCACGCACATGATACGGTGACCAAACAGCGCATGTATGATCAAGAATTGGTCTTATTAGGCATTTTTATATGCGGTAAGCTTGTGCTTTTGAGCAAATTAGGTCGATATGCCTGTGGATTAGGTGTGAATGTTATTCCCAGATACTTAAATCTCTTTACTTGTGATAAGTTGTTTGATCTCTTTTTATAAGTGTATTTAAATGGTTCTTTTTTGGTCGTAAGTTTCATGACGATTTTCTTGAAATTAAATTTGCCATTTCTCACTTCAATCGCAGAACAGTGAAAACGCTTCATTTAGTTTCTCTTGCTGCTGTAAATAAATCTTATTGCTTTTCTTTGAAGAGACTCAGGTTTTTTTACATCACGCACATGATAGGGTGACCAAACAGCGCATGTATGCTCAAGAATTGGTCTTATTAGGCATTTTTATATGCGGTAAGCTGGTGCTTTGGAGCAAATTAGGTCGATATGCCTGTGCATTAGGTGTGAATGTGAAGACTGAAATCTCTTTACTTGTGATAAGTTGTTTGATGTGTTTTTATAAGTGTATTTAAATGGTTCTTTTTTGGTCGTAAGTGTCATGACAACGGTTTTCTTGAAATTAAATTTGCCATTTCTCACTTCGATCGCAAAACACTGAAAACGCTTCATTTAGTTTCTCTTGCTGCCGTAAATAAATCTTATTGCTTTTCTTTGAAGAGACACACGTTTTTTAACATCACGCACATGAAAGGGTGACCAAACAGCGCATGCATGCTCAAGAATTGATCTTATTAGGCATTTTTATATGCGGTAAGCTTGTGCTTTGGAGCAAATTAGGTCGATATGCCTGTGGATTAGGTGTGAATGTTACTCCCGGATACTGAAATCTCTTTACTTGTGATAAGTTGTTTGATCTGTTTTTATAAGTGTATTTAAACGGTTCTTTTTTGGTCGTAAGTGTCATGACAACTATTTTCTTGAAATTAAATTTGCCATTTATCACTTCAATCGCAGAACACTGAAAACGCTTCATTTAGTTTCTCTTGCTGCCGTAAATAAATCTTATTGCTTTTCTTTGAAGAGACTCAGGTTTTTTTACATCACGCACATGATAGGGTGACCAAACAGCGCATGTATGATCAAGAATTGGTCCTATTAGGAATTTTTATATGCGGTAAGCTTGTGCTTTTGAGCAAATTAGGTCGATATGCCTGTGGATTAGGTGTGAATGTTATTCCCAGATACTTAAATCTCTTTACTTGTGATAAGTTGTTTGATCTCTTTTTATAAGTGTATTTAAATGGTTCTTTTTTGGTCGTAAGTTTCATGACGATTTTCTTGAAATTAAATTTGCCATTTCTCACTTCAATCGCAGAACAGTGAAAACGCTTCATTTTGTTTCTCTTGCTGCTGTAAATAAATCTTATTGCTTTTCTTTGAAGAGACTCAGGTTTTTTTACATCACGCACATGATAGGGTGACCAAACAGCGCATGTATGCTCAAGAATTGGCCTTATTAGGCATTTTTATATGCGGTAAGCTGGTGCTTTGGAGCAAATTAGGTCGATATGCCTGTGCATTAGGTGTGAATGTGAAGACTGAAATCTCTTTAATTGTGATAAGTTGTTTGATGTGTTTTTATAAGTGTATTTAAATGGTTCTTTTTTGGTCGTAAGTGTCATGACAACGGTTTTCTTGAAATTAAATTTGCCATTTCTCACTTCGATCGCAAAACACTGAAAACGCTTCATTTAGTTTCTCTTGCTGCCGTAAATAAATCTTATTGCTTTTCTTTGAAGAGACACAGGTTTTTTTACATCACGCACATGATAGGGTGACCAAACAGCGCATGTATGATCAAGAATTGGTCTTATTAGGCATTTTTATATGCGGTAAGCTTGTGCTTTGGAGCAAATTAGGTCATATGCCTGTGCATTAGATGTGAATGTTACTCCCAGATACTGAAATCTCTTTACTTGTGATAAGTTGTTTGATCTGTTTTTATAAGTGTATTTAAATGGTTCTTTTTTGGTCGTAAGTGTCATGACAACGATTTTCTTGAAATTAACTTTGCCATTTATCACTTCAATCGCAGAACACTGAAAACGCTTCATTTAGTTTCTCTTGCTGCCGTAAATAAATCTTATTGCTTTTCTTTGAAGAGACTCAGGTTTTTTTACATCACGCACATGATAGGGTGACCAAACAGCGCATGTATGATCAAGAATTGGTCTTATTAGGCATTTTTATATGCGGTAAGCTTGTGCTTTTGAGCAAATTAAGTCGATATGCCTGTGGATTAGGTGTTAATGTTATTCCCAGATACTGAAATCTCTTTACTTGTGATAAGTTGTTTGATCTGTTTTTATAAGTGTATTTAAATGGTTCGTTTTTGGTCGTAAGTGTCATGACAACGATTTTCTTGAAATTAAATTTGCCATTTATCACTTCAATCGCAGAACACTGAAAACGCTTCATTTAGTTTCTCTTGCTGCCGTAAATAAATCTCATTGCTTTTCTTTGAAGAGACTCAGGTTTTTTTACATCACGCACATGATAGGGTGACCAAACAGCGCATGTATGATCAAGAATTGGTCTTATTAGGCATTTTTATATGCGGTAAGCTTGTGCTTTTGAGCAAATTTTTATTTATTTATTTCAGTATACTGCAAGCCAGAGTTGGCCCAAGCAGGAGGGGCATACAACTAAAAAAATTTCTAAAAGAGCATCAGCTACAACACCGCGAGTCAGTAAACAGGACACAAATCCAGAGTCATCAAACAAGATACTAGGAGCCATACAATAAGTTCTTGAGCTCCTTCTCAAAATTTCTAGACTTACATAGACCCGAAGGAAGGCCATTCCACTCCGCGACAGTGTTCGGAAAAAAACTGTTCTTAAACCCACTAGTTCGTGCAAAAATTGGTGCTAATGACTGCTCATGTACATGACGTGTTCTCCTAGTGCTCGCCAGCTTCACGCAATCAGGAAGATCTGCCTTCAAATTTCCAGACATGTAATTATGAAGCAGTACTAGACGGGTAACTTTTCTTCTTATTGCCAAGAACTGTAAATTACTCTTTCGAATTAATGCAGTTGGAGAGTCTATCCTTCTATATTTCCCATAAATAAAACGAACTGCTTTTCGCTGAACACGCTCCAGTTGAGCAATGTCTTTCTTGTTATGCGGGTCCCACACTGCTGCCGCATATTCAAGTCGGGACCTAACACAAGCCTTGTATGCAGTGATTCTGGTACTCACGGGAGAGTTTCTGAGTTTTCTTTTAATAAACCATAACTTCTTTACTGCTGATGAGCAGATGTCAGCTATATGAGTGGACCAAGTAAGTTTGTTCGTGAGGGTTACTCCGAGGTACTTATAGCTTTCTACTTCTAAAATGGGATGATTGTGAAGTATATAACTGTGAATTCTGGGTGCTTTTTTTCTTGTGATTCTTAATAATACGGTTTTGTTTGGGTTAATATCCATGCCCCAGCGCTCACACCAGTCTGCAATTGCTAGCACAGTTTTTTGAAGTGACAAGTGGTCAGAATCACTTACTACCTCTTTAAAAATTATACAATCATCGGCAAACAGCCTCACCTCTACATCCTTTTCAACAATATCCACTAGGTCATTCACATAGATTAAAAATAACAGGGGTCCCAAGACACTGCCTTGAGGAACCCCTGAAGTCACATGCAGCATGTCAGAACAAGAGTCCTGGATTGCTACAAATTGCTGCCTATCTGTAAGATAGGCATGCACCCACTGAATTATAAAAGAGGGAAGTCCAATCGATTGAAGTTTAAACAATAATTTTCCGTGAGGCACCTTGTCAAATGCTTTACTAAAGTCAAAAAATAAGACGTCTGTTTGTCCGGAAGCATCCAGGACTCTTGAAAATTCATGCACTACAGATAAAAGTTGGGTAACAGTAGACATACCTCTCCTAAAACCATGTTGGTAAGCTGTCAAAATATTACGGTCCTCTAAAAATTTTACAATATAACAAAAAATAGCATGCTCTAACAACTTACAGCAATTGTTCGTCAATGAAACAGGGCGATAATTGGTAACTAGTTGGCAGTCACCTTTCTTAAGAATAGGGACAACTCGAGCCTTACGCCAATCAGACGGTATAACACCTGTTGTCAAAGACAAGTTAAACATATCAGTTAAGTATTGAGATATTTGTTCCGCGTAGCGTTTAAGAAATGAATTCGGAACACCATCGGGTCCGGAAGATTTTTTTGTGTTAAGTTTAAGTAACATTGCTAAAACTCCTTCGCGACTAATTATCAGTTCGTTACTACAAACAGAAGAATAATCATTACTACAAACACACTGAGGTTTAAAATCATCTAGCTTCGTGAAGACACTCTGGAAGTAATTGTTAAAATGTGTTGCAATCTCATTAGCGTCTGTTATAGTCACCTCGTCAATTTTTATCTTCGTGATTTCGTGCCTGGAAGGATTCAAATGGCGCCAGAACTTTGATGGGTCCGACCTCATGAACTCTTCAAGCCTGTTTTTGAAAAAGCTATTTCTGGCTTCTCTTACTTTGTCTGTCATCTTGCTTTTTAATGACTCAAACAGTGGAGTTCCTGTCCTGTGCTGTTTCCTAAGTCTTTTAAGTTTCCGTTTAACATGAATTATCTCTCGATTAATCCAAGGATTTTCACTGCGTTTAACGACTTTCTTGAGCGGAACAAATTTGTCAATACAAAACATAACTGCATTGCAGAATTGTGTCCAACAACCCTCAACATCACTGGTAACAGAGCTAAGGTGACATTCCAAATAATCAAGAATCGCGACATCATCAGCTCTGCTAAAATCTCTGAAGCTGATCACTTTAACGGTTTTTTCGGTCTTATCACCAGTGATTTTCCCGCAAAAGCATATTAATTTGTGGTCGGAGATGCCGCGCTCTACGTGAACAGTGCCATTACTGAACGACTCGCTCACAAACAACAGGTCCAAGATCGCTGATCCCCGTGTACAGTCATTCACAATCTGTTCAAGATTGAGCGAGAACATCATATCTAAAATGAAATCATTAGACGAAGAGAGGCCATAGTTCAAGTCATTCCAGTTAACAGACGGCAAATTAAAGTCACCGGTAATAATTATATTCTTACCACGAAATTTCAGCAAATAATCGTATAGCTTGCACAAAAACAAATCATCCGAGTCCGGCGCACGATAAACTGCACAAAGAACAAACGTGTTCCCCCAAATAGAAACCTTCAAACACAAACTTTCATGGTCTTCCAACTGGTCGATTTCAAAGACATCGATACTGTTTTTTAGAATGATCGCTACTCCCCCACCACGGGAAGCCCTATCTCTTCTTTGCATTTTATATCCTGGTGGTATAATCTCATCATCTCTAATCATATCGTGCAACCAGGTTTCAGTTAGCACGCAGATGTGCGGATCATACTGCAATAACACGTGCTCAAGTTCATTCACCTTATTAACTATACTTCTAGCATTCAGAGAAATCAGACGGAGCTGGTGTGACTTTCGTTGCTAGCTTTGGGAAAGCGCACTGCACAAATCAGGAACCAAACGGCGAGAGCCTGTCTTTTCATCCCACGTGTAAACTTTGCCATCAATTCGGAGCTTATCGTGTTTCAGTGACACCTTTTTCCCGGCTGCCTTATCTGCTCTAGCGCTTTCCCACAGCTGCTTGCGTTTGCGCTGTGTGTCAGCGGTGTAATCATTCTGCAAACTTATTCCAGTTCCTTTCAGCTTCCAAGCATTTCGCAAAACTTCTTGTTTGTCTGCATAGTTGTGAAAACTTAAAATAACCGGCCTTGCCAACGAACCCTTTCCTAGTCTTTGAATTTTTGCAATAGAAGAACAGGTCACTCCCAATCTATGCTTGAAAACATCGTTGATTATTGCATTACGCAATTCAAGTTCAGATTCGTTTTCGAGCTCTGAAATCCCAAAAACAACAAGGTTAGATTTACGATCACGGTCTTCAAAATTGGGAAATATTTCGTGCTGGTTCCTCAGGATATCTCTAACATTAGCTGTGAAAGCGTTTAGTTGCTCCGTCCCGCCCCATTTGATTGCAACTCATTGATGCTTACTTCAAGGTTAATCAGACGCCTACCAAAACCAGACACGATTTCTTCAGTGCGTTCAAGGCATGCTTTGATGTCTGCAATGTCAGCCCTAATGGCCTGTTGCCCATCAATAATTCTGAGATAAGTTTCCTCCAGTGGGGGACCAGGGTTTACCTCGATATCCCCGCACAACACCAGCATGCAGGAACAGAAACAGTTGTAGGCAATATTCAAACACATGCGTGGGCACGGGAGGACTACAAGAAATCTATCGTCACTACGTAAGGAAGAGCAATAACTAACCTGCGCCACAAAGAAAAGACGCATGGTGAACGTCCGCTGCCGTGCGTCCTCTCCGCGCCCACTGACGATGTTTGCTGTCGATGCAGTCTTTATAGGCGTCGATCCTGATGACGTCTGCCATCCTGATGACGTATTCCAGCTTTGATTATGAATTGTAACTGTGTCGTCGCTGATAAGAGAATGGTTCCCAGCTTGCGTCCCGCTGAAGCCTGACAAGGGTGTGGTAGGCGTGATGTGAAGCCACGCTGATGCATTGCCCGAAAGCAGCAAAGCGATGTTTGCTGTCGATGCAGTCTTTATAGGCGTCGATCCTGATGACGTCTGCCATCCTGATGACGTATTCCAGCTTTGATTATGAATTGTAACTGTGTCGTCGCTGATAAGAGAATGGTTCCCAGCTTGCGTCCCGCTGAAGCCTGACAAGGGTGTGGTAGGCGTGATGTGAAGCCACGCTGATGCATTGCCCGAAAGCAGCAAAGCCTGCGCCACAAAGAAAAGACGCATGGTGAACGTCCGCTGCCGTGCGTCCTCTCCGCGCCCACTCATTAAGTCGATATGCCTGTGGATTAGGTGTTAATGTTATTCCCAGATACTGAAATCTCTTTACTTGTGATAAGTTGTTTGATCTGTTTTTATAAGTGTATTTAAATGGTTTTTTTGGTCGTAAGTGTCATGACAACGATTTTCTTGAAATTAAATTTGCCATTTCTCACTTGAATCGCAGAACACTGAAAACGCTTCATTTAGTTTCTCTTCCTGCCGTAAATAAATCTTATTGCTTTTCTTTGAAGAGACTCAGGTTTTTTTTACATCACGCACATGATAGGGTGACCAAACAGTGCATGTATGCTCAAGAATTGGTCTTGTTAGGCATATTTATATGCGGTAAGCTTGTGCTTTGGAGCAAATTAGGTCGATATGCCTGTGCATTAGGTGTGAATGTGAAGACTGAAATCTCTTTACTTGTGATAAGTTGTTTGATCTGTTTTTATAAGTGTATTTAAATGGTTCTTTTTTGGTCGTAAGTGTCATGACAACGATATTCTTGAAATTAAATTTGCCATTTATCACTTCAATCGCAGAACACTGAAAACGCTTCATTTAGTTTCTCTTGCTGCCGTAAATAAATCTTATTGCTTTTCTTTGAAGAGACTCAGGTTTTTTTACATCACGCACATGATAGGGTGACCAAACAGCGCATGTATGATCAAGAATTGGTCTTATTAGGCATTTTTATATGCGGTAAGCTTGTGCTTTTGAGCAAATTAGGTCGATATGCCTGTGGATTAGGTGTGAATGTTATTCCCAGATACTGAAATCTCTTTACTTGTGATAAGTTGTTTGATCTGTTTTTATAAGTGTATTTAAATGGTTCGTTTTTGGTCGTAAGTGTCATGGCAACGATTTTCTTGAAATTAAATTTGCCATTTCTCACTTGAATCGCAGAACACTGAAAACGCTTCATTTAGTTTCTCTTGCTGCCGTAAATAAATCTTATTGCTTTTTTTGAAGAGACTCAGGTTTCTTTTACATCACTCACATGATAGGGTGACCAAACAGGGTATGTATGCTCTAGAATTGATCTTATTAGGCATTTTTATATGCGGTAAGCTTGTGCTTTGGAGCAAATTAGGTCGATATGCCTGTGCATTAGGTGTGAATGTTACTCCCAAAGACTGAAATCTCTTTACTTGTGATAAGTTGTTTGAGCTGTTTTTATAAGTGTATTTAAATGGTTTTTTGGTCGTAAGTGTCATGACAACGATTTTCTTGAAATTAAATTTGCCATTTCTCACGTCAATCGCAGAACACTGAAAACGCTTCATTTAGTTTCTCTTCCTGCCGTAAATAAATCTTATGGCTTTTCTTTGAAGAGACTCAGGTTTTTTTTACATCACGCACATGATAGGGTGACCAAACAGTGCGTGTATGCTCAAGAATTGGTCTTATTACGCATATTTATATGCGGTAAGCTTGTGCTTTGGAGCAAATTAGGTCGATATGCCTGTGCATTAGGTGTGAATGTGAAGACTGAAATCTCTTTACTTGTGATAAGTTGTTTGATCTGTTTTTATAAGTGTATTTAAATGGTTCTTTTTTGGTCGTAAGTGTCATGACAACGATATTCTTGAAATTAAATTTGCCATTTATCACTTCAATCGCAGAACACTGAAAACGCTTCATTTAGTTTCTCTTGCTGCCGTAAATAAATCTTATTGCTTTTCTTTGAAGAGACTCAGGTTTTTTTACATCACGCACATGATAGGGTGACCAAACAGCGCATGTATGATCAAGAATTGGTCTTATTAGGCATTTTTATATGCGGTAAGCTTGTGCTTTTGAGCAAATTAGGTCGATATGCCTGTGGATTAGGTGTGAATGTTATTCCCAGATACTTAAATCTCTTTACTTGTGATAAGTTGTTTGATCTCTTTTTATAAGTGTATTTAAATGGTTCTTATTTGGTCGTAAGTTTCATGACGATTTTCTTGAAATTAAATTTGCCATTTCTCACTTCAATCGCAGAACAGTGAAAACGCTTCATTTAGTTTCTCTCTTGCTGTAAATAAATCTTATTGCTTTTCTTTGAAGAGACTCAGATTTTTTTACATCACGCACATGATAGGGTGACCAAACAGCGCATGTATGCTCAAGAATTGGTCTTATTAGGCATTTTTATATGCGGTAAGCTGGTGCTTTAGAGCAAATTAGGTCGATATGCCTGTGCATTAGGTGTGAATGTGAAGACTGAAATCTCTTTACTTGTGATAAGTTGTTTGATGTGTTTTTATAAGTGTATTTAAATCGTTCTTTTTTGGTCGTAAGTGTCATGACAACGGTTTTCTTGAAATTAAATTTGCCATTTCTCACTTCGATCGCAAAACACTGAAAACGCTTCATTTAGTTTCTCTTGCTGCCGTAAATAAATCTTATTGCTTTTCTTTGAAAAGACACAGGTTTTTTAACATCACGCACATGAAAGGGTGACCAAACAGCGCATGCATGCTCAAGAATTGATCTTATTAGACATTTTTATATGCGGTAAGCTTGTGCTTTGGAGCAAATTAGGTCGATATGCCTGTGGATTAGGTGTGAATGTTACTCCCGGATACTGAAATCTCTTTACTTGTGATAAGTTGTTTGATCTGTTTTTATAAGTGTATTTAAATGGTTCTTTTTTGGTCGTAAGTGTGATGACAACGATATTCTTGAAATTAAATTTGCCATTTATCACTTCAATCGCAGAACACTGAAAACGCTTCATTTAGTTTCTCTTGCTGCCGTAAATAAATCTTATTGCTTTTCTTTGAAGAGACTCAGGTTTTTTTACATCACGCACATGATAGGGTGACCAAACAGCGCATGTATGATCAAGAATTGGTCCTATTAGGAATTTATATATGCGGTAAGCTTGTGCTTTTGAGCAAATTAGGTCGATATGCCTGTGGATTAGGTGTGAATGTTATTCCCAGATACTTAAATCTCTTTACTTGTGATAAGTTGTTTGATCTCTTTTTATAAGTGTATTTAAATGGTTCTTTTTTGGTCGTAAGTTTCATGACGATTTTCTTGAAATTAAATTTGCCATTTCTCACTTCAATCGCAGAACAGTGAAAACGCTTCATTTTGTTTCTCTTGCTGGTGTAAATAAATCTTATTGCTTTTCTTTGAAGAGACCCAGGTTTTTTTACATCACGCACATGATAGGGTGACCAAACAGCGCATGTATGCTCAAGAATTGGTCTTATTAGGCATTTTTATATGCGGTAAGCTGGTGCTTTGGAGCAAATTAGGTCGATATGCCTGTGCATTAGGTGTGAATGTGAAGACTGAAATCTCTTTAATTGTGATAAGTTGTTTGATGTGTTTTTATAAGTGTATTTAAATGGTTCTTTTTTGGTCGTAAGTGTCATGACAACGGTTTTCTTGAAATTAAATTTGCCATTTCTCACTTCGATCGCAAAACACTGAAAACGCTTCATTTAGTTTCTCTTGCTGCCGTAAATAAATCTTATTGCTTTTCTTTGAAGAGACACAGGTTTTTTTACATCACGCACATGATAGGGTGACTAAACAGCGCATGTATGATCAAGAATTGGTCTTATTAGGCATTTTTATATGCGGTAAGCTTGTGCTTTGGAGCAAATTAGGTCATATGCCTGTGCATTAGATGTGAATGTTACTCCCAGATACTGAAATCTCTTTACTTGTGATAAGTTGTTTGATCTGTTTTTATAAGTGTATTTAAATGGTTCTTTTTTGGTCGTAAGTGTCATGACAACGATTTTCTTGAAATTAACTTTGCCATTTATCACTTCAATCGCAGAACACTGAAAACGCTTCATTTAGTTTCTGTTGCTGCCGTAAATAAATCTTATTGCTTTTCTTTGAAGAGACTCACGTTTTTTTACATCACGCACATGATAGGGTGACCAAACAGCGCATGTATGATCAAGAATTGGTCTTATTAGGCATTTTTATATGCGGTAAGCTTGTGCTTTTGAGCAAATTAAGTCGATATGCCTGTGGATTAGGTGTTAATGTTATTCCCAGATACTGAAATCTCTTTACTTGTGATAAGTTGTTTGATCTGTTTTTATAAGTGTATTTAAATGGTTCGTTTTTGGTCGTAAGTGTCATGACAACGATTTTCTTGAAATTAAATTTGCCATTTATCACTTCAATCGCAGAACACTGAAAACGCTTCATTTAGTTTCTCTTGCTGCCGTAAATAAATCTTATTGCTTTTCTTTGAAGAGACTCAGGTTTTTTTACATCACGCACATGATAGGGTGACCAAACAGCGCATGTATGATCAAGAATTGGTCTTATTAGGCATTTTTATATGCGGTAAGCTTGTGCTTTTGAGCAAATTAAGTCGATATGCCTGTGGATTAGGTGTTAATGTTATTCCCAGATACTGAAATCTCTTTACTTGTGATAAGTTGTTTGATCTGTTTTTATAAGTGTATTTAAATGGTTTTTTTGGTCGTAAGTGTCATGACAACGATTTTCTTGAAATTAAATTTGCCATTTCTCACTTGAATCGCAGAACACTGAAAACGCTTCATTTAGTTTCTCTTCCTGCCGTAAATAAATCTTATTGCTTTTCTTTGAAGAGACTCAGGTTTTTTTTACATCACGCACATGATAGGGTGACCAAACAGTGCATGTATGCTCAAGAATTGGTCTTGTTAGGCATATTTATATGCGGTAAGCTTGTGCTTTGGAGCATATTAGGTCGATATGCCTGTGCATTAGGTGTGAATGTGAAGACTGAAATCTCTTTACTTGTGATAAGTTGTTTGATCTGTTTTTATAAGTGTATTTAAATGGTTCTTTTTTGGTCGTAAGTGTCATGACAACGATATTCTTGAAATTAAATTTGCCATTTATCACTTCAATCGCAGAACACTGAAAACGCTTCATTTAGTTTCTCTTGCTGCCGTAAATAAATCTTATTGCTTTTCTTTGAAGAGACTCAGGTTTTTTTACATCACGCACATGATAGGGTGACCAAACAGCGCATGTATGATCAAGAATTGGTCTTATTAGGCATTTTTATATGCGGTAAGCTTGTGCTTTTGAGCAAATTAGGTCGATATGCCTGTGGATTAGGTGTGAATGTTATTCCCAGATACTGAAATCTCTTTACTTGTGATAAGTTGTTTGATCTGTTTTTATAAGTGTATTTAAATGGTTCGTTTTTGGTCGTAAGTGTCATGACAACGATTTTCTTGAAATTAAATTTGCCATTTCTCACTTGAATCGCAGAACACTGAAAACGCTTCATTTAGTTTCTCTTGCTGCCGTAAATAAATCTTATTGCTTTTTTTGAAGAGACTCAGGTTTCTTTTACATCACTCACATGATAGGGTGACCAAACAGGGTATGTATGCTCTAGAATTGATCTTATTAGGCATTTTTATATGCGGTAAGCTTGTGCTTTGGAGCAAATTAGGTCGATATGCCTGTGCATTAGGTGTGAATGTTACTCCCAAAGACTGAAATCTCTTTACTTGTGATAAGTTGTTTGAGCTGTTTTTATAAGTGTATTTAAATGGTTTTTTTGGTCGTAACTGTCATGACAACGATTTTCTTGAAATTAATTTTGCCATTTCTCACGTCAATCGCAGAACACTGAAAACGCTTCATTTAGTTTCTCTTCCTGCCGTAAATAAATCTTATGGCTTTTCTTTGAAGAGACTCAGGTTTTATTTACATCACGCACAGGATAGGGTGACCAAACAGTGCATGTATGCTCAAGAATTGGTCTTATTACGCATATTTATATGCGGTAAGCTTGTGCTTTGGAGCAAATTAGGTCGATATGCCTGTGCATTAGGTGTGAATGTGAAGACTGAAATCTCTTTACTTGTGATAAGTTGTTTGATCTGTTTTTATAAGTGTATTTAAATGGTTCTTTTTTGGTCGTAAGTGTCATGACAACGATATTCTTGAAATTAAATTTGCCATTTATCACTTCAATCGCAGAACACTGAAAACGCTTCATTTAGTTTCTCTTGCTGCCGTAAATAAATCTTATTGCTTTTCTTTGAAGAGACTCAGGTTTTTTTACATCACGCACATGATAGGGTGACCAAACAGCGCATGTATGATCAAGAATTGGTCTTATTAGGCATTTTTATATGCGGTAAGCTTGTGCTTTTGAGCAAATTAGGTCGATATGCCTGTGGATTAGGTGTGAATGTTATTCCCAGATACTTAAATCTCTTTACTTGTGATAAGTTGTTTGATCTCTTTTTATAAGTGTATTTAAATGGTTCTTTTTTGGTCGTAAGTTTCATGACGATTTTCTTGAAATTAAATTTGCCATTTCTCACTTCAATCGCAGAACAGTGAAAACGCTTCATTTAGTTTCTCTTGCTGCTGTAAATAAATCTTATTGCTTTTCTTTGAAGAGACTCAGGTTTTTTTACATCACGCACATGATAGGGTGACCAAACAGCGCATGTATGCTCAAGAATTGGTCTTATTAGGCATTTTTATATGCGGTAAGCTGGTGCTTTGGAGCAAATTAGGTCGATATGCCTGTGCATTAGGTGTGAATGTGAAGACTGAAATCTCTTTACTTGTGATAAGTTGTTTGATGTGTTTTTATAAGTGTATTTAAATGGTTCTTTTTTGGTCGTAAGTGTCATGACAACGGTTTTCTTGAAATTAAATTTGCCATTTCTCACTTCGATCGCAAAACACTGAAAACGCTTCATTTAGTTTCTCTTGCTGCCGTAAATAAATCTTATTGCTTTTCTTTGAAGAGACACACGTTTTTTAACATCACGCACATGAAAGGGTGACCAAACAGCGCATGCATGCTCAAGAATTGATCTTATTAGGCATTTTTATATGCGGTAAGCTTGTGCTTTGGAGCAAATTAGGTCGATATGCCTGTGGATTAGGTGTGAATGTTACTCCCGGATACTGAAATCTCTTTACTTGTGATAAGTTGTTTGATCTGTTTTTATAAGTGTATTTAAATGGTTTTTTTGGTCGTAAGTGTCATGACAACGATTTTCTTGAAATTAAATTTGCCATTTCTCACTTGAATCGCAGAACACTGAAAACGCTTCATTTAGTTTCTCTTCCTGCCGTAAATAAATCTTATTGCTTTTCTTTGATGAGACTCAGGTTTTTTTTACATCACGCACATGATAGGGTGACCAAACAGTGCATGTATGCTCAAGAATTGGTCTTGTTAGGCATATTTATATGCGGTAAGCTTGTGCTTTGGAGCAAATTAGGTCGATATGCCTGTGCATTAGGTGTGAATGTGAAGACTGAAATCTCTTTACTTGTGATAAGTTGTTTGATCTGTTTTTATAAGTGTATTTAAATGGTTCTTTTTTGGTCGTAAGTGTCATGACAACGATATTCTTGAAATTAAATTTGCCATTTATCACTTCAATCGCAGAACACTGAAAACGCTTCATTTAGTTTCTCTTGCTGCCGTAAATAAATCTTATTGCTTTTCTTTGAAGAGACTCAGGTTTTTTTACATCACGCACATGATAGGGTGACCAAACAGCGCATGTATGATCAAGAATTGGTCTTATTAGGCATTTTTATATGCGGTAAGCTTGTGCTTTTGAGCAAATTAGGTCGATATGCCTGTGGATTAGGTGTGAATGTTATTCCCAGATACTGAAATCTCTTTACTTGTGATAAGTTGTTTGATCTGTTTTTATAAGTGTATTTAAATGGTTCGTTTTTGGTCGTAAGTGTCATGACAACGATTTTCTTGAAATTAAATTTGCCATTTCTCACTTGAATCGCAGAACACTGAAAACGCTTCATTTAGTTTCTCTTGCTGCCGTAAATAAATCTTATTGCTTTTTTTGAAGAGACTCAGGTTTCTTTTACATCACTCACATGATAGGGTGACCAAACAGGGTATGTATGCTCTAGAATTGATCTTATTAGGCATTTTTATATGCGGTAAGCTTGTGCTTTGGAGCAAATTAGGTCGATATGCCTGTGCATTAGGTGTGAATGTTACTCCCAAAGACTGAAATCTCTTTACTTGTGATAAGTTGTTTGAGCTGTTTTTATAAGTGTATTTAAATGGTTTTTTTGGTCGTAAGTGTCATGACAACGATTTTCTTGAAATTAAATTTGCCATTTCTCACGTCAATCGCAGAACACTGAAAACGCTTCATTTAGTTTCTCTTCCTGCCGTAAATAAATCTTATGGCTTTTCTTTGAAGAGACTCAGGTTTTTTTTACATCACGCACATGATAGGGTGACCAAACAGTGCATGTATGCTCAAGAATTGGTCTTATTACGCATATTTATATGCGGTAAGCTTGTGCTTTGGAGCAAATTAGGTCGATATGCCTGTGCATTAGGTGTGAATGTGAAGATTGAAATCTCTTTACTTGTGATAAGTTGTTTGATCTGTTTTTATAAGTGTATTTAAATGGTTCTTTTTTGGTCGTAAGTGTCATGACAACGATATTCTTGAAATTAAATTTGCCATTTATCACTTCAATCGCAGAACACTGAAAACGCTTCATTTAGTTTCTCTTGCTGCCGTAAATAAATCTTATTGCTTTTCTTTGAAGAGACTCAGGTTTTTTTACATCACGCACATGATAGGGTGACCAAACAGCGCATGTATGATCAAGAATTGGTCTTATTAGGCATTTTTATATGCGGTAAGCTTGTGCTTTTGAGCAAATTAGGTCGATATGCCTGTGGATTAGGTGTGAATGTTATTCCCAGATACTTAAATCTCTTTACTTGTGATAAGTTGTTTGATCTCTTTTTATAAGTGTATTTAAATGGTTCTTTTTTGGTCGTAAGTTTCATGACGATTTTCTTGAAAATAAATTTGCCATTTCTCACTTCAATCGCAGAACAGTGAAAACGCTTCATTTAGTTTCTCTTGCTGCTGTAAATAAATCTTATTGCTTTTCTTTGAAGAGACTCAGGTTTTTTTACATCACGCACATGATAGGGTGACCAAACAGCGCATGTATGCTCAAGAATTGGTCTTATTAGGCATTTTTATATGCGGTAAGCTGGTTCTTTGGAGCAAATTAGGTCGATATGCCTGTGCATTAGGTGTGAATGTGAAGACTGAAATCTCTTTACCTGTGATAAGTTGTTTGATGTGTTTTTATAAGTGTATTTAAATGGTTCTTTTTTGGTCGTAAGTGTCATGACAACGGTTTTCTTGAAATTAAATTTGCCATTTCTCACTTCGATCGCAAAACACTGAAAACGCTTCATTTAGTTTCTCTTGCTGCCGTAAATAAATCTTATTGCTTTTCTTTGAAGAGACACACGTTTTTTAACATCACGCACATGAAAGGGTGACCAAACAGCGCATGCATGCTCAAGAATTGATTTTATTAGGCATTTTTATATGCGGTAAGCTTGTGCTTTGGAGCAAATTAGGTCGATATGCCTGTGGATTAGGTGTGAATGTTACTCCCGGATACTGAAATCTCTTTACTTGTGATAAGTTGTTTGATCTGTTTTTATAAGTGTATTTAAATGGTTTTTTTGGTCGTAAGTGTCATGACAACGATTTTCTTGAAATTAAATTTGCCATTTCTCACTTGAATCGCAGAACACTGAAAACGCTTCATTTAGTTTCTCTTCCTGCTGTAAATAAATCTTATTGCTTTTCTTTGAAGAGACTCAGGTTTTTTTACATCACGCACATGATAGGGTGACCAAACAGTGCATGTATGATCAAGAATTGGTCCTATTAGGAATTTTTATATGCGGTAAGCTTGTGCTTTTGAGCAAATTAGGTCGATATGCCTGTGGATTAGGTGTGAATGTTATTCCCAGATACTTAAATCTCTTTACTTGTGATAAGTTGTTTGATCTCTTTTTATAAGTGTATTTAAATGGTTCTTTTTTGGTCGTAAGTTTCATGACGATTTTCTTGAAATTAAATTTGCCATTTCTCACTTCAATCGCAGAACAGTGAAAACGCTTCATTTTGTTTCTCTTGCTGCTGTAAATAAATCTTATTGCTTTTCTTTGAAGAGACTCAGGTTTTTTTACATCACGCACATGATAGGGTGACCAAACAGCGCATGTATGCTCAAGAATTGGTCTTATTAGGCATTTTTATATGCGGTAAGCTGGTGCTTTGGAGCAAATTAGGTCGATATGCCTGTGCATTAGGTGTGAATGTGAAGACTGAAATCTCTTTAATTGTGATAAGTTGTTTGATGTGTTTTTATAAGTGTATTTAAATGGTTCTTTTTTGGTCGTAAGTGTCATGACAACGGTTTTCTTGAAATTAAATTTGCCATTTCTCACTTCGATCGCAAAACACTGAAAACGCTTCATTAGTTTCTCTTGCTGCCGTAAATAAATCTTATTGCTTTTCTTTGAAGAGACACAGGTTTTTTTACATCACGCACATGATAGGGTGACCAAACAGCGCATGTATGATCAAGAATTGGTCTTATTAGGCATTTTTATATGCGGTAAGCTTGTGCTTTGGAGCAAATTAGGTCATATGCCTGTGCATTAGATGTGAATGTTACTCCCAGATACTGAAATCTCTTTACTTGTGATAAGTTGTTTGATCTGTTTTTATAAGTGTATTTAAATGGTTCTTTTTTGGTCGTAAGTGTCATGACAACGATTTTCTTGAAATTAACTTTGCCATTTATCACTTCAATCGCAGAACACTGAAAACGCTTCATTTAGTTTCTCTTGCTGCCGTAAATAAATCTTATTGCTTTTCTTTGAAGAGACTCAGGTTTTTTTACATCACGCACATGATAGGGTGACCAAACAGCGCATGTATGATCAAGAATTGGTCTTATTAGGCATTTTTATATGCGGTAAGCTTGTGCTTTTGAGCAAATTAAGTCGATATGCCTGTGGATTAGGTGTTAATGTTATTCCCAGATACTGAAATCTCTTTACTTGTGATAAGTTGTTTGATCTGTTTTTATAAGTGTATTTAAATGGTTCGTTTTTGGTCGTAAGTGTCATGACAACGATTTTCTTGAAATTAAATTTGCCATTTATCACTTCAATCGCAGAACACTGAAAACGCTTCATTTAGTTTCTCTTGCTGCTGTAAATAAATCTTATTGCTTTTCTTTGAAGAGACTCAGGTTTTTTTACATCACGCACATGATAGGGTGACCAAACAGCGCATGTATGATCAAGAATTGGTCTTATTAGGCATTTTTATATGCGGTAAGCTTGTGCTTTTGAGCAAATTAAGTCGATATGCCTGTGGATTAGGTGTTAATGTTATTCCCAGATACTGAAATCTCTTTACTTGTGATAAGTTGTTTGATCTGTTTTTATAAGTGTATTTAAATGGTTTTTTTGGTCGTAAGTGTCATGACAACGATTTTCTTGAAATTAAATTTGCCATTTCTCACTTGAATCGCAGAACACTGAAAACGCTTCATTTAGTTTCTCTTCCTGCCGTAAATAAATCTTATTGCTTTTCTTTGAAGAGACTCAGGTTTTTTTTACATCACGCACATGATAGGGTGACCAAACAGTGCATGTATGCTCAAGAATTGGTCTTGTTAGGCATATTTATATGCGGTAAGCTTGTGCTTTGGAGCAAATTAGGTCGATATGCCTGTGCATTAGGTGTGAATGTGAAGACTGAAATCTCTTTACTTGTGATAAGTTGTTTGATCTGTTTTTATAAGTGTACTTAAATGGTTCTTTTTTGGTCGTAAGTGTCATGACAACAATATTCTTGAAATTAAATTTGCCATTTATCACTTCAATCGCAGAACACTGAAAACGCTTCATTTAGTTTCTCTTGCTGCCGTAAATAAATCTTATTGCTTTTCTTTGAAGAGACTCAGGTTTTTTTACATCACGCACATGATAGGGTGACCAAACAGCGCATGTATGATCAAGAATTGGTCTTATTAGGCATTTTTATATGCGGTAAGCTTGTGCTTTTGAGCAAATTAGGTCGATATGCCTGTGGATTAGGTGTGAATGTTATTCCCAGATACTTAAATCTCTTTACTTGTGATAAGTTGTTTGATCTCTTTTTATAAGTGTATTTAAATGGTTCTTTTTTGGTCGTAAGTTTCATGACGATTTTCTTGAAATTAAATTTGCCATTTCTCACTTCAATCGCAGAACAGTGAAAACGCTTCATTTAGTTTCTCTTGCTGCTGTAAATAAATCTTATTGCTTTTCTTTGAAGAGACTCAGGTTTTTTTACATCACGCACATGATAGGGTGACCAAACAGCGCATGTATGCTCAAGAATTGGTCTTATTAGGCATTTTTATATGCGGTAAGCTGGTGCTTTGGAGCAAATTAGGTCGATATGCCTGTGCATTAGGTGTGAATGTGAAGACTGAAATCTCTTTACTTGTGATAAGTTGTTTGATGTGTTTTTAAAAGTGTATTTAAATGGTTCTTTTTTGGTCGTAAGTGTCATGACAACGGTTTTCTTGAAATTAAATTTGCCATTTCTCACTTCGATCGCAAAACACTGAAAACGCTTCATTTAGTTTCTCTTGCTGCCGTAAATAAATCTTATTGCTTTTCTTTGAAGAGACACACGTTTTTTAACATCACGCACATGAAAGGGTGACCAAACAGCGCATGCATGCTCAAGAATTGATCTTATTAGGCATTTTTATATGCGGTAAGCTTGTGCTTTGGAGCAAATTAGGTCGATATGCCTGTGGATTAGGTGTGAATGTTACTCCCGGATACTGAAATCTCTTTACTTGTGATAAGTTGTTTGATCTGTTTTTATAAGTGTATTTAAATGGTTTTTTTGGTCGTAAGTGTCATGACAACGATTTTCTTGAAATTAAATTTGCCATTTCTCACTTGAATCGCAGAACACTGAAAACGCTTCATTTAGTTTCTCTTCCTGCCGTAAATAAATCTTATTGCTTTTCTTTGATGAGACTCAGGTTTTTTTTACATCACGCACATGATAGGGTGACCAAACAGTGCATGTATGCTCAAGAATTGGTCTTGTTAGGCATATTTATATGCGGTAAGCTTGTGCTTTGGAGCAAATTAGGTCGATATGCCTGTGCATTAGGTGTGAATGTGAAGACTGAAATCTCTTTACTTGTGATAAGTTGTTTGATCTGTTTTTATAAGTGTATTTAAATGGTTCTTTTTTGGTCGTAAGTGTCATGACAACGATATTCTTGAAATTAAATTTGCCATTTATCACTTCAATCGCAGAACACTGAAAACGCTTCATTTAGTTTCTCTTGCTGCCGTAAATAAATCTTATTGCTTTTCTTTGAAGAGACTCAGGTTTTTTTACATCACGCACATGATAGGGTGACCAAACAGCGCATGTATGATCAAGAATTGGTCTTATTAGGCATTTTTATATGCGGTAAGCTTGTGCTTTTGAGCAAATTAGGTCGATATGCCTGTGGATTAGGTGTGAATGTTATTCCCAGATACTGAAATCTCTTTACTTGTGATATGTTGTTTGATCTGTTTTTATAAGTGTATTTAAATGGTTCGTTTTTGGTCGTAAGTGTCATGACAACGATTTTCTTGAAATTAAATTTGCCATTTCTCACTTGAATCGCAGAACACTGAAAACGCTTCATTTAGTTTCTCTTGCTGCCGTAAATAAATCTTATTGCTTTTTTTGAAGAGACTCAGGTTTCTTTTACATCACTCACATGATAGGGTGACCAAACAGGGTATGTATGCTCTAGAATTGATCTTATTAGGCATTTTTATATGCGGTAAGCTTGTGCTTTGGAGCAAATTAGGTCGATATGCCTGTGCATTAGGTGTGAATGTTACTCCCAAAGACTGAAATCTCTTTACTTGTGATAAGTTGTTTGAGCTGTTTTTATAAGTGTATTTAAATGGTTTTTTTGGTCGTAAGTGTCATGACAACGATTTTCTTGAAATTAAATTTGCCATTTCTCACGTCAATCGCAGAACACTGAAAACGCTTCATTTAGTTTCTCTTCCTGCTGTAAATAAATCTTATGGCTTTTCTTTGAAGAGACTCAGGTTTTTTTTTACATCACGCACATGATAGGGTGACCAAACAGTGCATGTATGCTCAAGAATTGGTCTTATTACGCATATTTATATGCGGTAAGCTTGTGCTTTGGAGCAAATTAGGTCGATATGCCTGTGCATTAGGTGTGAATGTGAAGATTGAAATCTCTTTACTTGTGATAAGTTGTTTGATCTGTTTTTATAAGTGTATTTAAATGGTTCTTTTTTGGTCGTAAGTGTCATGACAACGATATTCTTGAAATTAAATTTGCCATTTATCACTTCAATCGCAGAACACTGAAAACGCTTCATTTAGTTTCTCTTGCTGCCGTAAATAAATCTTATTGCTTTTCTTTGAAGAGACTCAGGTTTTTTTACATCACGCACATGATAGGGTGACCAAACAGCGCATGTATGATCAAGAATTGGTCTTATTAGGCATTTTTATATGCGGTAAGCTTGTGCTTTTGAGCAAATTAGGTCGATATGCCTGTGGATTAGGTGTGAATGTTATTCCCAGATACTTAAATCTCTTTACTTGTGATAAGTTGTTTGATCTCTTTTTATAAGTGTATTTAAATGGTTCTTTTTTGGTCGTAAGTTTCATGACGATTTTCTTGAAATTAAATTTGCCATTTCTCACTTCAATCGCAGAACAGTGAAAACGCTTCATTTAGTTTCTCTTGCTGCTGTAAATAAATCTTATTGCTTTTCTTTGAAGAGACTCAGGTTTTTTTACATCACGCACATGATAGGGTGACCAAACAGCGCATGTATGCTCAAGAATTGGTCTTATTAGGCATTTTTATATGCGGTAAGCTGGTGCTTTGGAGCAAATTAGGTCGATATGCCTGTGCATTAGGTGTGAATGTGAAGACTGAAATCTCTTTACTTGTGATAAGTTGTTTGATGTGTTTTTATAAGTGTATTTAAATGGTTCTTTTTTGGTCGTAAGTGTCATGACAACGGTTTTCTTGAAATTAAATTTGCCATTTCTCACTTCGATCGCAAAACACTGAAAACGCTTCATTTAGTTTCTCTTGCTGCCGTAAATAAATCTTATTGCTTTTCTTTGAAGAGACACACGTTTTTTAACATCACGCACATGAAAGGGTGACCAAACAGCGCATGCATGCTCAAGAATTGATCTTATTAGGCATTTTTATATGCGGTAAGCTTGTGCTTTGGAGCAAATTAGGTCGATATGCCTGTGGATTAGGTGTGAATGTTACTCCCGGATACTGAAATCTCTTTACTTGTGATAAGTTGTTTGATCTGTTTTTATAAGTGTATTTAAATGGTTTTTTTGGTCGTAAGTGTCATGACAACGATTTTCTTGAAATTAAATTTGCCATTTCTCACTTGAATCGCAGGACACTGAAAACGCTTCATTTAGTTTCTCTTCCTGCCGTAAATAAATCTTATTGCTTTTCTTTGAAGAGACTCAGGTTTTTTTACATCACGCACATGATAGGGTGACCAAACAGCGCATGTATGATCAAGAATTGGTCTTATTAGGCATTTTTATATGCGGTAAGCTTGTGCTTTTGAGCAAATTAAGTCGATATGCCTGTGGATTAGGTGTTAATGTTATTCCCAGATACTGAAATCTCTTTACTTGTGATAAGTTGTTTGATCTGTTTTTATAAGTGTATTTAAATGGTTCGTTTTTGGTCGTAAGTGTCATGACAACGATTTTCTTGAAATTAAATTTGCCATTTATCACTTCAATCGCAGAACACTGAAAACGCTTCATTTAGTTTCTCTTGCTGCCGTAAATAAATCTTATTGCTTTTCTTTGAAGAGACTCAGGTTTTTTTACATCACGCACATGATAGGGTGACCAAACAGCGCATGTATGATCAAGAATTGGTCTTATTAGGCATTTTTATATGCGGTAAGCTTGTGCTTTTGAGCAAATTAAGTCGATATGCCTGTGGATTAGGTGTTAATGTTATTCCCAGATACTGAAATCTCTTTACTTGTGATAAGTTGTTTGATCTGTTTTTATAAGTGTATTTAAATGGTTTTTTTGGTCGTAAGTGTCATGACAACGATTTTCTTGAAATTAAATTTGCCATTTCTCACTTGAATCGCAGAACACTGAAAACGCTTCATTTAGTTTCTCTTCCTGCCGTAAATAAATCTTATTGCTTTTCTTTGAAGAGACTCAGGTTTTTTTTACATCACGCACATGATAGGGTGACCAAACAGCGCATGTATGCTCAAGAATTGGTCTTGTTAGGCATATTTATATGCGGTAAGCTTGTGCTTTGGAGCAAATTAGGTCGATATGCCTGTGCATTAGGTGTGAATGTGAAGACTGAAATCTCTTTACTTGTGATAAGTTGTTTGATCTGTTTTTATAAGTGTATTTAAATGGTTCTTTTTTGGTCGTAAGTGTCATGACAACGATATTCTTGAAATTAAATTTGCCATTTATCACTTCAATCGCAGAACACTGAAAACGCTTCATTTAGTTTCTCTTGCTGCCGTAAATAAATCTTATTGCTTTTCTTTGAAGAGACTCAGGTTTTTTTACATCACGCACATGATAGGGTGACCAAACAGCGCATGTATGATCAAGAATTGGTCTTATTAGGCATTTTTATATGCGGTAAGCTTGTGCTTTTGAGCAAATTAGGTCGATATGCCTGTGGATTAGGTGTGAATGTTATTCCCAGATACTGAAATCTCTTTACTTGTGATAAGTTGTTTGATCTGTTTTTATAAGTGTATTTAAATGGTTCGTTTTTGGTCGTAAGTGTCATGACAACGATTTTCTTGAAATTAAATTTGCCATTTCTCACTTGAATCGCAGAACACTAAAAACGCTTCATTTAGTTTCTCTTGCTGCCGTAAATAAATCTTATTGCTTTTTTTGAAGAGACTAAGGTTTCTTTTACATCACTCACATGATAGGGTGACCAAACAGGGTATGTATGCTCTAGAATTGATCTTATTAGGCATTTTTATATGCGGTAAGCTTGTGCTTTGGAGCAAATTAGGTCGATATGCCTGTGCATTAGGTGTGAATGTTACTCCCAAAGACTGAAATCTCTTTACTTGTGATAAGTTGTTTGAGCTGTTTTTATAAGTGTATTTATATGGTTTTTTTGGTCGTAAGTGTCATGACAACGATTTTCTTGAAATTAAATTTGCCATTTCTCACGTCAATCGCAGAACACTGAAAACGCTTCATTTAGTTTCTCTTCCTGCCGTAAATAAATCTTATGGCTTTTCTTTGAAGAGACTCAGGTTTTTTTTACATCACGCACATGATAGGGTGACCAAACAGTGCATGTATGCTCAAGAATTGGTCTTATTACGCATATTTATATGCGGTAAGCTTGTGCTTTGGAGCAAATTAGGTCGATATGCCTGTGCATTAGGTGTGAATGTGAAGACTGAAATCTCTTTACTTGTGATAAGTTGTTTGATCTGTTTTTATAAGTGTATTTAAATGGTTCTTTTTTGGTCGTAAGTGTCATGACAACGATATTCTTGAAATTAAATTTGCCATTTATCACTTCAATCGCAGAACACTGAAAACGCTTCATTTAGTTTCTCTTGCTGCCGTAAATAAATCTTATTGCTTTTCTTTAGGTTTTTTTACATCACGCACATGATAGGGTGACCAAACAGCGCATGTATGATCAAGAATTGGTCTTATTAGGCATTTTTATATGCGGTAAGCTTGTGCTTTTGAGCAAATTAGGTCGATATGCCTGTGGATTAGGTGTGAATGTTATTCCCAGATACTTAAATCTCTTTACTTGTGATAAGTTGTTTGATCTCTTTTTATAAGTGTATTTAAATGGTTCTTTTTTGGTCGTAAGTTTCATGACGATTTTCTTGAAATTAAATTTGCCATTTCTCACTTCAATCGCAGAACAGTGAAAACGCTTCATTTAGTTTCTCTTGCTGCTGTAAATAAATCTTATTGCTTTTCTTTGAAGAGACTCAGGTTTTTTTACATCACGCACATGATAGGGTGACCAAACAGCGCATGTATGCTCAAGAATTGGTCTTATTAGGCATTTTTATATGCGGTAAGCTGGTGCTTTGGAGCAAATTAGGTCGATATGCCTGTGCATTAGGTGTGAATGTGAAGACTGAAATCTCTTTACTTGTGATAAGTTGTTTGATGTGTTTTTATAAGTGTATTTAAATGGTTCTTTTTTGGTCGTAAGTGTCATGACAACGGTTTTCTTGAAATTAAATTTGCCATTTCTCACTTCGATCGCAAAACACTGAAAACGCTTCATTTAGTTTCTCTTGCTGCCGTAAATAAATCTTATTGCTTTTCTTTGAAGAGACACACGTTTTTTAACATCACGCACATGAAAGGGTGACCAAACAGCGCATGCATGCTCAAGAACTGATCTTATTAGGCATTTTTATATGCGGTAAGCTTGTGCTTTGGAGCAAATTAGGTCGATATGCCTGTGGATTAGGTGTGAATGTTACTCCCGGATACTGAAATCTCTTTACTTGTGATAAGTTGTTTGATCTGTTTTTATAAGTGTATTTAAACGGTTCTTTTTTGGTCGTAAGTGTCATGACAACTATTTTCTTGAAATTAAATTCGCCATTTATCACTTCAATCGCAGAACACTGAAAACGCTTCATTTAGTTTCTCTTGCTGCCGTAAATAAATCTTATTGCTTTTCTTTGAAGAGACTCAGGTTTTTTTACATCACGCACATGATAGGGTGACCAAACAGCGCATGTATGATCAAGAATTGGTCTTATTAGGCATTTTTATATGCGGTAAGCTTGTGCTTTTGAGCAAATTAAGTCGATATGCCTGTGGATTAGGTGTTAATGTTATTCCCAGATACTGAAATCTCTTTACTTGTGATAAGTTGTTTGATCTGTTTTTATAAGTGTATTTAAATGGTTCGTTTTTGGTCGTAAGTGTCATGACAACGATTTTCTTGAAATTAAATTTGCCATTTCTCACTTGAATCGCAGAACACTGAAAACGCTTCATTTAGTTTCTCTTGCTGCCGTAAATAAATCTTATTGCTTTTTTTGAAGAGACTCAGGTTTCTTTTACATCACTCACATGATAGGGTGACCAAACAGGGTATGTATGCTCTAGAATTGATCTTATTAGGCATTTTTATATGCGGTAAGCTTGTGCTTTGGAGCAAATTAGGTCGATATGCCTGTGCATTAGGTGTGAATGTTACTCCCAAAGACTGAAATCTCTTTACTTGTGATAAGTTGTTTGAGCTGTTTTTATAAGTGTATTTAAATGGTTTTTTTGGTCGTAAGTGTCATGACAACGATTTTCTTGAAATTAAATTTGCCATTTCTCACGTCAATCGCAGAACACTGAAAACGCTTCATTTAGTTTCTCTTCCTGCCGTAAATAAATCTTATGGCTTTTCTTTGAAGAGACTCAGGTTTTTTTTACATCACGCACATGATAGGGTGACCAAACAGTGCATGTATGCTCAAGAATTGGTCTTATTACGCATATTTATATGCGGTAAGCTTGTGCTTTGGAGCAAATTAGGTCGATATGCCTGTGCATTAGGTGTGAATGTGAAGACTGAAATCTCTTTACTTGTGATAAGTTGTTTGATCTGTTTTTATAAGTGTATTTAAATGGTTCTTTTTTGGTCGTAAGTGTCATGACAACGATATTCTTGAAATTAAATTTGCCATTTATCACTTCAATCGCAGAACACTGAAAACGCTTCATTTAGTTTCTCTTGCTGCCGTAAATAAATCTTATTGCTTTTCTTTGAAGAGACTCAGGTTTTTTTACATCACGCACATGATAGGGTGACCAAACAGCGCATGTATGATCAAGAATTGGTCTTATTAGGCATTTTTATATGCGGTAAGCTTGTGCTTTTGAGCAAATTAGGTCGATATGCCTGTGGATTAGGTGTGAATGTTATTCCCAGATACTTAAATCTCTTTACTTGTGATAAGTTGTTTGATCTCTTTTTATAAGTGTATTTAAATGGTTCTTTTTTGGTCGTAAGTTTCATGACGATTTTCTTGAAATTAAATTTGCCATTTCTCACTTCAATCGCAGAACAGTGAAAACGCTTCATTTAGTTTCTCTTGCTGCTGTAAATAAATCTTATTGCTTTTCTTTGAAGAGACTCAGGTTTTTTTACATCACGCACATGATAGGGTGACCAAACAGCGCATGTATGCTCAAGAATTGGTCTTATTAGGCATTTTTATATGCGGTAAGCTGGTGCTTTGGAGCAAATTAGGTCGATATGCCTGTGCATTAGGTGTGAATGTGAAGACTGAAATCTCTTTACTTGTGATAAGTTGTTTGATGTGTTTTTATAAGTGTATTTAAATGGTTCTTTTTTGGTCGTAAGTGTCATGACAACGGTTTTCTTGAAATTAAATTTGCCATTTCTCACTTCGATCGCAAAACACTGAAAACGCTTCATTTAGTTTCTCTTGCTGCCGTAAATAAATCTTATTCCTTTTCTTTGAAGAGACACACGTTTTTTAACATCACGCACATGAAAGGGTGACCAAACAGCGCATGCATGCTCAAGAATTGATCTTATTAGGCATTTTTATATGCGGTAAGCTTGTGCTTTGGAGCAAATTAGGTCGATATGCCTGTGGATTAGGTGTGAATGTTACTCCCGGATACTGAAATCTCTTTACTTGTGATAAGTTGTTTGATCTGTTTTTATAAGTGTATTTAAACGGTTCTTTTTTGGTCGTAAGTGTCATGACAACTATTTTCTTGAAATTAAATTCGCCATTTATCACTTCAATCAAAGAACACTGAAAACGCTTCATTTAGTTTCTCTTGCTGCCGTAAATAAATCTTATTGCTTTTCTTTGAAGAGACTCAGGTTTTTTTACATCACGCACATGATAGGGTGACCAAACAGCGCATGTATGATCAAGAATTGGTCTTATTAGGCATTTTTATATGCGGTAAGCTTGTGCTTTTGAGCAAATTAAGTCGATATGCCTGTGGATTAGGTGTTAATGTTATTCCCAGATACTGAAATCTCTTTACTTGTGATAAGTTGTTTGATCTGTTTTTATAAGTGTATTTAAATGGTTTTTTTGGTCGTAAGTGTCATGACAACGATTTTCTTGAAATTAAATTTGCCATTTCTCACTTGAATCGCAGAACACTGAAAACGCTTCATTTAGTTTCTCTTCCTGCCGTAAATAAATCTTATTGCTTTTCTTTGAAGAGACTCAGGTTTTTTTTACATCACGCACATGATAGGGTGACCAAACAGTGCATGTATGCTCAAGAATTGGTCTTGTTAGGCATATTTATATGCGGTAAGCTTGTGCTTTGGAGCAAATTAGGTCGATATGCCTGTGCATTAGGTGTGAATGTGAAGACTGAAATCTCTTTACTTGTGATAAGTTGTTTGATCTGTTTTTATAACTGTATTTAAATGGTTCTTTTTTGGTCGTAAGTGTCATGACAACGATATTCTTGAAATTAAATTTGCCATTTATCACTTCAATCGCAAAACACTGAAAACGCTTCATTTAGTTTCTCTTGCTGCCGTAAATAAATCTTATTGCTTTTCTCTGAAGAGACTCAGGTTTTTTTACATCACGCACATGATAGGGTGACCAAACAGCGCATGTATGATCAAGAATTGGTCTTATTAGGCATTTTTATATGCGGTAAGCTTGTGCTTTTGAGCAAATTAGGTCGATATGCCTGTGGATTAGGTGTGAATGTTATTCCCAGATACTGAAATCTCTTTACTTGTGATAAGTTGTTTGATCTGTTTTTATAAGTGTATTTAAATGGTTCGTTTTTGGTCGTAAGTGTCATGACAACGATTTTCTTGAAATTAAATTTGCCATTTCTCACTTGAATCGCAGAACACTGAAAACGCTTCATTTAGTTTCTCTTGCTGCCGTAAATAAATCTTATTGCTTTTTTTGAAGAGACTCAGGTTTCTTTTACATCACTCACATGATAGGGTGACCAAACAGGGTATGTATGCTCTAGAATTGATCTTATTAGGCATTTTTATATGCGGTAAGCTTGTGCTTTGGAGCAAATTAGGTCGATATGCCTGTGCATTAGGTGTGAATGTTACTCCCAAAGACTGAAATCTCTTTACTTGTGATAAGTTGTTTGAGCTGTTTTTATAAGTGTATTTAAATGGTTTTTTTGGTCGTAAGTGTCATGACAACGATTTTCTTGAAATTAAATTTGCCATTTCTCACGTCAATCGCAGAACACTGAAAACGCTTCATTTAGTTTCTCTTCCTGCCGTAAATAAATCTTATGGCTTTTCTTTGAAGAGACTCAGGTTTTTTTACATCACGCACATGATAGGGTGACCAAACAGCGCATGTATGATCAAGAATTGGTCTTATTAGGCATTTTTATATGCGGTAAGCTTGTGCTTTTGAGCAAATTAGGTCGATATGCCTGTGGATTAGGTGTGAATGTTATTCCCAGATACTTAAATCTCTTTACTTGTGATAAGTTGTTTGATCTCTTTTTATAAGTGTATTTAAATGGTTCTTTTTTGGTCGTAAGTTTCATGACGATTTTCTTGAAATTAAATTTGCCATTTCTCACTTCAATCGCAGAACAGTGAAAACGCTTCATTTAGTTTCTCTTGCTGCTGTAAATAAATCTTATTGCTTTTCTTTGAAGAGACTCAGGTTTTTTTACATCACGCACATGATAGGGTGACCAAACAGCGCATGTATGCTCAAGAATTGGTCTTATTAGGCATTTTTATATGCGGTAAGCTGGTGCTTTGGAGCAAATTAGGTCGATATGCCTGTGCATTAGGTGTGAATGTGAAGACTGAAATCTCTTTACTTGTGATAAGTTGTTTGATGTGTTTTTATAAGTGTATTTAAATGGTTCTTTTTTGGTCGTAAGTGTCATGACAACGGTTTTCTTGAAATTAAATTTGCCATTTCTCACTTCGATCGCAAAACACTGAAAACGCTTCATTTAGTTTCTCTTGCTGCCGTAAATAAATCTTATTCCTTTTCTTTGAAGAGACACACGTTTTTTAACATCACGCACATGAAAGGGTGACCAAACAGCGCATGCATGCTCAAGAATTGATCTTATTAGGCATTTTTATATGCGGTAAGCTTGTGCTTTGGAGCAAATTAGGTCGATATGCCTGTGGATTAGGTGTGAATGTTACTCCCGGATACTGAAATCTCTTTACTTGTGATAAGTTGTTTGATCTGTTTTTATAAGTGTATTTAAACGGTTCTTTTTTGGTCGTAAGTGTCATGACAACTATTTTCTTGAAATTAAATTCGCCATTTATCACTTCAATCGCAGAACACTGAAAACGCTTCATTTAGTTTCTCTTGCTGCCGTAAATAAATCTTATTGCTTTTCTTTGAAGAGACTCAGGTTTTTTTACATCACGCACATGATAGGGTGACCAAACAGCGCATGTATGATCAAGAATTGGTCTTATTAGGCATTTTTATATGCGGTAAGCTTGTGCTTTTGAGCAAATTAAGTCGATATGCCTGTGGATTAGGTGTTAATGTTATTCCCAGATACTGAAATCTCTTTACTTGTGATAAGTTGTTTGATCTGTTTTTATAAGTGTATTTAAATGGTTTTTTTGGTCGTAAGTGTCATGACAACGATTTTCTTGAAATTAAATTTGCCATTTCTCACTTGAATCGCAGAACACTGAAAACGCTTCATTTAGTTTCTCTTCCTGCCGTAAATAAATCTTATTGCTTTTCTTTGAAGAGACTCAGGTTTTTTTTACATCACGCACATGATAGGGTGACCAAACAGTGCATGTATGCTCAAGAATTGGTCTTGTTAGGCATATTTATATGCGGTAAGCTTGTGCTTTGGAGCAAATTAGGTCGATATGCCTGTGCATTAGGTGTGAATGTGAAGACTGAAATCTCTTTACTTGTGATAAGTTGTTTGATCTGTTTTTATAAGTGTATTTAAATGGTTCTTTTTTGGTCGTAAGTGTCATGACAACGATATTCTTGAAATTAAATTTGCCATTTATCACTTCAATCGCAAAACACTGAAAACGCTTCATTTAGTTTCTCTTGCTGCCGTAAAAAAATCTTATTGCTTTTCTTTGAAGAGACTCAGGTTTTTTTACATCACGCACATGATAGGGTGACCAAACAGCGCATGTATGATCAAGAATTGGTCTTATTAGGCATTTTTATATGCGGTAAGCTTGTGCTTTTGAGCAAATTAGGTCGATATGCCTGTGGATTAGGTGTGAATGTTATTCCCAGATACTGAAATCTCTTTACTTGTGATAAGTTGTTTGATCTGTTTTTATAAGTGTATTTAAATGGTTCGTTTTTGGTCGTAAGTGTCATGACAACGATTTTCTTGAAATTAAATTTGCCATTTCTCACTTGAATCGCAGAACACTGAAAACGCTTCATTTAGTTTCTCTTGCTGCCGTAAATAAATCTTATTGCTTTTTTTGAAGAGACTCAGGTTTCTTTTACATCACTCACATGATAGGGTGACCAAACAGGGTATGTATGCTCTAGAATTGATCTTATTAGGCATTTTTATATGCGGTAAGCTTGTGCTTTGGAGCAAATTAGGTCGATATGCCTGTGCATTAGGTGTGAATGTTACTCCCAAAGACTGAAATCTCTTTACTTGTGATAAGTTGTTTGAGCTGTTTTTATAAGTGTATTTAAATGGTTTTTTTGGTCGTAAGTGTCATGACAACGATTTTCTTGAAATTAAATTTGCCATTTCTCACGTCAATCGCAGAACACTGAAAACGCTTCATTTAGTTTCTCTTCCTGCCGTAAATAAATCTTATGGCTTTTCTTTGAAGAGACTCAGGTTTTTTTTTACATCACGCACATGATAGGGTGACCAAACAGTGCATGTATGCTCAAGAATTGGTCTTATTACGCATATTTATATGCGGTAAGCTTGTGCTTTGGAGCAAATTAGGTCGATATGCCTGTGCATTAGGTGTGAATGTGAAGACTGAAATCTCTTTACTTGTGATAAGTTGTTTGATCTGTTTTTATAAGTGTATTTAAATGGTTCTTTTTTGGTCGTAAGTGTCATGACAACGATATTCTTGAAATTAAATTTGCCATTTATCACTTCAATCGCAGAACACTGAAAACGCTTCATTTAGTTTCTCTTGCTGCCGTAAATAAATCTTATTGCTTTTCTTTGAAGAGACTCAGGTTTTTTTACATCACGCACATGATAGGGTGACCAAACAGCGCATGTATGCTCTAGAATTGATCTTATTAGGCATTTTTATATGCGGTAAGCTTGTGCTTTGGAGCAAATTAGGTCGATATGCCTGTGCATTAGGTGTGAATGTTACTCCCAAAGACTGAAATCTCTTTACTTGTGATAAGTTGTTTGAGCTGTTTTTATAAGTGTATTTAAATGGTTTTTTTGGTCGTAAGTGTCATGACAACGATTTTCTTGAAATTAAATTTGCCATTTCTCACGTCAATCGCAGAACACTGAAAACGCTTCATTTAGTTTCTCTTCCTGCCGTAAATAAATCTTATGGCTTTTCTTTGAAGAGACTCAGGTTTTTTTTACATCACGCACATGATAGGGTGACTAAACAGTGCATGTATGCTCAAGAATTCGTCTTATTAGGCATTTTTATATGCGGTAAGCTTGTGTTTTGGAGCAAATTAGGTCGATATGCCTGTGGATTAGGTGTGAATGTTACTCCCAGATACTGACATCTCTTTACATGTGATAAGTTGTTTGATCTGTTCTTATAAGTGTATTTAAATGGTTCTTTTTTGGTCGTAAGTGTCATGACAACGATTTTCTTGAAATTAAATTCGCCATTTATCACTTCAATCGCAGAACACTGAAAACGCTTCATTTAGTTTCTCTTGCTGCCGTAAATAAATCTTATTGCTTTTCTTTGAAGAGACTCAGGTTTTTTTACATCACGCACATGATAGGGTGACCAAACAGCGCATGTATGATCAAGAATTGGTCTTATTAGGCATTTTTATATGCGGTAAGCCTGTGCTTTGGAGCAAATTAGGTCATATGCCTGTGCATTAGATGTGAATGTTACTCCCAGATACTGAAATCTCTTTACTTGTGATAAGTTGTTTGATCTGTTTTTATAAGTGTATTTAAATGGTTCTTTTTTGGTCGTAAGTGTCATGACAACGATTTTCTTGAAATTAAATTTGCCATTTCTCACTTGAATCGCAGAACACTGAAAACGCTTCATTTAGTTTCTCTTGCTGCCGTAAATAAATCTTATTGCTTTTTTTGAAGAGACTCAGGTTTCTTTTACATCACTCACATGATAGGGTGACCAAACAGGGTATGTATGCTCTAGAATTGATCTTATTAGGCATTTTTATATGCGGTAAGCTTGTGCTTTGGAGCAAATTAGGTCGATATGCCTGTGCATTAGGTGTGAATGTTACTCCCAAAGACTGAAATATCTTTACTTGTGATAAGTTGTTTGAGCTGTTTTTATAAGTGTATTTAAATGGTTTTTTTGGTCGTAAGTGTCATGACAACGATTTTCTTGAAATTAAATTTGCCATTTCTCACGTCAATCGCAGAACACTGAAAACGCTTCATTTAGTTTCTCTTCCTGCCGTAAATAAATCTTATGGCTTTTCTTTGAAGAGACTCAGGTTTTTTTTACATCACGCACATGATAGGGTGACTAAACAGTGCATGTATGCTCAAGAATTGGTCTTATTACGCATATTTATATGCGGTAAGCTTGTGCTTTGGAGCAAATTAGGTCGATATGCCTGTGCATTAGGTGTGAATGTGAAGACTGAAATCTCTTTACTTGTGATAAGTTGTTTGATCTGTTTTTATAAGTGTATTTAAATGGTTCTTTTTTGGTCGTAAGTGTCATGACAACGATATTCTTGAAATTAAATTTGCCATTTATCACTTCAATCGCAGAACACTGAAAACGCTTCATTTAGTTTCTCTTGCTGCCGTAAATAAATCTTATTGCTTTTCTTTGAAGAGACTCAGGTTTTTTTACATCACGCACATGATAGGGTGACCAAACAGCGCATGTATGATCAAGAATTGGTCTTATTAGGCATTTTTATATGCGGTAAGCTTGTGCTTTTGAGCAAATTAGGTCGATATGCCTGTGGATTAGGTGTGAATGTTATTCCCAGATACTTAAATCTCTTTACTTGTGATAAGTTGTTTGATCTCTTTTTATAAGTGTATTTAAATGGTTCTTTTTTGGTCGTAAGTTTCATGACGATTTTCTTGAAATTAAATTTGCCATTTCTCACTTCAATCGCAGAACAGTGAAAACGCTTCATTTAGTTTCTCTTGCTGCTGTAAATAAATCTTATTGCTTTTCTTTGAAGAGACTCAGGTTTTTTTACATCACGCACATGATAGGGTGACCAAACAGCGCATGTATGCTCAAGAATTGGTCTTATTAGGCATTTTTATATGCGGTAAGCTGGTGCTTTGGAGCAAATTAGGTCGATATGCCTGTGCATTAGGTGTGAATGTGAAGACTGAAATCTCTTTACTTGTGATAAGTTGTTTGATGTGTTTTTATAAGTGTATTTAAATGGTTCTTTTTTGGTCGTAAGTGTCATGACAACGGTTTTCTTGAAATTAAATTTGCCATTTCTCACTTCGATCGCAAAACACTGAAAACGCTTCATTTAGTTTCTCTTGCTGCCGTAAATAAATCTTATTGCTTTTCTTTGAAGAGACACACGTTTTTTAACATCACGCACATGAAAGGGTGACCAAACAGCGCATGCATGCTCAAGAATTGATCTTATTAGGCATTTTTATATGCGGTAAGCTTGTGCTTTGGAGCAAATTAGGTCGATATGCCTGTGGATTAGGTGTGAATGTTACTCCCGGATACTGAAATCTCTTTACTTGTGATAAGTTGTTTGATCTGTTTTTATAAGTGTATTTAAACGGTTCTTTTTTGGTCGTAAGTGTCATGACAACTATTTTCTTGAAATTAAATTCGCCATTTATCACTTCAATCGCAGAACACTGAAAACGCTTCATTTAGTTCCTCTTGCTGCCGTAAATAAATCTTATTGCTTTTCTTTGAAGAGACTCAGGTTTTTTTACATCACGCACATGATAGGGTGACCAAACAGCGCATGTATGATCAAGAATTGGTCTTATTAGGCATTTTTATATGCGGTAAGCTTGTGCTTTTGAGCAAATTAAGTCGATATGCCTGTGGATTATGTGTTAATTTTATTACCAGATACTGAAATCTCTTTACTTGTGATAAGTTGTTTGATCTGTTTTTATAAGTGTATTTAAATGGTTTTTTTGGTCGTAAGTGTCATGACAACGATTTTCTTGAAATTAAATTTGCCATTTATCACTTCAATCGCAGAACACTGAAAACGCTTCATTTAGTTTCTCTTGCTGCCGTAAATAAATCTTATTGCTTTTCTTTGAAGAGACTCAGGTTTTTTTACATCACGCACATGATAGGGTGACCAAACAGCGCATGTATGATCAAGAATTGGTCTTATTAGGCATTTTTATATGCGGTAAGCTTGTGCTTTTGAGCAAATTAGGTCGATATGCCTGTGGATTAGGTGTGAATGTTATTCCCAGATACTGAAATCTCTTTACTTGTGATAAGTTGTTTGATCTGTTTTTATAAGTGTATTTAAATGGTTCGTTTTTGGTCGTAAGTGTCATGACAACGATTTTCTTGAAATTAAATTTGCCATTTCTCACTTGAATCGCAGAACACTGAAAACGCTTCATTTAGTTTCTCTTGCTGCCGTAAATAAATCTTATTGCTTTTTTTGAAGAGACTCAGGTTTCTTTTACATCACTCACATGATAGGGTGACCAAACAGCGCATGTATGCTCAAGAATTGGTCTTATTAGGCATTTTTATATGCGGTAAGCTGGTGCTTTGGAGCAAATTAGGTCGATATGCCTGTGCATTAGGTGTGAATGTGAAGACTGAAATCTCTTTACTTGTGATAAGTTGTTTGATGTGTTTTTATAAGTGTATTTAAATGGTTCTTTTTTGGTCGTAAGTGTCATGACAACGGTTTTCTTGAAATTAAATTTGCCATTTCTCACGTCAATCGCAGAACACTGAAAACGCTTCATTTAGTTTCTCTTCCTGCCGTAAATAAATCTTATAGCTTTTCTTTGAAGAGACTCAGGTTTTTTTTACATCACGCACATGATAGGGTGACCAAACAGTGCATGTATGCTCAAGAATTGGTCTTATTACGCATATTTATATGCGGTAAGCTTGTGCTTTGGAGCAAATTAGGTCGATATGCCTGTGCATTAGGTGTGAATGTGAAGACTGAAATCTCTTTACTTGTGATAAGTTGTTTGATCTGTTTTTATAAGTGTATTTAAATGGTTCTTTTTTGGTCGTAAGTGTCATGACAACGATATTCTTGAAATTAAATTTGCCATTTATCACTTCAATCGCAGAACACTGAAAACGCTTCATTTAGTTTCTCTTGCTGCCGTAAATAAATCTTATTGCTTTTCTTTAGGTTTTTTTACATCACGCACATGATAGGGTGACCAAACTGCGCATGTATGATCAAGAATTGGTCTTATTAGGCATTTTTATATGCGGTAAGCTTGTGCTTTTGAGCAAATTAGGTCGATATGCCTGTGGATTAGGTGTGAATGTTATTCCCAGATACTTAAATCTCTTTACTTGTGATAAGTTGTTTGATCTCTTTTTATAAGTGTATTTAAATGGTTCTTTTTTGGTCTAAGTTTCATGACGATTTTCTTGAAATTAAATTTGGCATTTCTCACTTCAATCGCAGAACAGTGAAAACGCTTCATTTAGTTTCTCTTGCTGCTGTAAATAAATCTTATTGCTTTTCTTTGAAGAGACTCAGGTTTTTTTACATCACGCACATGATAGGGTGACCAAACAGCGCATGTATGCTCAAGAATTGGTCTTATTAGGCATTTTTATATGCGGTAAGCTGGTGCTTTGGAGCAAATTAGGTCGATATGCCTGTGCATTAGGTGTGAATGTGAAGACTGAAATCTCTTTACTTGTGATAAGTTGTTTGATGTGTTTTTATAAGTGTATTTAAATGGTTCTTTTTTGGTCGTAAGTGTCATGACAACGGTTTTCTTGAAATTAAATTTGCCATTTCTCACTTCGATCGCAAAACACTGAAAACGCTTCATTTAGTTTCTCTTGCTGCCGTAAATAAATCTTATTGCTTTTCTTTGAAGAGACACAGGTTTTTTAACATCACGCACATGAAAGGGTGACCAAACAGCGCATGCATGCTCAAGAATTGATCTTATTAGGCATTTTTATATGCGGTAAGCTTGTGCTTTGGAGCAAATTAGGTCGATATGCCTGTGGATTAGGTGTGAATGTTACTCCCGGATACTGAAATCTCTTTACTTGTGATAAGTTGTTTGATCTGTTTTTATAAGTGTATTTAAACGGTTCTTTTTTGGTCGTAAGTGTCATGACAACTATTTTCTTGAAATTAAATTCGCCATTTATCACTTCAATCGCAGAACACTGAAAACGCTTCATTTAGTTTCTCTTGCTGCCGTAAATAAATCTTATTGCTTTTCTTTGAAGAGACTCAGGTTTTTTTACATCACGCACATGATAGGGTGACCAAACAGCGCATGTATGATCAAGAATTGGTCTTATTAGGCATTTTTATATGCGGTAAGCTTGTGCTTTGGAGCAAATTAGGTCATATGCCTGTGCATTAGATGTGAATGTTACTCCCAGATACTGAAATCTCTTTACTTGTGATAAGTTGTTTGATATGTTTTTATAAGTGTATTTAAATGGTTCTTTTTTGGTCGTAAGTGTCATGACAACGATTTTCTTGAAATTAAATTTGCCATTTATCACTTCAATCGCAGAACACTGAAAACGCTTCATTTAGTTTCTCTTGCTGCCGTAAATAAATCTTATTGCTTTTCTTTGAAGAGACTCAGGTTTTTTTACATCACGCACATGATAGGGTGACCAAACAGCGCATGTATGATCAAGAATTGGTCTTATAAGGCATTTTTATATGCGGTAAGCTGGTGCTTTGGAGCAAATTAGGTCGATATGCCTGTGCATTAGGTGTGAATGTGAAGACTGAAATCTCTTTACTTGTGATAAGTTGTTTGATGTGTTTTTATAAGTGTATTTAAATGGTTCTTTTTTGGTCGTAAGTGTCATGACAACGGTTTTCTTGAAATTAAATTTGCCATTTCTCACTTCGATCGCAAAACACTGAAAACGCTTCATTTAGTTTCTCTTGCTGCCGTAAATAAATCTTATTGCTTTTCTTTGAAGAGACACAGGTTTTTTAACATCACGCACATGAAAGGGTGACCAAACAGCGCATGCATGCTCAAGAATTGATCTTATTAGGCATTTTTATATGCGGTAAGCTTGTGCTTTGGAGCAAATTAGGTCGATATGCCTGTGGATTAGGTGTGAATGTTACTCCCGGATACTGAAATCTCTTTACTTGTGATAAGTTGTTTGATCTGGTTTTATAAGTGTATTTAAACGGTTCTTTTTTGGTCGTAAGTGTCATGACAACGATTTTCTTGAAATTAAATTCGCCATTTATCACTTCAATCGCAGAACACTGAAAACGCTTCATTTAGTTTCTCTTCCTGCCGTAAATAAATCTTATAGCTTTTCTTTGAAGAGACTCAGGTTTTTTTTACATCACGCACATGATAGGGTGACCAAACAGTGCATGTATGCTCAAGAATTGGTCTTATTACGCATATTTATATGCGGTAAGCTTGTGCTTTGGAGCAAATTAGGTCGATATGCCTGTGCATTAGGTGTGAATGTGAAGACTGAAATCTCTTTACTTGTGATAAGTTGTTTGATCTGTTTTTATAAGTGTATTTAAATGGTTCTTTTTTGGTCGTAAGTGTCATGACAACGATATTCTTGAAATTAAATTTGCCATTTATCACTTCAATCGCAGAACACTGAAAACGCTTCATTTAGTTTCTCTTGCTGCCGTAAATAAATCTTATTGCTTTTCTTTAGGTTTTTTTACATCACGCACATGATAGGGTGACCAAACTGCGCATGTATGATCAAGAATTGGTCTTATTAGGCATTTTTATATGCGGTAAGCTTGTGCTTTTGAGCAAATTAGGTCGATATGCCTGTGGATTAGGTGTGAATGTTATTCCCAGATACTTAAATCTCTTTACTTGTGATAAGTTGTTTGATCTCTTTTTATAAGTGTATTTAAATGGTTCTTTTTTGGTCTAAGTTTCATGACGATTTTCTTGAAATTAAATTTGGCATTTCTCACTTCAATCGCAGAACAGTGAAAACGCTTCATTTAGTTTCTCTTGCTGCTGTAAATAAATCTTATTGCTTTTCTTTGAAGAGACTCAGGTTTTTTTACATCACGCACATGATAGGGTGACCAAACAGCGCATGTATGCTCAAGAATTGGTCTTATTAGGCATTTTTATATGCGGTAAGCTGGTGCTTTGGAGCAAATTAGGTCGATATGCCTGTGCATTAGGTGTGAATGTGAAGACTGAAATCTCTTTACTTGTGATAAGTTGTTTGATGTGTTTTTATAAGTGTATTTAAATGGTTCTTTTTTGGTCGTAAGTGTCATGACAACGGTTTTCTTGAAATTAAATTTGCCATTTCTCACTTCGATCGCAAAACACTGAAAACGCTTCATTTAGTTTCTCTTGCTGCCGTAAATAAATCTTATTGCTTTTCTTTGAAGAGACACAGGTTTTTTAACATCACGCACATGAAAGGGTGACCAAACAGCGCATGCATGCTCAAGAATTGATCTTATTAGGCATTTTTATATGCGGTAAGCTTGTGCTTTGGAGCAAATTAGGTCGATATGCCTGTGGATTAGGTGTGAATGTTACTCCCGGATACTGAAATCTCTTTACTTGTGATAAGTTGTTTGATCTGTTTTTATAAGTGTATTTAAACGGTTCTTTTTTGGTCGTAAGTGTCATGACAACTATTTTCTTGAAATTAAATTCGCCATTTATCACTTCAATCGCAGAACACTGAAAACGCTTCATTTAGTTTCTCTTGCTGCCGTAAATAAATCTTATTGCTTTTCTTTGAAGAGACTCAGGTTTTTTTACATCACGCACATGATAGGGTGACCAAACAGCGCATGTATGATCAAGAATTGGTCTTATTAGGCATTTTTATATGCGGTAAGCTTGTGCTTTGGAGCAAATTAGGTCATATGCCTGTGCATTAGATGTGAATGTTACTCCCAGATACTGAAATCTCTTTACTTGTGATAAGTTGTTTGATATGTTTTTATAAGTGTATTTAAATGGTTCTTTTTTGGTCGTAAGTGTCATGACAACGATTTTCTTGAAATTAAATTTGCCATTTATCACTTCAATCGCAGAACACTGAAAACGCTTCATTTAGTTTCTCTTGCTGCCGTAAATAAATCTTATTGCTTTTCTTTGAAGAGACTCAGGTTTTTTTACATCACGCACATGATAGGGTGACCAAACAGCGCATGTATGATCAAGAATTGGTCTTATAAGGCATTTTTATATGCGGTAAGCTGGTGCTTTGGAGCAAATTAGGTCGATATGCCTGTGCATTAGGTGTGAATGTGAAGACTGAAATCTCTTTACTTGTGATAAGTTGTTTGATGTGTTTTTATAAGTGTATTTAAATGGTTCTTTTTTGGTCGTAAGTGTCATGACAACGGTTTTCTTGAAATTAAATTTGCCATTTCTCACTTCGATCGCAAAACACTGAAAACGCTTCATTTAGTTTCTCTTGCTGCCGTAAATAAATCTTATTGCTTTTCTTTGAAGAGACACAGGTTTTTTAACATCACGCACATGAAAGGGTGACCAAACAGCGCATGCATGCTCAAGAATTGATCTTATTAGGCATTTTTATATGCGGTAAGCTTGTGCTTTGGAGCAAATTAGGTCGATATGCCTGTGGATTAGGTGTGAATGTTACTCCCGGATACTGAAATCTCTTTACTTGTGATAAGTTGTTTGATCTGGTTTTATAAGTGTATTTAAACGGTTCTTTTTTGGTCGTAAGTGTCATGACAACGATTTTCTTGAAATTAAATTCGCCATTTATCACTTCAATCGCAGAACACTGAAAACGCTTCATTTAGTTTCTCTTGCTGCCGTAAATAAATCTTATTACTTTTCTTTGAAGAGACTCAGGTTTTTTTACATCACGCACATGATAGGGTGACCAAACAGCGCATGTATGATAAAGAATTGGTCTTATTAAGCATTTTTATATGCGGTAAGCTTGTGCTTTGGAGCAAATTAGGTCATATGCTTGTGCATTAGATGTGAATGTTACTCCCAGATACTGAAATCTCTTTACTTGTGAGAAGTTGTTTGATCTGTTTTATAAGTGTATTTAAATGGTTCTTTTTTGGTCGTAAGTGTCATGACAACGATTTTCTTGAAATTAAATTTGCCATTTATCACTTCAATCGCAGAACACTGAAAACGCTTCATTTAGTTTCTCTTGCTGCCGTAAATAAATCTTATTGCTTTTCTTTGAAGAGACTCAGGTTTTTTTACATCACGCACATGATAGGGTGACCAAACAGCGCATGTATGATCAAGAATTGGTCTTATTAAGCATTTTTATATGCGGTAAGCTTGTGCTTTTGAGCAAATTAGGTCGATATGCCTGTGCATTAGGTGTGAATGTTACTCCCAAAGACTGAAATCTCTTTACTTGTGATAAGTTGTTTGAGCTGTTTTTATAAGTGTATTTAAATGGTTTTTTTGGTCGTAAGTGTCATGACAACGATTTTCTTGAAATTAAATTTGCCATTTCTCACTTGAATCGCAGAACACTGAAAACGCTTCATTTAGTTTCTCTTCCTGCCGTAAATAAATCTTATTGCTTTTCTTTGAAGAGACTCAGGTTTTTTTTACATCACGCACATGATAGGGTGACCAAACAGTGCATGTATGCTCAAGAATTGGTCTTATTAGGCATATTTATATGCGGTAAGCTTGTGCTTTGGAGCAAATTAGGTCGATATGCCTGTGCATTAGGTGTGAATGTGAAGACTGAAATCTCTTTACTTGTGATAAGTTGTTTGATCTGTTTTTATAAGTGTATTTAATTGGTTCTTTTTTGGTCGTAAGTGTCATGACAACGATATTCTTGAAATTAAATTTGCCATTTATCACTTCAATCGCAGAACACTGAAAACGCTTCATTTAGTTTCTCTTGCTGCCGTAAATAAATCTTATTGCTTTTCTTTGAAGAGACTCAGGTTTTTTTACATCACGCACATGATAGGGTGACCAAACACCGCATGTATGATCAAGAATTGGTCTTATTAGGCATTTTTATATGCGGTAAGCTTGTGCTTTTGAGCAAATTAGGTCGATATGCCTGTGGATTAGGTGTGAATGTTATTCCCAGATACTTAAATCTCTTTACTTGTGATAAGTTGTTTGATCTCTTTTTATAAGTGTATTTAAATGGTTCGTATTTGGTCGTAAGTTTCATGACGATTTTCTTGAAATTAAATTTGCCATTTCTCACTTCAATCGCAGAACAGTGAAAACGCTTCATTTAGTTTCTCTCTTGCTGTAAATAAATCTTATTGCTTTTCTTTGAAGAGACTCAGATTTTTTTACATCACGCACATGATAGGGTGACCAAACAGCGCATGTATGCTCAAGAATTGGTCTTATTAGGCATTTTTATATGCGGTAAGCTGGTGCTTTAGAGCAAATTAGGTCGATATGCCTGTGCGTTAGGTGTGAATGTGAAGACTGAAATCTCTTTACTTGTGATAAGTTGTTTGATGTGTTTTTATAAGTGTATTTAAATGGTTCTTTTTTGGTCGTAAGTGTCATGACAACGGTTTTCTTGAAATTAAATTTGCCATTTCTCACTTCGATCGCAAAACACTGAAAACGCTTCATTTAGTTTCTCTTGCTGCCGTAAATAAATCTTATTGCTTTTCTTTGAAGAGACACACGTTTTTTAACATCACGCACATGAAAGGGTGACCAAACAGCGCATGCATGCTCAAGAATTGATCTTATTAGGCATTTTTATATGCGGTAAGCTTGTGCTTTGGAGCAAATTAGGTCGATATGCCTGTGGATTAGGTGTGAATGTTACTCCCGGATACTGAAATCTCTTTACTTGTGATAAGTTGTTTGATCTGTTTTTATAAGTGTATTTAAACGGTTCTTTTTTGGTCGTAAGTGTCATGACAGCTATTTTCTTGAAATTAAATTCGCCATTTATCACTTCAATCGCAGAACACTGAAAACGCTTCATTTAGTTTCTCTTGCTGCCGTAAATAAATCTTATTGCTTTTCTTTGAAGAGACTCAGGTTTTTTTACATCACGCACATGATAGGGTGACCAAACAGCGCATGTATGATCAAGAATTGGTCTTATTAAGCATTTTTATATGCGGTAAGCTTGTGCTTTTGAGCAAATTAGGTCGATATGCCTGTGCATTAGGTGTGAATGTTACTCCCAAAGACTGAAATCTCTTTACTTGTGATAAGTTGTTTGAGCTGTTTTTATAAGTGTATTTAAATGGTTTTTTTGGTCGTAAGTGTCATGACAACGATTTTCTTGACATTAAATTTGCCATTTCTCACTTGAATCGCAGAACACTGAAAACGCTTCATTTAGTTTCTCTTCCTGCCGTAAATAAATCTTATTGCTTTTCTTTGAAGAGACTCAGGTTTTTTTTACATCACGCACATGATAGGGTGACCAAACAGTGCATGTATGCTCAAGAATTGGTCTTATTAGGCATATTTATATGCGGTAAGCTTGTGCTTTGGAGCAAATTAGGTCGATATGCCTGTGCATTAGGTGTGAATGTGAAGACTGAAATCTCTTTACTTGTGATAAGTTGTTTGATCTGTTTTTATAAGTGTATTTAAATGGTTCTTTTTTGGTCGTAAGTGTCATGACAACGATATTCTTGAAATTAAATTTGCCATTTATCACTTCAATCGCAGAACACTGAAAACGCTTCATTTAGTTTCTCTTGCTGCCGTAAATAAATCTTATTGCTTTTCTTTGAAGAGACTCAGGTTTTTTTACATCACGCACATGATAGGGTGACCAAACAGCGCATGTATGATCAAGAATTGGTCTTATTAGGCATTTTTATATGCGGTAAGCTTGTGCTTTTGAGCAAATTAGGTCGATATGCCTGTGGATTAGGTGTGAATGTTATTCCCAGATACTTAAATCTCTTTACTTGTGATAAGTTGTTTGATCTCTTTTTATAAGTGTATTTAAATGGTTCTTATTTGGTCGTAAGTTTCATGACGATTTTCTTGAAATTAAATTTGCCATTTCTCACTTCAATCGCAGAACAGTGAAAACGCTTCATTTAGTTTCTCTTGCTGCCGTAAATAAATCTTATTGCTTTTCTTTGAAGAGACTCAGGTTTTTTTTACATCACGCACATGATAGGGTGACCAAACAGCGCATGTATGCTCAAGAATTGGTCTTATTAGGCATTTTTATATGCGGTAAGCTGGTGCTTTAGAGCAAATTAGGTCGATATGCCTGTGCATTAGGTGTGAATGTGAAGACTGAAATCTCTTTACTTGTGATAAGTTGTTTGATGTGTTTTTATAAGTGTATTTAAATGGTTCTTTTTTGGTCGTAAGTGTCATGACAACGGTTTTCTTGAAATTAAATTTGCCATTTCTCACTTCGATCGCAAAACACTGAAAACGCTTCATTTAGTTTCTCTTGCTGCCGTAAATAAATCTTATTGCTTTTCTTTGAAGAGACACAGGTTTTTTAACATCACGCACATGAAAGGGTGACCAAACAGCGCATGCATGCTCAAGAATTGATCTTATTAGGCATTTTTATATGCGGTAAGCTTGTGCTTTGGAGCAAATTAGGTCGATATGCCTGTGGATTAGGTGTGAATGTTACTCCCGGATACTGAAATCTCTTTACTTGTGATAAGTGGTTTGATCTGTTTTTATAAGTGTATTTAAATGGTTCTTTTTTGGTCGTAAGTGTCATGACAACGATATTCTTGAAATTAAATTTGCCATTTATCACTTCAATCGCAGAACACTGAAAACGCTTCATTTATTTTCTCTTGCTGCCGTAAATAAATCTTATTGCTTTTCTTTGAAGAGACTCAGGTTTTTTTACATCACGCACATGATACGGTGACCAAACAGCGCATGTATGATCAAGAATTGGTCCTATTAGGCATTTTTATATGCGGTAAGCTTGTGCTTTTGAGCAAATTAGGTCGATATGCCTGTGGATTAGGTGTGAATATTATTCCCAGATACTTAAATCTCTTTACTTGTGATAAGTTGTTTGATCTCTTTTTATAAGTGTATTTAAATGGTTCTTTTTTGGTCGTAAGTTTCATGACGATTTTCTTGAAATTAAATTTGCCATTTCTCACTTCAATCGCAGAACAGTGAAAACGCTTCATTTTGTTTCTCTTGCTGCTGTAAATAAATCTTATTGCTTTTCTTTGAAGAGACTCAGGTTTTTTTACATCACGCACATGATAGGGTGACCAAACAGCGCATGTATGCTCAAGAATTGGTCTTATTAGGCATTTTTATATGCGGTAAGCTGGTGCTTTGGAGCAAATTAGGTCGATATGCCTGTGCATTAGGTGTGAATGTGAAGACTGAAATCTCTTTACTTGTGATAAGTTGTTTGATGTGTTTTTATAAGTGTATTTAAATGGTTCTTTTTTGGTCGTAAGTGTCATGACAACGGTTTTCTTGAAATTAAATTTGCCATTTCTCACTTCGATCGCAAAACACTGAAAACGCTTCATTTAGTTTCTCTTGCTGCCGTAAATAAATCTTGTTGCTTTTCTTTGAAGAGACACAGGTTTTTTTACATCACGCACATGATAGGGTGACCAAACAGCGCATGTATGATCAAGAATTGGTCTTATTAGGCATTTTTATATGCGGTAAGCTTGTGCTTTGGAGCAAATTAGGTCATATGCCTGTGCATTAGATGTGAATGTTACTCCCAGATACTGAAATCTCTTTACTTGTGATAAGTTGTTTGATCTGTTTTTATAAGTGTATTTAAATGGTTCTTTTTTGGTCGTAAGTGTCATGACAACGATTTTCTTGAAATTAACTTTGCCATTTATCACTTCAATCGCAGAACACTGAAAACGCTTCATTTAGTTTCTCTTGCTGCCGTAAATAAATCTTATTGCTTTTCTTTGAAGAGACTCAGGTTTTTTTACATCATGCACATGATAGGGTGACCAAACAGCGCATGTATGATCAAGAATTGGTCTTATTAGGCATTTTTATATGCGGTAAGCTTGTGCTTTTGAGCAAATTAAGTCGATATGCCTGTGGATTAGGTGTTAATGTTATTCCCAGATACTGAAATCTCTTTACTTGTGATAAGTTGTTTGATCTGTTTTTATAAGTGTATTTAAGTGGTTCGTTTTTGGTCGTAAGTGTCATGACAACGATTTTCTTGAAATTAAATTTGCCATTTATCACTTCAATCGCAGAACACTGAAAACGCTTCATTTAGTTTCTCTTGCTGCCGTAAATAAATCTTATTGCTTTTCTTTGAAGATACTCAGGTTTTTTTACATCACGCACATGATAGGGTGACCAAACAGCGCATGTATGATCAAAAATTGGTCTTATTAGGCATTTTTATATGCGGTAAGCTTGTGCTTTTGAGCAAATTAAGTCGATATGCCTGTGGATTAGGTGTTAATGTTATTCCCAGATACTGAAGTCTCTTTACTTGTGATAAGTTGTTTGATCTGTTTTTATAAGTGTATTTAAATGGTTTTTTTGGTCGTAAGTGTCATGACAACGATTTTCTTGAAATTAAATTTGCCATTTCTCACTTGAATCGCAGAACACTGAAAACGCTTCATTTAGTTTCTCTTCCTGCCGTAAATAAATCTTATTGCTTTTCTTTGAAGAGACTCAGGTTTTTTTTACATCACGCACATGATAGGGTGACCAAACAGTGCATGTATGCTCAAGAATTGGTCTTGTTAGGCATATTTATATGCGGTAAGCTTGTGCTTTGGAGCAAATTAGGTCGATATGCCTGTGCATTAGGTGTGAATGTGAAGACTGAAATCTCTTTACTTGTGATAAGTTGTTTGATCTGTTTTTATAAGTGTATTTAAATGGTTCTTTTTTGGTCGTAAGTGTCATGACAACGATATTCTTGAAATTAAATTTGCCATTTATCACTTCAATCGCAGAACACTGAAAACGCTTCATTTAGTTTCTCTTGCTGCCGTAAATAAATTTTATTGCTTTTCTTTGAAGAGACTCAGGTTTTTTACATCACGCACATGATAGGGTGACCAAACAGCGCATGTATGATCAAGAATTGGTCTTATTAGGCATTTTTATATGCGGTAAGCTTGTGCTTTTGAGCAAATTAGGTCGATATGCCTGTGGATTAGGTGTGAATGTTATTCCCAGATACTGAAATCTCTTTACTTGTGATAAGTTGTTTGATCTGTTTTTATAAGTGTATTTAGATGGTTCGTTTTTGGTCGTAAGTGTCATGACAACGATTTTCTTGAAATTAAATTTGCCATTTCTCACTTGAATCGCAGAACACTGAAAACGCTTCATTTAGTTTCTCTTGCTGCCGTAAATAAATCTTATTGCTTTTCTTTGAAGAGACTCAGGTTTTTTTTACATCACGCACATGATAGGGTGACCAAACAGCGCATGTATGATCAAGAATTGGTCTTATTAGGCATTTTTATATGCGGTAAGCTTGTGCTTTTGAGCAAATTAGGTCGATATGCCTGTGGATTAGATGTGAATGTTATTCCCAGATACTTAAATCTCTTTACTTGTGATAAGTTGTTTGATCTCTTTTTATAAGTGTATTTAAATGGTTCTTATTTGGTCGTAAGTTTCATGACGATTTTCTTGAAATTAAATTTGCCATTTCTCACTTCAATCGCAGAACAGTGAAAACGCTTCATTTAGTTTCTCTCTTGCTGTAAATAAATCTTATTGCTTTTCTTTGAAGAGACTCAGATTTTTTTACATCACGCACATGATAGGGTGACCAAACAGCGCATGTATTCTCAAGAATTGGTCTTATTAGGAATTTTTATATGCGGTAAGCTGGTGCTTTAGAGCAAATTAGGTCGATATGCCTGTGCATTAGGTGTGAATGTGAAGACTGAAATCTCTTTACTTGTGATAAGTTGTTTGATGTGTTTTTATAAGTGTATTTAAATGGTTCTTTTTTGGTCGTAAGTGTCATGACAACGGTTTTCTTGAAATTAAATTTGCCATTTCTCACTTCGATCGCAAAACACTGAAAACGCTTCATTTAGTTTCTCTTGCTGCCGTAAATAAATCTTATTGCTTTTCTTTGAAGAGACACACGTTTTTTAACATCACGCACATGAAAGGGTGACCAAACAGCGCATGCATGCTCAAGAATTGATCTTATTAGGCATTTTTATATGCGGTAAGCTTGTGCTTTGGAGCAAATTAGGTCGATATGCCTGTGGATTAGGTGTGAATGTTACTCCCGGATACTGAAATCTCTTTACTTGTGATAAGTTGTTTGATCTGTTTTTATAAGTGTATTTAAACGGTTCTTTTTTGGTCGTAAGTGTCATGACAGCTATTTTCTTGAAATTAAATTCGCCATTTATCACTTCAATCGCAGAACACTGAAAACGCTTCATTTAGTTTCTCTTGCTGCCGTAAATAAATCTTATTGCTTTTCTTTGAAGAGACTCAGGTTTTTTTACATCACGCACATGATAGGGTGACCAAACAGCGCATGTATGATCAAGAATTGGTCTTATTAGGCATTTTTATATGCGGTAAGCTTGTGCTTTGGAGCAAATTAGGTCATATGCCTGTGCATTAGATGTGAATGTTACTCCCAGATACTGAAATCTCTGTACTTGTGATAAGTTGTTTGATCTGTTTTTATAAGTGTATTTAAATGGTTCTTTTTTGGTCGTAAGTGTCATGACAACGATTTTCTTGAAATTAAATTTGCCATTTATCACTTCAATCGCAGAACACTGAAAACGCTTCATTTAGTTTCTCTTGCTGCCGTAAATAAATCTTATTGCTTTTCTTTGAAGAGACTCAGGTTTTTTTACATCACGCACATGATAGGGTGACCAAACAGCGCATGTATGATCAAGAATTGGTCTTATTAAGCATTTTTATATGCGGTAAGTTTGTGCTTTTGAGCAAATTAGGTCGATATGCCTGTGCATTAGGTGTGAATGTTACTCCCAAAGACTGAAATCTCTTTACTTGTGATAAGTTGTTTGAGCTGTTTTTATAAGTGTATTTAAATGGTTCTTTGGTCGCAAGTGTCATGACAACGATTTTCTTGAAATTAAATTTGCCATTTCTCACTTGAATCGCAGAACACTGAAAACGCTTCATTTAGTTTCTCTTCCAGCCGTAAATAAATCTTATTGCTTTTCTTTGAAGAGACTCAGGTTTTTTTTACATCACGCACATGATAGGGTGACCAAACAGTGCATGTATGCTCAAGAATTGGTCTTATTAGGCATATTTATATGCGGTAAGCTTGTGCTTTGGAGCAAATTAGGTCGATATGCCTGTGCATTAGGTGTGAATGTGAAGACTGAAATCTCTTTACTTGTGATAAGTTGTTTGATCTGTTTTTATAAGTGTATTTAAATGGTTCTTTTTTGGTCGTAAGTGTCATGACAACGATATTCTTGAAATTAAATTTGCCATTTATCACTTCAATCGCAGAACACTGAAAACGCTTCATTTAGTTTCTCTTGCTGCCGTAAATAAATCTTATTGCTTTTCTTTGAAGAGACTCAGGTTTTTTTACATCACGCACATGATAGGGTGACCAAACAGCGCATGTATGATCAAGAATTGGTCTTATTAGGCATTTTTATATGCGGTAAGCTTGTGCTTTTGAGCAAATTAGGTCGATATGCCTGTGGATTAGGTGTGAATGTTATTCCCAGATACTTAAATCTCTTTACTTGTGATAAGTTGTTTGATCTCTTTTTATAAGTGTATTTAAATGGTTCTTATTTGGTCGTAAGTTTCATGACGATTTTCTTGAAATTAAATTTGCCATTTCTCACTTCAATCGCAGAACAGTGAAAACGCTTCATTTAGTTTCTCTTGCTGCCGTAAATAAATCTTATTGCTTTTCTTTGAAGAGACTCAGGTTTTTTTTACATCACGCACATGATAGGGTGACCAAACAGCGCATGTATGCTCAAGAATTGGTCTTATTAGGCATTTTTATATGCGGTAAGCTGGTGCTTTAGAGCAAATTAGGTCGATATGCCTGTGCATTAGGTGTGAATGTGAAGACTGAAATCTCTTTACTTGTGATAAGTTGTTTGATGTGTTTTTATAAGTGTATTTAAATGGTTCTTTTTTGGTCGTAAGTGTCATGACAACGGTTTTCTTGAAATTAAATTTGCCATTTCTCACTTCGATCGCAAAACACTGAAAACGCTTCATTTAGTTTCTCTTGCTGCCGTAAATAAATCTTATTGCTTTTCTTTGAAGAGACACAGGTTTTTTAACATCACGCACATGAAAGGGTGACCAAACAGCGCATGCATGCTCAAGAATTGATCTTATTAGGCATTTTTATATGCGGTAAGCTTGTGCTTTGGAGCAAATTAGGTCGATATGCCTGTGGATTAGGTGTGAATGTTACTCCCGGATACTGAAATGTCTTTACTTGTGATAAGTGGTTTGATCTGTTTTTATAAGTGTATTTAAATGGTTCTTTTTTGGTCGTAAGTGTCATGACAACGATATTCTTGAAATTAAATTTGCCATTTATCACTTCAATCGCAGAACACTGAAAACGCTTCATTTAGTTTCTCTTGCTGCCGTAAATAAATCTTATTGCTTTTCTTTGAAGAGACTCAGGTTTTTTTACTTCACGCACATGATAGGGTGACCAAACAGCGCATGTATGATCAAGAATTGGTCCTATTAGGCATTTTTATATGCGGTAAGCTTGTGCTTTTGAGCAAATTAGGTCGATATGCCTGTGGATTAGGTGTGAATATTATTCCCAGATACTTAAATCTCTTTACTTGTGATAAGTTGTTTGATCTCTTTTTATAAGTGTATTTAAATGGTTCTTTATTGGTCGTAAGTTTCATGACGATTTTCTTGAAATTAAATTTGCCATTTCTCACTTCAATCGCAGAACAGTGAAAACGCTTCATTTTGTTTCTCTTGCTGCTGTAAATAAATCTTATTGCTTTTCTTTGAAGAGACTGAGGTTTTTTTACATCACGCACATGATAGGGTGACCAAACAGCGCATGTATGCTCAAGAATTGGTCTTATTAGGCATTTTTATATGCGGTAAGCTGGTGCTTTGGAGCAAATTAGGTCGATATGCCTGTGCATTAGGTGTGAATGTGAAGACTGAAATCTCTTTACTTGTGATAAGTTGTTTGATGTGTTTTTATAAGTGTATTTAAATGGTTCTTTTTTGGTCGTAAGTGTCATGACAACGGTTTTCTTGAAATTAAATTTGCCATTTCTCACTTCGATCGCAAAACACTGAAAACGCTTCATTTAGTTTCTCTTGCTGCCGTAAATAAATCTTGTTGCTTTTCTTTGAAGAGACACAGGTTTTTTTACATCACGCACATGATAGGGTGACCGAACAGCGCATGTATGATCAAGAATTGGTCTTATTAGGCATTTTTATATGCGGTAAGCTTGTGCTTTGGAGCAAATTAGGTCATATGCCTGTGCATTAGATGTGAATGTTACTCCCAGATACTGAAATCTCTTGTGATAAGTTGTTTGATCTGTTTTTATAAGTGTATTTAAATGGTTCTTTTTTGGTCGTAAGTGTCATGACAACGATTTTCTTGAAATTAACTTTGCCATTTATCACTTCAATCGCAGAACACTGAAAACGCTTCATTTAGTTTCTCTTGCTGCCGTAAATAAATCTTATTGCTTTTCTTTGAAGAGACTCAGGTTTTTTTACATCATGCACATGATAGGGTGACCAAACAGCGCATGTATGATCAAGAATTGGTCTTATTAGGCATTTTTATATGCGGTAAGCTTGTGCTTTTGAGCAAATTAAGTCGATATGCCTGTGGATTAGGTGTTAATGTTATTCCCAGATACTGAAATCTCTTTACTTGTGATAAGTTGTTTGATCTGTTTTTATAAGTGCATTTAAATGGTTCGTTTTTGGTCGTAAGTGTCATGACAACGATTTTCTTGAAATTAAATTTGCCATTTATCACTTCAATCGCAGAACACTGAAAACGCTTCATTTAGTTTCTCTTGCTGCCGTAAATAAATCTTATTGCTTTTCTTTGAAGAGACTCAGGTTTTTTTACATCACGCACATGATAGGGTGACCAAACAGCGCATGTATGATCAAAAATTGGTCTTATTAGGCATTTTTATATGCGGTAAGCTTGTGCTTTTGAGCAAATTAAGTCGATATGCCTGTGGATTAGGTGTTAATGTTATTCCCAGATACTGAAATCTCTTTACTTGTGATAAGTTGTTTGATCTGTTTTTATAAGTGTATTTAAATGGTTTTTTTGGTCGTAAGTGTCATGACAACGATTTTCTTGAAATTAAATTTGCCATTTCTCACTTGAATCGCAGAACACTGAAAACGCTTCATTTAGTTTCTCTTCCTGCCGTAAATAAATCTTATTGCTTTTCTTTGAAGAGACTCAGGTTTTTTTTACATCACGCACATGATAGGGTGACCAAACAGTGCATGTATGCTCAAGAATTGGTCTTGTTAGGCATATTTATATGCGGTAAGCTTGTGCTTTGGAGCAAATTAGGTCGATATGCCTGTGCATTAGGTGTGAATGTGAAGACTGAAATCTCTTTACTTGTGATAAGTTGTTTGATCTGTTTTTATAAGTGTATTTAAATGGTTCTTTTTTGGTCGTAAGTGTCATGACAACGATATTCTTGAAATTAAATTTGCCATTTATCACTTCAATCGCAGAACACTGAAAACGCTTCATTTAGTTTCTCTTGCTGCCGTAAATAAATTTTATTGCTTTTCTTTGAAGAGACTCAGGTTTTTTTACATCACGCACATGATAGGGTGACCAAACAGCGCATGTATGATCAAGAATTGGTCTTATTAGGCATTTTTATATGCGGTAAGCTTGTGCTTTTGAGCAAATTAGGTCGATATGCCTGTGGATTAGGTGTGAATGTTATTCCCAGATACTGAAATCTCTTTACTTGTGATAAGTTGTTTGATCTGTTTTTATAAGTGTATTTAAATGGTTCGTTTTTGGTCGTAAGTGTCATGACAACGATTTTCTTGAAATTAAATTTGCCATTTCTCACTTGAATCGCAGAACACTGAAAACGCTTCATTTAGTTTCTCTTGCTGCCGTAAATAAATCTTATTGCTTTTTTTGAAGAGACTCAGGTTTCTTTTACATCACTCACATGATAGGGTGACCAAACAGTGCATGTATGCTCTAGAATTGATCTTATTAGGCATTTTTATATGCGGTAAGCTTGTGCTTTGGAGCAAATTAGGTCGATATGCCTGTGCATTAGGTGTGAATGTTACTCCCAAAGACTGAAATCTCTTTACTTGTGATAAGTTGTTTGAGCTGTTTTTATAAGTGTATTTAAATGGTTTTTTTGGTCGTAAGTGTCATGACAACGATTTTCTTGAAATTAAATTTGCCATTTCTCACTTCAATCGCAGAACACTGAAAACGCTTCATTTAGTTTCTCTTCCTGCCGTAAATAAATCTTATGGCTTTTCTTTGAAGAGACTCAGGTTTTTTTTACATCACGCACATGATAGGGTGACCAAACAGTGCATGTATGCTCAAGAATTGGCCTTATTACGCATATTTATATGCGGTAAGCTTGTGCTTTGGAGCAAATTAGGTCGATATGCCTGTGCATTAGGTGTGAATGTGAAGACTGAAATCTCTTTACTTGTGATAAGTTGTTTGATCTGTTTTTATAAGTGTATTTAAATGGTTCTTTTTTGGTCGTAAGTGTCATGACAACGATATTCTTGAAATTAAATTTGCCATTTATCACTTCAATCGCAGAACACTGAAAACGCTTCATTTAGTTTCTCTTGCTGCCGTAAATAAATCTTATTGCTTTTCTTTGAAGAGACTCAGGTTTTTTTACATCACGCACATGATAGGGTGACCAAACAGCGCATGTATGATCAAGAATTGGTCTTATTAAGCATTTTTATATGCGGTAAGCTTGTGCTTTTGAGCAAATTAGGTCGATATGCCTGTGGATTAGGTGTGAATGTTATTCCCAGATACTTAAATCTCTTTACTTGTGATAAGTTGTTTGATCTCTTTTTATAAGTGTATTTAAATGGTTCTTTTTTGGTCGTAAGTTTCATGACGATTTTCTTGAAATTAAATTTGCCATTTCTCACTTCAATCGCAGAACAGCGAAAACGCTTCATTTAGTTTCTCTTGCTGCTGTAAATAAATCTTATTGCTTTTCTTTGAAGAGACTCAGGTTTTTTTACATCACGCACATGATAGGGTGACCAAACAGCCATGTATGCTCAAGAATTGGTCTTATTAGGCATTTTTATATGCGGTAAGCTGGTGCTTTGGAGCAAATTAGGTCGATATGCCTGTGTATTAGGTGTGAATGTGAAGACTGAAATCTCTGTACTTGTGATAAGTTGTTTGATGTGTTTTTATAAGTGTATTTAAATGGTTCTTTTTTGGTCGTAAGTGTCATGACAACGATTTTCTTGAATTTAACTTTGCCATTTATCACTTCAATCGCAGAACACTGAAAACGCTTCATTTAGTTTCTCTTGCTGCCGTAAATAAATCTTATTGCTTTTCTTTGAAGAGACTCAGGTTTTTTTACATCATGCACATTATAGGGTGACCAAACAGCGCATGTATGATCAAGAATTGGTCTTATTAGGCATTTTTATATGCGGTAAGCTTGTGCTTTTGAGCAAATTAAGTCGATATGCCTGTGGATTAGGTGTTAATGTTATTCCCAGATACTGAAATCTCTTTACTTGTGATAAGTTGTTTGATCTGTTTTTATAAGTGCATTTAAATGGTTCGTTTTTGGTCGTAAGTGTCATGACAACGATTTTCTTGAAATTAAATTTGCCATTTATCACTTCAATCGCAGAACACTGAAAACGCTTCATTTAGTTTCTCTTGCTGCCGTAAATAAATCTTATTGCTTTTCTTTGAAGAGACTCAGGTTTTTTTACATCACGCACATGATAGGGTGACCAAACAGCGCATGTATGATCAAAAATTGGTCTTATTAGGCATTTTTATATGCGGTAAGCTTGTGCTTTTGAGCAAATTAAGTCGATATGCCTGTGGATTAGGTGTTAATGTTATTCCCAGATACTGAAATCTCTTTACTTGTGATAAGTTGTTTGATCTGTTTTTATAAGTGTATTTAAATGGTTCGTTTTTGGTCGCAAGTGTCATGACAACGATTTTCTTGAAATTAAATTTGCCATTTCTCACTTGAATCGCAGAACACTGAAAACGCTTCATTTAGTTTCTCTTGCTGCCGTAAATAAATCTTATTGCTTTTTTTGAAGAGACTCAGGTTTTTATTACATCACTCACATGATAGGGTGACCAAACAGGGCATGTATGCTCTAGAATTGATCTTATTAGGCATTTTATATGCGGTAAGCTTGTGCTTTGGAGCAAATTAGGTCGATATGCCTGTGCATTAGGTGTGAATGTTGCTCCCAAAGACTGAGATCTCTTTACTTGTGATAAGTTGTTTGAGCTGTTTTTATAAGTGTATTTAAATGGTTTTTTTTGGTCGTAAGTGTCATGACAACGATTTTCTTGAAATTAAATTTGCCATTTCTCACTTGAATCGCAGAACACTGAAAACGCTTCATTTAGTTTCTGTTCCTGCCGTAAATAAATCTTATTGCTTTTCTTTGAAGAGACTCAGGTTTTTTTTACATCACGCACATGATAGGGTGACCAAACAGTGCATGTATGCTCAAGAATTGGTCTCATTAGGCATTTTTATATGCGATAAGCTGGTGCTTTGGAGCAAATTAGGTTGATATGCCTGTGCATTAGGTGTGAATGTGAAGACTGAAATCTCTTTACTTGTGATAATAGTTAGTTAGTTATATTGATTTTTATGGCGCAAAAGCAACTGAGGCTATGCTGCGCCAACCTCAAGGTTAGAGTTTTTGTTAATGGTGAAGCTTTTTTAAAAATACTTAGAGTTTGTTTAAAACGTTGGCTTCCTTGAGAAACCTAAAAATACATGAAATGTCAACCAGTGCTCGATCACCTAAGAGTAGCATGGGGTGTAATGGGATGCTTTCCCTGTAAAATGTTGTGAAATATTTCTTTCTTAGTTCTTCTAATTTTATGCATGAAATTAAAATGTGGTTCACTGTGAGTTCAGCACCACACATTTCACAGACAGGTTTGTTTTGTTTTGCTAGCAGAAAGTTGTGCGTGAGGTGGGTGTGTCCAATGCGGAGCCGACATAAAATAACTTCGGTAAAACGTTCTTGATGCCTACATGATTGCCATTCCCCTAAAATTAGTTTCACAGAATGTAATTTGTTGTTTACGTGATCTTGCCATGCGGCCTGCCACTTATTTCTGAGTTTACTGTTGATAAACTTTAAGCAATCCCTGTGCGGTATGCTCACTTGTTTTATTTGGCCATTCCGGGCTTGTGCAGCGCATACATCTGCTTTTTCATTACCTACGATTCCAACATGGCTAGGAACCCAGCAGAATTTAATGTTACGTTTTTGTTTTGTGATTTTAACAATGTTATGTATGATGTTACCTATTATGGGTTCAGCAGCATTTCTGGAGTGCAGTGCTTTGAGCATACTCAGGGAATCGGTGTAAATGATGCTATTTTTGATATTCTCTCTTACTATTTTTTCCACAGCTACAAAGATGGCATAACACTCAGCAGTAAAAACCGATGCGCATTCTGGTAGTCGCATTATCTGTTTGTTTTTTCCTTGTATTACTGCACTTCCAACGTGATTTTCTGTTTTTGAGCCATCGGTATAAAATTCAATGTAAGTGTCATACTTTTCTTGTAGTGCAAAGAATTCCTGTAATATGTACTCATTTGGCGTTTGCTTTTTATCTAAATGTGTCATTGTGAGGTCACATACTGAAGGCAGGCTGTACCATGGTGGTAAATATTCATTCCTTTGTGCAATATTCGGCAGGGCATCTAGTACTGTTAGCTCTTCACATTTGTCTTCAAAGCGCAATAGTAATGGTCTGATAGAATGTGGTTTGTTGATGAATAATCTTTTAGATGGGCACTTGGTGACAACTGGATGGCAGAGATGTTTCGGAAGAGAACGGATTTTTAAGACATATGAGCATGTAAGGGCGATTCTTCGGTCCTCAAGAGCGGGCTCATTAGTTTCAACGTATAGGCTGGCTACTGGTGATGTTCTGTATGCTCCAGATGATAGGCGGAGACCAAGATTATGAATGGGGTCTAATCTTTTCAAGTAGGATGCTCTTGCCGAGCCATATACTATGCACCCGTAGTCCAGCTTGGAGCGCACCAGAGAGCGATATATTTGTAAAAGGCTTGCTCTATCGGACCCCCACCGCTTCCGTGAGAGCACTTTTAAGACATTGAGGGCTTGAGAAGCTTTCTTTTTAAGGTTGTTAATGTGTGGTAGAAATGTGAGTTTCTTGTCGAAAGTTAGGCCTAAAAATTTGTGTTCTTGTTTAATTGGTAGCGCAGTGTGATTCAAGTATAGACTGGGATCGACCTGTAGGCCTCGTCGCAATGAAAAAAGAACAGCTACTGTTTTTTGAGGAGAAAATTTAAACCCATTTATGTCTGCCCAAGCACCTAGTTTATTTAGTGTGATTTGTATTTGTCTCTCACAGGTTGATATGCTAGAGGACGTGCATGCTATTTGTAGGTCATCTACATAGACTGAATACATTATGGACTTGGGTATTACTTTAGCTAAGGAATTCATTTTTACTATGAAGAGTGTCGTGCTTAGAATGCACCCCTGGGGTACGCCGTTCTCTTGGGTGAAAGTCATGGAGAGAGTTGCTCCTAGGCGGACTCGGAATGTGCGGTTAGCCAGGAAGTCGTTCAAGCAGTTCAACATCCTGCCGCGGATACCTAGCTCTGCTAGGTCACGGAGGATGCCGAACTTCCACGTAGTATCGTAGGCCTTCTCCAAGTCGAAGAAGACCCCAATACAGTGCTGCTTGTGGATGAACGCCTCCCGGATGGTGTTTTCTAGGCGGACAAGATGATCTGTGGTGGAGCATGTTTTCTTAAACCCACATTGGTGTTTATCTAGTAGTTGCCGAGATTCAAGTACGAAGGTTAGTCTAATGTTTATTACACTTTCGAAAGATTTAGCAATGCAGGTGGTGAGGGCTATTGGTCTGTAACTGCTAGGACTTGTTGGTGGTTTTCCGGGTTTGAGAAAAGGTATTATGACTGCTTTTTTCCACTCGTCAGGTATATTTCCAGTTATCCAGATTTTATTAAAGAATTTTAACAGTGCCTCTACAGCAGCCTCGGAGAGATGTGCAAGCATAGCGTAATGCACGTTGTCTGGTCCTGGTGCTGTCTTTTTTCCAGAAGATAATACTTTATTTAATTCTTGTAGTGTGAGAGGCTGGTTATAATCCTCATGTATACCTGCTCCGGATGGAAATTTTTGTTTTTCAGCTATTGATTTGTGTTTCTGAAATGTGTTTGTGTAGTTGGATGAGCTTGAGATCTCAGCAAAATGCTCGCCCAGTATGTTGGCCTGTTCTTCTAAAGATGTTTGTGTCCCGGGTGCTGTCAAGAGAGGAAGTGTGAAAGGGGTATGGTCACCAGTAAATTTACGCACTTTTTCCCACATTTTCTTTGATGTTATTGAACTATTTATTGAGGAGACATATTTCTGCCAAGAGGTTTTCTCTGCATTTCTTCGCACATACCGCGCTCTGGCTTTTGCCTTCTTAAAGGTGAGTAGGTTCTCTGCAGTGGGATATCGACGCAGAGCGCTCCAGGCTTTCTTTTGTTGTTTTTTTGCTAATGTGCATTCTTTTGTCCACCACACTTTGTGTTTCTTTTGTGCAAGTCCTGTTGTTTGTGGTATAGCGAGTGTTGCGGCTGATATTATGCATTCTGTAAACTTCTCATTAATTTCATCTGTGCTAAGGTCGTCACAAAATTCTTTTTCCAGAGTGGCACTTTTTGTAAAAAGTGACCAGTCGGCGAGCTGAATTTTCCAGCGCCGTGGCCTTGTGGGGATGATTGGAGTGGACGATGAGAGCCTGATGACGGTAGGTAAGTGATCGCTGCCCATGGGGTCATTTAAAACATCCCATTTAAAATCGTTAAAAAGTAATGGTGATGCGAAAGCTAAATCGAGAGAGCTCATTTTTGCTGAGCTTGGACAGCAATATGTGGCTTTTCCCGTATTTAAAAGACAGACATTATTAGAAAGTATAAAATCTTCGATTGTTTGGCCTCTAGAGTCACAGCGTTCGCTTCCCCAAAACGGAGAGTGAGCGTTAAAATCGCCAACTACCAGAAATGGCTCCGGCAGTTCATCGATCAGGGCTTCTAGATCTTGGCATGTTAATGTGATGTGTGGGGGAAGATATACGGAACATATTGTAATGGTTTTGTAGCTGATGACGCTAACCGCAACCGCCTCAAGTTTCGTTTTCAATTTGATTTCTTGAGTCGGGACGCCGCTTTGGATGATGATTGCGACGCCTCCCGAGAGTCTATTTGCATGTTCGTGATCACGCCTAAAAGTTGTATAATGTTTTAAGATATTTGAATGTTGTGGACCAAGATTGGTCTCCTGGAGACATAGGGCTAGAGGCATCACTGACCCTAGAATATGAGTTATATCACTGTAGTTCCTCAACATTCCTCTACAGTTCCATTGTATTATGAAAGCCATCTTAGTTTTGTGTTTGTACTGATTGAAAAGCTAGATCAAGTTGTTTATGGCCCCGTGACACGGGGCCTGTCTCTTTTTGACCGATCCAGGGAGCTCCGCCGACCATCCGACGTGGACGGTGAGGGGCTGCCCGGGGTCGTGTCCATCGCCTCTGCAGAGGCACTGGACGACCGTGCAGGAGGCACATTGATTTTTGAGTTAGACCTCGACCTGTGGGAAGAGGTCTTTGGGCCCGCCGACCCGGGGGTCTGCGTCCCCTCCTTTGGGGTAGGCGGAGTAGCGTGAGCTACTCCACCAGACGGCGCGGATGGCCCCGCCCCAGGCTCACTACGTGTGACCTGGACAGGTACCGAAGCCTGGTGTGGTGCGCCGCGCCCACGCACCACATCGGCGAAGTTTGTTTTTGCAGTGAAGGAGAATTTGTTTGTTTGAGAGTATTGCCTTCTTGCTTCTTTGAAAGAAATGTTTTGCGTAGTCTTGAGAGTAATGATTTCTTTTTCTTTCTTCCAGGACGGACAAGCCCTGGAGTAGGCAGCATGGTCGCCTTCACAATTTGCACACCGTGGGTTAGCAACACATTCTTCAGATTGGTGTTCTTTTGACGAGCATTTTGCGCAAGTTTTGCGGCCGCGACAACTCTGCGAGCCGTGGCCAAATCTCTGGCAGTTGAAACATCTGCGTGGGTTGGGAATATACGGTCTTACATTGATTTTCAGGTAGCCTACTTCAATGGATTCGGGTAATGTGCTCATGTTGAATGTCAAGATCAGGTGTTTGGTGTCCACTTCTTTGCCATCCTTCCGGATTTTGATCCGGTGGACATCTATAACTTCTTGGTCAGTAAGTCCTTCGAGCATTTCCTTTTCAGAAAGGTGGACAAAATCTATTTCAGAAATGACGCCTCGTACAGTATTCAGAGACCGATGTGGGGTCACAGAGACAGGGATGTCCCCAATGGATACAATTGTTGCAACTTTTGAGTGTTGTGTGCTGTCGCGCAGTTCAAGAAGTAAGTCGCCACTGGCCATTTTTGACACCTTGTAGCCAAGGCCTAAGGCATCTGTCAAGCGTTTTGAGACTTGGAATGGGGATATTATCCTTGCTTGCATTTCTTCTGCTTTGCTATGGATGACGTGAAATTTTGGAAATGATACTTTTCTTTTTTGAAAAAAGTCGTCTGCTTCGGTCCGCCCTCTCTTGAGAGAGCGATCAAGTTTTGAAAGGGGGGGAGCCATAAAAAATTGAGGTTTTTCGGTCATGGTGCCAGCCACCCACCATGGAGCCCAACAGGGGGACGCGACAGGAACTTGAAAGCAAGTCCTGCCCACACCAGCTGTACACCTTAACTATAACCTAATATGACTCAACTCAGGGTAGTTGGTCACACACGGTTAACCCTCGCCGCCAGGAAAAAGCGGAAAAAACGAAGAAGAGAGGAGGAGACAGGAGAGTTGTAAGAAAGAGATAGTAAAGTGAAAGATAGAGGGGAGGATAGGAAAAGGCGACTGCCGATTTCCTCCGGTCGGGTCAGGCCGGAGGTGCCGTCTACAGGAAGCTGGGGCCAAAGTGGTGTGTTGCCTCCGCCGAGGGGCCTTAAGGGTCCAAACGCTCGGCATCGGCTCAACCACCAGGATCCCCTTTTCCCCGGACACGGCGATGCCACGCACGGCTAAGCGCGGATGCTCGGGTCCGTGGTGACGCATTGTTCACCATCATCCCCCTGCGGGGATGTCCCTGCGGATGCTCGGGTTAACCCCGTGGTGTCGCCACTCACCAACGTCTGCATGCTGCAGACGCCTCCCTGCGGGGATTTACTTGTGATAAGTTGTTTGAGCTGCTTTTATAAGTGTATATAAATTGTTCTTTTTTGGTCGTGTCATGACAACGATTTTTTTTAAAATTAAATTTGCCATTTCTCACTTCGATCGCAAAACACTGAAAACGCTTCATTTAGTTTCTCTTGCTGCCGTAAATAACTCTTATTGCTTTTCTTTGAAGAGACACAGGTTTTTTTACATCACGCACATGAAAGGGTGACCAAACAGCGCATGCATGCTCAAGAATTGATCTTATTAGGCATTTTTATATGCGGTAAGCTTGTGCTTTTGAGCAAACTAGGTCGATATGCCTGTGGATTAGGTGTGAATGTTATTCCCAGATACTGAAATCTCTTTACTTGTGATAAGTTGTTTGATCTGTTTTTATAAGTGTATTTAAATGGTTCGTTTTTGGTCGTAAGTGTCATGACAACGATTTTCTTGAAATTAAATTTGCCATTTCTCACTTGAATCGCAGAACACTGAAAACGCTTCATTTAGTTTCTCTTGCTGCCGTAAATAAATCTTATTGCTTTTTTTGAAGAGACTCAGGTTTTTTTTTACATCACTCACATGATAGGGTGACCACACAGGGCATGTATGCTCTAGAATTGATCTTATTAGGCATTTTTATATGCGGTAAGCTTGTGCTTTGTACAAATTAGGTCGATATGCCTGTGCATTAGGTGTGAATGTTACTCCCAAAGACTGAAATCTCTTTACTTGTGATAAGTTGTTTGAGCTGTTTTTATAAGTGTATTTAAATGGTTTTTTTGGTCGTAAGTATCATGACAACGATTTTCTTGAAATTAAATTTGCCATTTCTCACTTGAATCGCAGAACACTGAAAACGCTTCATTTAGTTTCTCTTCCTGCCGTAAATAAATCTTATTGCTTTTCTTTGAAGAGACTCAGGTTTTTTTTACATCACGCACATGAAAGGGCGACCAAACAGCGCATGCATGCTCAAGAATTGATCTTATTAGGCATTTTTATATGCGGTAAGCTTGTGCTTTGGAGCAAATTAAGTCATATGCCTGTGCATTAGATGTGAATGTTACTCCCAGATACTGAAATCTCTTTACTTGCGATAAGTTGTTTGATCTGTTTTTATAAGTGTATTTAAATGGTTCTTTTTTGGTCGTAAGTGTCATGACAACGATTTTCTTGAAATTAAATTTGCCATTTATCACTTCAATCGCAGAACACTGAAAACGCTTCATTTAGTTTCTCTTGCTGCCGTAAATAAATCTTATTGCTTTTCTTTGAAGAGACTCAGGTTTTTTTACATCACGCACATGATAGGGTCACCAAACAGCGCATGTGTGATCAAGAATTGGTCTTATTAGGCATTTTTATATGCGGTAAGCTTGTGCTTTTGAGCAAATTAGGTCGATATGCCTGTGGATTAGGTGTTAATGTTATTCCCAGATACTGAAATCTCTTTACTTGTGATAAGTTGTTTGATCTGTTTTTATAAGTGTATTTAAATGGTTCGTTTTTGGTCGTAAGTGTCATGACAACGATTTTCTTGAAATTAAATTTGCCATTTCTCACTTGAATCGCAGAACACTGAAAACGCTTCATTTAGTTTCTCTTGCTGCCGTAAATAAATCTTATTGCTTTTTTTGAAGAGACTCAGGATTTTTTTACATCACTCACATGATAGGGTGACCAAACAGGGTATGTATGCTCTAGAATTGATCTTATTAGGCATTTTTACATGCGGTAAGCTTGTGCTTTGGAGCAAATTAGGTCGATATGCCTGTGCATTAGGTGTGAATGTTACTCCCAAAGACTGAAATCTCTTTACTTGTGATAAGTTGTTTGAGCTGTTTTTATAAGTGTATTTAAATGGTTTTTTTGGTCGTAAGTGTCATGACAACGATTTTCTTGAAATTAAATTTGCCATTTCTCACTTGAATCGCAGAACACTGAAAACGCTTCATTTAGTTTCTCTTCCTGCCGTAAATAAATCTTATAGCTTTTCTTTGAAGAGACTCAGGTTTTTTTTACATCACGCACATGATAGGGTGACCAAATAGTGCATGTATGCTCAAGAATTGGTCTTATTAGGCATATTTATATGCGGTAAGCTTGTGCTTTGGAGCAAATTAGGTCGATATGCCTGTGCATTAGGTGTGAATGTGAAGACTGAAATCTCTTTACTTGTGATAAGTTGTTTGATCTGTTTTTATAAGTATATTTAAATGGTTCGTTTTTGGTCGTAAGTGTCATGACAACGATTTTCTTGAAATTAAATTTGCCATTTCTCACTTGAATCGCAGAACACTGAAAACGCTTCATTTAGTTTCTCTTGCTGCCGTAAATAAATCTTATTGCTTTTTTTGAAGAGACTCAGGTTTTTATTACATCACTCACATGATAGGGTGACCAAACAGGGCATGTATGCTCAAGAATTGATCTTATTAGGCATTTTATATGCGGTAAGCTTGTGCTTTGGAGCAAATTAGGTCGATATGCCTGTGCATTAGGTGTGAATGTTGCTCCCAAAGACTGAAATCTGTTTACTTGTGATAAGTTGTTTGAGCTGTTTTTATAAGTGTATTTAAATGGTTTTTTTTGGTCGTAAGTGTTATGACAACGATTTTCTTGAAATTAAATTTGCCATTTCTCACTTGAATCGCAGAACACTGAAATCGCTTCATTTAGTTTCTGTTCCTGCCGTAAAAAAATCTTATTGCTTTTCTTTTGAAGAGACTCAGGTTTTTTTTACATCACGCACATGATAGGGTGACCAAACAGTGCATGTATGCTCAAGAATTGGTCTCATTAGGCATTTTTATATGCGGTAAGCTGGTGCATTGGAGCAAATTAGGTCGATATGCCTGTGCATTAGGTGTGAATGTGAAGACTGAAATCTCTTTACTTGTGATAAGTTGTTTGATGTGTTTTTATAAGTGTATATAAATTGTTCTTTTTTGGTCGTGTCATTACAACGATTTTTTGAAATTAAATTTGCCATTTCTCACTTCGATCGCAAAACACTGAAAACGCTTCATTTAGTTTCTCTTGCTGCCGTAAATAAATCTTATTGCTTTTCTTTGAAGAGACACAGGTTTTTTTACATCACGCACATGAAAGGGTGACCAAACAGCGCATGCATGTTCAAGAATTGATCTTATTAGGCATTTTTATATGTGGTAAGCTTGTGCTTTTGAGCAAACTAGGTCGATATGCCTGTGGATTAGGTGTGAATGTTATTCCCAGATACTGAAATCTCTTTACTTGTGATAAGTTGTTTGATCTGTTTTTATAAGTGTATTTAAATGGTTCGTTTTTGGTCGTAAGTGTCATGACAACGATTTTCTTGAAATTAAATTTGCCATTTATCACTTCAATCGCAGAACACTGAAAACGCTTCATTTAGTTTCTCTTGCTGCCGTAAATAAATCTTATTGCTTTTCTTTGAAGAGACTCAGGTTTTTTTACATCACGCACATGATAGGGTGACCAAACAGCGCATGTATGATCAAGAATTGGTCTTATTAGGCATTTTTATATGCGGTAAGCTTGTGCTTTTGAGCAAATTAGGTCGATATGCCTGTGGATTAGGTGTGAATGTTATTCCCAGATACTGAAATCTCTTTACTTGTGATAAGTTGTTTTATCTGTTTTTATAAGTGTATTTAAATGGTTCGTTTTTGGTCGTAAGTGTCATGACAACGATTTTCTTGAAATTAAATTTGCCATTTCTCACTTGAATCGCAGAACACTGAAAACGCTTCATTTAGTTTCTCTTGCTGCCGTAAATAAATCTTATTGCTTTTTTTGAAGAGACTCAGGTTTTTTTTACATCACTCACATGATAGGGTGACCAAACAGGGTATGTATGCTCTAGAATCGATCTTATTAGGCATTTTTATATGCGGTAAGCACGTGCATTGGAGCAAATTAGGTCGATATGCCTGTGCATTAGGTGTGAATGTTACTCCCAAAGACTGAAATCTCTTTACTTGTGATAAGTTGTTTGAGCTGTTTTTATAAGTGTATTTAAATGGTTTTTTTGGTCGTAAGTGTCATGACAACGATTTTCTTGAAATTAAACTTGCTATTTCTCACTTGAATCGCAGAACACTGAAAAGGCTTCATTTATTTTCTCTTCCTGCCGTAAATAAATCTTATTGCTTTTCTTTGAAGAGACTCAGGTTTTTTTTACGTCACGCACATGAAAGGGTGACCAAACAGCGCATGCATGCTCAAGAATTGATCTTATTAGGCATTTTTATATGCGGTAAGCTTGTGCTTTGGAGCAAATTAGGTCGATATGCCTGTGGATTAGGTGTTAATGTTATTCCCAGATACTGAAATCTCTTTACTTGTGATAAGTTGTTTGATCTGTTTTTATAAGTGTATTTAAATGGTTCGTTTTTGGTCGTAAGTGTCATGACAAGGATTTTCTTGAAATTAAATTTGCCATTTCTCACTTGAATCGCAGAACACTGAAAACGCTTCATTTAGTTTCTCTTGCTGCCGTAAATAAATCTTATTGCTTTTCTTTGAAGAGACTCAGGTTTTTTTACATCACGCACATGATAGGGTGACCAAACAGCGCATGTATGATCAAGAATTGGTCTTATTAGGCATTTTTATATGCGGTAAGCTTGTGCTTTTGAGCAAATTAGGTCGATATGCCTGTGGATTAGGTGTGAATGCTATTCCCAGATACTTAAATCTCTTTACTTGTGATAAGTTGTTTGATCTCTTTTTATAAGTGTATTTAAATGGTTCTTTTTTGGTCGTAAGTTTCATGACGATTTTCTTGAAATTAAATTTGCCATTTCTCACTTCAATCGCAGAACAGTGAAAACGCTTCATTTAGTTTCTCTTGCTGCTGTAAATAAATCTTATTGCTTTTCTTTGAAGAGACTCAGGTTTTTTTACATCACGCACATGATAGGGTGACCAAACAGCGCATGTATGCTCAAGAATTGGTCTTATTAGGCATTTTTATATGCGGTAAGCTGGTGCTTTGGAGCAAATTAGGTCGATATGCCTGTGGATTAGGTGTGAATGTTATTCCCAGATACTTAAATCTCTTTACTTGTGATAAGTTGTTTGATCTCTTTTTATAAGTGTATTTAAATGGTTCTTTTTTGGTCGTAAGTTTCATGACGATTTTCTTGAAATTAAATTTGCCATTTCTCACTTCAATCGCAGAACAGTGAAAACGCTTCATTTAGTTTCTCTTGCTGCTGTAAATAAATCTTATTGCTTTTCTTTGAAGAGACTCAGGTTTTTTTTTACATCACGCACATGATAGGGTGACCAAACAGCGCATGTATGCTCAAGAATTGGTCTTATTAGGCATATTTATATGCGGTAAGCTTGTGCTTTGGAGCAAATTAGGTCGATATGCCTGTGCATTAGGTGTGAATGTGAAGACTGAAATCTCTTTACTTGTGATAAGTTGTTTGATGTGTTTTTATAAGTGTATTTAAATGGTTCTTTTTTGGTCGTAAGTGTCATGACAACGATTTTCTTGAAATTAAATTTGCCATTTCTCACTTCGATCGCAAAACACTGAAAACGCTTCATTTAGTTTCTCTTGCTGCCGTAAATAAATCTTATTGCTTTTCTTTGAAGAGACACAGGTTTTTTAACATCACGCGCATCAAAGGGTGACCAAACAGCGCATGCATGCTCAAGAATTGATCTTATTAGGCATTTTTATATGCGGTAAGCTTGTGCTTTGGAGCAAATTAGGTCGATATGCCTGTGGATTAGGTGTGAATGTTACTCCCGGATACTGAAATCTCTTTACTTGTGATAAGTTGTTTGATCTGTTTTTATAAGTGTATTTAAACGGTTCTTTTTTGGTCGTAAGTGTCATGACAACGATTTTCTTGAAATTAAATTCGGCATTTATCACTTCAATCGCAGAACACTGAAAACGCTTCATTTAGTTTCTCTTGCTGCCGTAAATAAATCTTATTGCTTTTCTTTGAAGAGACTAAGGTTTTTTTACATCACGCACATGATAGGGTGACCAAACAGCGCATGTATGATCAAGAATTGGTCTTATTAGGCATTTTTATATGCGGTAAGCTTGTGCTTTTGAGCAAATTAGGTCGATATGCCTGTGGATTAGGTGCGAATGTTACTCCCAGATACTGAAATCTCTTTACTTGTGATAAGTTGTTTGATCTGTTTTTATAAGTGTATTTAAATGGTTTGTTTTTGGTCGTAAGTTTCATGACAACGATTTTCTTGAAATTAAATTTGCGATTTCTCACTTGAATCGCAGAACACTGAAAACGCTTCATTTAGTTTCTCTTGCTGCCGTAAATAAATCTTATTGCTTTTTTTGAAGAGACTCAGGTTTTTATTACATCACTCACATGATAGGGTGACCAAACAGGGCATGTATGCTCTAGAATTGATCTTATTAGGCATTTTATATGCGGTAAGCTTGTGCTTTGGAGCAAATTAGGTCGATATGCCTGTGCATTAGGTGTGAATGTTGCTCCCAAAGACTGAAATCTCTTTACTTGTGATAAGTTGTTTGAGCTGTTTTTATAAGTGTATTTAAATGGTTTTTTTTGGTCGTAAGTGTTATGACAACGATTTTCTTGAAATTAAATTTGCCATTTCTCACTTGAATCGCAGAACACTGAAATCGCTTCATTTAGTTTCTGTTCCTGCCGTAAAAAAATCTTATTGCTTTTCTTTTGAAGAGACTCAGGTTTTTTTTACATCACGCACATGATAGGGTGACCAAACAGTGCATGTATGCTCAAGAATTGGTCTCATTAGGCATTTTTATATGCGGTAAGCTGGTGCATTGGAGCAAATTAGGTCGATATGCCTGTGCATTAGGTGTGAATGTGAAGACTGAAATCTCTTTACTTGTGATAAGTTGTTTGATGTGTTTTTATAAGTGTATATAAATTGTTCTTTTTTGGTCGTGTCATTACAACGATTTTTTGAAATTAAATTTGCCATTTCTCACTTCGATCGCAAAACACTGAAAACGCTTCATTTAGTTTCTCTTGCTGCCGTAAATAAATCTTATTGCTTTTCTTTGAAGAGACACAGGTTTTTTTACATCACGCACATGAAAGGGTGACCAAACAGCGCATGCATGTTCAAGAATTGATCTTATTAGGCATTTTTATATGTGGTAAGCTTGTGCTTTTGAGCAAACTAGGTCGATATGCCTGTGGATTAGGTGTGAATGTTATTCCCAGATACTGAAATCTCTTTACTTGTGATAAGTTGTTTGATCTGTTTTTATAAGTGTATTTAAATGGTTCGTTTTTGGTCGTAAGTGTCATGACAACGATTTTCTTGAAATTAAATTTGCCATTTATCACTTCAATCGCAGAACACTGAAAACGCTTCATTTAGTTTCTCTTGCTGCCGTAAATAAATCTTATTGCTTTTCTTTGAAGAGACTCAGGTTTTTTTACATCACGCACATGATAGGGTGACCAAACAGCGCATGTATGATCAAGAATTGGTCTTATTAGGCATTTTTATATGCGGTAAGCTTGTGCTTTTGAGCAAATTAGGTCGATATGCCTGTGGATTAGGTGTGAATGTTATTCCCAGATACTGAAATCTCTTTACTTGTGATAAGTTGTTTTATCTGTTTTTATAAGTGTATTTAAATGGTTCGTTTTTGGTCGTAAGTGTCATGACAACGATTTTCTTGAAATTAAATTTGCCATTTCTCACTTGAATCGCAGAACACTGAAAACGCTTCATTTAGTTTCTCTTGCTGCCGTAAATAAATCTTATTGCTTTTTTTGAAGAGACTCAGGTTTTTTTTACATCACTCACATGATAGGGTGACCAAACAGGGTATGTATGCTCTAGAATCGATCTTATTAGGCATTTTTATATGCGGTAAGCACGTGCATTGGAGCAAATTAGGTCGATATGCCTGTGCATTAGGTGTGAATGTTACTCCCAAAGACTGAAATCTCTTTACTTGTGATAAGTTGTTTGAGCTGTTTTTATAAGTGTATTTAAATGGTTTTTTTGGTCGTAAGTGTCATGACAACGATTTTCTTGAAATTAAACTTGCTATTTCTCACTTGAATCGCAGAACACTGAAAAGGCTTCATTTATTTTCTCTTCCTGCCGTAAATAAATCTTATTGCTTTTCTTTGAAGAGACTCAGGTTTTTTTTACGTCACGCACATGAAAGGGTGACCAAACAGCGCATGCATGCTCAAGAATTGATCTTATTAGGCATTTTTATATGCGGTAAGCTTGTGCTTTGGAGCAAATTAGGTCGATATGCCTGTGGATTAGGTGTTAATGTTATTCCCAGATACTGAAATCTCTTTACTTGTGATAAGTTGTTTGATCTGTTTTTATAAGTGTATTTAAATGGTTCGTTTTTGGTCGTAAGTGTCATGACAAGGATTTTCTTGAAATTAAATTTGCCATTTCTCACTTGAATCGCAGAACACTGAAAACGCTTCATTTAGTTTCTCTTGCTGCCGTAAATAAATCTTATTGCTTTTCTTTGAAGAGACTCAGGTTTTTTTACATCACGCACATGATAGGGTGACCAAACAGCGCATGTATGATCAAGAATTGGTCTTATTAGGCATTTTTATATGCGGTAAGCTTGTGCTTTTGAGCAAATTAGGTCGATATGCCTGTGGATTAGGTGTGAATGCTATTCCCAGATACTTAAATCTCTTTACTTGTGATAAGTTGTTTGATCTCTTTTTATAAGTGTATTTAAATGGTTCTTTTTTGGTCGTAAGTTTCATGACGATTTTCTTGAAATTAAATTTGCCATTTCTCACTTCAATCGCAGAACAGTGAAAACGCTTCATTTAGTTTCTCTTGCTGCTGTAAATAAATCTTATTGCTTTTCTTTGAAGAGACTCAGGTTTTTTTACATCACGCACATGATAGGGTGACCAAACAGCGCATGTATGCTCAAGAATTGGTCTTATTAGGCATTTTTATATGCGGTAAGCTGGTGCTTTGGAGCAAATTAGGTCGATATGCCTGTGGATTAGGTGTGAATGTTATTCACAGATACTTAAATCTCTTTACTTGTGATAAGTTGTTTGATCTCTTTTTATAAGTGTATTTAAATGGTTCTTTTTTGGTCGTAAGTTTCATGACGATTTTCTTGAAATTAAATTTGCCATTTCTCACTTCAATCGCAGAACAGTGAAAACGCTTCATTTAGTTTCTCTTGCTGCTGTAAATAAATCTTATTGCTTTTCTTTGAAGAGACTCAGGTTTTTTTTACATCACGCACATGATAGGGTGACCAAACAGCGCATGTATGCTCAAGAATTGGTCTTATTAGGCATATTTATATGCGGTAAGCTTGTGCTTTGGAGCAAATTAGGTCGATATGCCTGTGCATTAGGTGTGAATGTGAAGACTGAAATCTCTTTACTTGTGATAAGTTGTTTGATGTGTTTTTATAAGTGTATTTAAATGGTTCTTTTTTGGTCGTAAGTGTCATGACAACGATTTTCTTGAAATTAAATTTGCCATTTCTCACTTCGATCGCAAAACACTGAAAACGCTTCATTTAGTTTCTCTTGCTGCCGTAAATAAATCTTATTGCTTTTCTTTGAAGAGACACAGGTTTTTTAACATCACGCGCATCAAAGGGTGACCAAACAGCGCATGCATGCTCAAGAATTGATCTTATTAGGCATTTTTATATGCGGTAAGCTTGTGCTTTGGAGCAAATTAGGTCGATATGCCTGTGGATTAGGTGTGAATGTTACTCCCGGATACTGAAATCTCTTTACTTGTGATAAGTTGTTTGATCTGTTTTTATAAGTGTATTTAAACGGTTCTTTTTTGGTCGTAAGTGTCATGACAACGATTTTCTTGAAATTAAATTCGGCATTTATCACTTCAATCGCAGAACACTGAAAACGCTTCATTTAGTTTCTCTTGCTGCCGTAAATAAATCTTATTGCTTTTCTTTGAAGAGACTAAGGTTTTTTTACATCACGCACATGATAGGGTGACCAAACAGCGCATGTATGATCAAGAATTGGTCTTATTAGGCATTTTTATATGCGGTAAGCTTGTGCTTTTGAGCAAATTAGGTCGATATGCCTGTGGATTAGGTGTGAATGTTACTCCCAGATACTGAAATCTCTTTACTTGTGATAAGTTGTTTGATCTGTTTTTATAAGTGTATTTAAATGGTTCGTTTTTGGTCGTAAGTTTCATGACAACGATTTTCTTGAAATTAAATTTGCGATTTCTCACTTGAATCGCAGAACACTGAAAACGCTTCATTTAGTTTCTCTTGCTGCCGTAAATAAATCTTATTGCTTTTTTTGAAGAGACTCAGGTTTTTATTACATCACTCACATGATAGGGTGACCAAACAGGGCATGTATGCTCTAGAATTGATCTTATTAGGCATTTTATATGCGGTAAGCTTGTGCTTTGGAGCAAATTAGGTCGATATGCCTGTGCATTAGGTGTGAATGTTGCTCCCAAAGACTGAAATCTCTTTACTTGTGATAAGTTGTTTGAGCTGTTTTTATAAGTGTATTTAAATGGTTTTTTTGGTCGTAAGTGTCATGACAACGATTTTCTTGAAATTAAATTTGCCATTTCTCACTTCAATCGCAGAACACTGAAAACGCTTCATTTAGTTTCTCTTGCTGCTGTAATTAAATCTTGTGGGTTTCTGCGTGGACACAGGCCACCACCCACCGCGGGTTCGAGCTTCGCGCGAGCCAAGGGCCCCGACCAGCCGTCACCACACACACACTGGGACACCGATGCGGTGCACTCAACCTCCGCTGGGAGGAGAGCGATTCGCCGCAAAGAAATAGGCCTCCAAGTTCACAAAGGAGACGTTTATTCACATCGTCCTCCAGCTGGTACACACACACTCAATAGTCACCCCGTCCCGGGGGCGCGCGAGGAGCAAGGCTCCGCTGCGCGCACGAAGCGACTCGAGTAATGCGCACCGCTAGCACGCCGCTGCAGGAGAATGTCCCCGCGGCAGTGCTGTGATCTCTCTCTCGTGTCGACCGTTGGGCCGGTTGCGAGAGAGAGTGGGCATTCAACACAAGGTACGCCTGTCAGAGGTCGCTGGACCCCGCTGGACAGGCTCGAGCCGCTGCAGGTCAGAGGACACGTGCGGGCGAGCTCGAGTAAGCACTGGTCCGAACGGCAAGGCCGGCACGGACAAACAGTAACGTACGCACCTTGCGCTGTCTCGGAGGGATCTCTCTCTCTGGGCCCCGCTCGGACGGTCGCGCGGCGCGCGGCCGCCCAAAGCGGGGTCCCGAATTCCCGCCAAAAGGCGCCAATGGCAAAGGCCCTTGGGGAGCCGGGGCGGAGCTGTGGCTAAATGACAGTGATTAGTCACCCAGCCGCCTCTCCACCGCCTGAGGCGGGAGCAAGGGAAAGAGGAGAAACAACGCGGGAGGCCGGCTAGCCGCGCAAAGGCGACGGCGAAAGCCAGGATTCCCACATCCCCCTCTCCTTAAATGCCCTCCTACCCATCGGCAAAGCACGCGGCCAAAATAAAGAAATCAATACACAAAAAAAAGCTACACTTCAGTTCCAAAATAAAGAAATGAATACACAAAAAAAACTAGCTACACTTCAGTTCCAGCCAGAACAATGTAAAAAAAAACAAAGGAAAAACAAGGCAAACAACACTTGCATACGCTTCAGTAAATCAAAACAGCTTGCAGATTATATACACGGTACACAAGAAGATGTGAATACAACTGTACAACTATGTTACAGGTGGATGCCAGCCTCAAAGTTCGGTGGCGCGGCCCAGTGGGCCTGTCGGCGACTCACCGCTCGCAGACTTCAAGTTTAACGGGTTGGGAGGGCCGACGACTGATGGCGGTCTTCTTTCCGTTGATGTAGGGTGCGTTGATGACGACGGGGCCGCGGCAGAGCACTGACCTCGCGCCCTTGGACACGACATCACGTTCGGGCACAAGACAGTTAGTGCACCCCCTTCACGCCGGCTGAAACGGGCGAGGACGTTCGGCGGCGTCCAGATGTGTAACCTTGTCCACAGCGAGGGGTCCTTCTCATCCTCGCGCTCACGCAGAAGGACACAACGGCACAACTCACAGGCGTCGCCTTGGCTCATGGTTACGCGCGCACACAGCCACAGCCACAAACACGCATACACCGGCACGTGCGCGGACGCTGGTCGGCGACAACGACCCCCCTCATCAGAAGCGTCCAGAGGCGCCGCGGCGAGGGTCAAAGGGTGCACTTTCCGCCCCCCATCGTCCCAAACGCCCCGCCAACTTCCCCTCCATACGGGCCGCACAAAACTCGCACCGCGACACACGGCTCCTTAACGATCCAACCACCCACAGTCGGGCCGGAAATGAGAAAAGGCGCGCTGTACAAACGACACCCAATCTATTCCTTCTAGCAGATAAGAGCAAGCACGAGCGGGCTGAAGTTTGCCTATGTACATCTGGGTACAGTTAGAACCAAAACAGACGAGCAAGCGGGGAAACGAAAGTGGCTAGAAACTGACTCAAACAAAACAAATAAATAAATAGATAAACACGCAAGGCTGGAACTGACCATGATGCAAAAACAAAAAAAAATTAACACACCGTGCTTCGCCTGGGTAGGGCCTGACGAGAAAGCTCGCCAGCTGGCTGAGGCTGCGTGCCTTCGGTTGCGGAAAAGTCCGCCGTCCGGCATCAATCACACCGGTGACCGTCGCCTCAGATTGTACCGGTGCTCCGTACGCTTGCGTTCCGCAGCACCAGTTGTGCCTTTGCGCTTGCCTTTGATACCAATGGGTATCGGCGCAAGCTCGTCAGACCGTGACGCGTAGGCCTTCAGGTCTGCGATGTGGGCACGGCTGGTTTTCCCCGTAAGGGGATCCTCCAGCAGGTACGCGAGTGGCGACCAGACTCTGACCACTCGGTACGGACCAAGCCACTTAGGAGCGAGCGAGGCTGAGAACCCCTTGCTGGCATCGCTAAGAACGTGGTTGCGCTTCAGGACAAGATCACCCACCTGAAAAGTCAGGCGGCGGTGCTTGCGGTCATATTGAGCCTTCTGTTGGGCTCTGGCTGCCGCCAAACTCTGCCTTGCTCTGTTGAGACTCAGGTTTTTTTACATCACGCACATGATAGGGTGACCAAACAGCGCATGTATGATCAAGAATTGGTCTTATTAGGCATTTTTATATGCGGTAAGCTTGTGCTTTTGAGCAAATTAGGTCGATATGCCTGTGGATTAGGTGTGAATGTTACTCCCAGATACTGAAATCTCTTTACTTGTGATAAGTTGTTTGATCTGTTTTTATAAGTGTATTTAAATGGTTCGTTTTTGGTCGTAAGTTTCATGACAACGATTTTCTTGAAATTAAATTTGCCATTTCTCACTTGAATCGCAGAACACTGAAAACGCTTCATTTAGTTTCTCTTGCTGCCGTAAATAAATCTTATTCCTTTTTTTGAAGAGACTCAGGTTTTTATTACATCACTCACATGATAGGGTGACCAAACAGGGCATGTATGCTCTAGAATTGATCTTATTAGGCATTTTATATGCGGTAAGCTTGTGCTTTGGAGCAAATTAGGTCGATATGCCTGTGCATTAGGTGTGAATGTGAAGACTGAAATCTCTTTACTTGTGATAAGTTGTTTGATCTGTTTTTATAAGTGTATTTAAATGGTTCTTTTTTGGTCGTAACTTTCATGACAACGATTTTCTTGAAATTAAATTTGCCATTTTTCACTTCAATCGCAGAACACTGAAAACGCTTCATTTAGTTTCTCTTGCTGCTGTAAATAAATCTTATTGCTTTTCTTTGAAGAGACTCAGGTTTTTTTACATCACGCACATGATATGGTGACCAAACAGTGCATGTATGCTCAAGAATTTGTCTTATTAGGCATACTTATATGCGGTAAGCTGGTGCTTTGAGCAAATTAGGTCGATATGCCTGTGCATTAGGTGTGAATGTGAAGACTGAAATCTCTTTACTTGTGATAAGTTGTTTGATCTGTTTTTATAAGTGTATTTAAATGGTTCTTTTTTGGTCGTAACTTTCATGACAACGATTTTCTTGAAATTAAATTTGCCATTTTTCACTTCAATCGCAGAACACTGAAAACGCTTCATTTAGTTTCTCTTGCTGCTGTAAATAAATCTTATTGCTTTTCTTTGAAGAGACTCAGGTTTTTTTACATCACGCACATAATAGGGTGACCAAACAGTGCATGTATGCTCAAGAATTTGTCTTATTAGGCATACTTATATGCGGTAAGCTTGTGCTTTGGAGCAAATTAGGTCGATATGCCTGTGCATTAGGTGTGAATGTGAAGACTGAAATCTCTTTACTTGTGATAAGTTGTTTGATCTGTTTTTATAAGTGTATTTAAATGGTTCTTTTTTGGTCGTAACTTTCATGACAACGATTTTCTTGAAATTAAATTTGCCATTTTTCACTTCAATCGCAGAACACTGAAAACGCTTCATTTAGTTTCTCTTGCTGCTGTAAATAAATCTTATTGCTTTTCTTTGAAGAGACTCAGGTTTTTTTACATCACGCACATGATATGGTGACCAAACAGTGCATGTATGCTCATGAATTTGTCTTATTAGGCATACTTATATGCGGTAAGCTGGTGCTTTGGAGCAAATTAGGTCGATATGCCTGTGCATTAGATGTGAATGTGAAGACTGAAATCTCGTTACTTGTGATAAGTTGTTTGGTTTTTTTTATAAGTGTATTTAAATGGTTCTTTTTTGGTCGTAACTTTCATGACAACGATTTTCTTGAAATTAAATTTGCCATTTTTCACTTCAATCGCAGAACACTGAAAACGCTTCATTTAGTTTCTCTTGCTGCTGTAAATAAATCTTATTGCTTTTCTTTGAAGAGACTCAGGTTTTTTTACATCACGCACATGATATGGTGACCAAACAGTGCATGTATGCTCAAGAATTTGTCTTATTAGGCATACTTATATGCGGTAAGCTGGTGCTTTGGAGCAAATTAGGTCGATATGCCTGTGCATTAGGTGTGAATGTGAAGACTGAAATCTCTTTACTTGTGATAAGTTGTTTGATCTGTTTTTATAAGTGTATTTAAATGGTTCTTTTTTGGTCGTAACTTTCATGACAACGATTTTCTTGAAATTAAATTTGCCATTTCTCACTTGAATCGCAGAACACTGAAAACGCTTCATTTAGTTTCTGTTCCTGCCGTAAATAAATCTTATTGCTTTTCTTTGAAGAGACTCACGTTTTTTTTACATCACGCACATGTAGGGGGACCAAACAGCGCATGTATCCTCAAGAATTGTTCTTATTAGGCATTTTTATATGCGGTAAGCTTGTGCTTTGGAGCAAATTAGGTCGATATGCCTGTGCATTAGGTGTGAATGTGAAGACTGAAATCTCTTTACTTGTGATAAGTTGTTTGATCTGTTTTTATAAGTGTATTTAAACGTTTCTTTTTTGGTCGTAAGTGTCATGACAACGATTTTCTTGAAATTAAATTCGCCATTTATCACTTCAATCGCAGAACACTGAAAACGCTTCATTTAGTTTCTCTTGCTGCCGTAAATAAATCTTATTGCTTTTCATTGAAGAGACTCAGGTTTTTTTACATCACGCACATGATAGGGTGACAAAACAGCGCATGTATGATCAAGAATTGGTCTTATTAGGCATTTTTATATGCGGTAAGCTTGTGCTTTTGAGCAAATTAGGTCGATATGCCTGTGGATTAGGTGTGAATGTTACTCCCAGATACTGAAATCTCTTTACTTGTGATAAGTTCAAAAGAAAACATTCGACAGAAGTCTGTCTGGTTGGGAAATTTAATGTTAGGAGAAGGTAAGTGACGCCAACCAAGTAAAATACAGGAAAAACACGACGTTTCGGGACCGGCTCGGCCCCTTCTTCACGGTGTGACTACGGGCGAGCGCAGCTTGGCTTTTTAAGCCCCTGTGTGGAGGACCTGCGGGTCAATGGCCGCAGCCCATGGACGTAGGATGAGGGGAGAGTCCCCAGGGAACGATTAACATTCTCTCGTGTTTGCTGTATGTGCCACGACTCGAGTAGAAGCCTCCTGCGTGGGTTAGCTTCCGTTTCCAATACAATGGTGCTGTCGAAGTCAATTGGGTGGTCACACCCTTCACAGTGTTCGGCCACGGCGCTGCGTTGACGATTCATGTGACGGACGTCCGCTTTGTGTTGGTTCATCCTTTCCGCGAAGTTCTTCGTTTCCCCTATGTACGACGCCGGGCAGACGGAACACGGAATTTTGTACACGACGCCCTGGGCCTTTTCTCTGGGCTGCCGGTTTTTTGGGCGGGGGAGAAGGCGACCGATAGTGCTGGTCGGTTTGTGTGTTGTCAGCACCCCTTCTTTTCCGAGAATGCGACCGAGCGTCTCGCTCACGCCTCTCACGTAGGGGATGCAAACACGTTTTCGCTTCTGGCATGCGTCTGAGGAAATAATAGACCGGATTTTGTTTTGCCTTTCTTGCTTCCTGATAATGCGCCGGATGAATGAGCTTGGGTAGCCGTTCTTTTGGAGGTCAGAAATGACTCGGTTCTTCTCCTTCCTTTTATCTTCACTTGAGGAACATATGGAGTCGGCTCTCTTCAGTAATGACGTCACGACAGATGCTTTGTGCGGGATGGGATGGTTCGAATCGAAATGTAGGTACCGTCCTGTGTGGGTTGGCTTCCTGTGCACAAAGGCCTGCAGTCCTCGGTGCACAGGAAGCCAACCCACACAGGACGGTACCTACATTTCGATTCGAACCATCCCATCCCGCACAAAGCATCTGTCGTGACGTCATTACTGAAGAGAGCCGACTCCATATGTTCCTCAAGTGAAGATAAAAGGAAGGAGAAGAACCGAGTCATTTCTGACCTCCAAAAGAACGGCTACCCAAGCTCATTCATCCGGCGCATTATCAGGAAGCAAGAAAGGCAAAACAAAATCCGGTCTATTATTTCCTCAGACGCATGCCAGAAGCGAAAACGTGTTTGCATCCCCTACGTGAGAGGCGTGAGCGAGACGCTCGGTCGCATTCTCGGAAAAGAAGGGGTGCTGACAACACACAAACCGACCAGCACTATCGGTCGCCTTCTCCCCCGCCCAAAAAACCGGCAGCCCAGAGAAAAGGCCCAGGGCGTCGTGTACAAAATTCCGTGTTCCGTCTGCCCGGCGTCGTACATAGGGGAAACGAAGAACTTCGCGGAAAGGATGAACCAACACAAAGCGGACGTCCGTCACATGAATCGTCAACGCAGCGCCGTGGCCGAACACTGTGAAGGGTGTGACCACCCAATTGACTTCGACAGCACCATTGTATTGGAAACGGAAGCTAACCCACGCAGGAGGCTTCTACTCGAGTCGTGGCACATACAGCAAACACGAGAGAATGTTAATCGTTCCCTGGGGACTCTCCCCTCATCCTACGTCCATGGGCTGCGGCCATTGACCCGCAGGTCCTCCACACAGGGGCTTAAAAAGCCAAGCTGCGCTCGCCCGTAGTCACACCGTGAAGAAGGGGCCGAGCCGGTCCCGAAACGTCGTGTTTTTCCTGTATTTTACTTGGTTGGCGTCACTTACCTTCTCCTAACTTGTGATAAGTTGTTTGATCTGTTTTTATAAGTGTATTTAAATGGTTCGTTTTTGGTCGTAAGTGTCATGACAACGATTTTCTTGAAATTAAATTTGCCATTTCTCACTTGAATCGCAGAACACTGAAAACGCTTCATTTAGTTTCTGTTCCTGCCGTAAATAAATCTTATTGCTTTTCTTTGAAGAGACTCAGGTTTTTTTTACATCACGCACATGATAGGGTGACCAAACAGTGCATGTATGCTCAAGAATTTGTCTTATTAGGCATATTTATATGCGGTAAGCTTGTGCTTTGGAGCAAATTAGGTCGATATGCCTGTGCATTAGGTGTGAATGTGAAGACTGAAATCTCTTTGCTTGTGATAAGTTGTTTGATCTGTTTTTATAAGTGTATTTAAATGGTTCTTTTTTGGTCGTAAGTTTCATGACAACGATTTTCTTGAAATTAAATTTGCCATTTCTCACTTCAATCGCAGAACACTGAAAACGCTTCATTTAGTTTCTCTTGCTGCTGTAATTAAATCTTATTGCTTTTCTTTGAAGAGACACAGGTTTTTTTACATCCCGCACATGAAAGGGTGACCAAACAGCGCATGCATGCTCAAGAATTGATCTTATTAGGCATTTTTATATGCGGTAAGCTTGTGCTTTGGAGCAAATTAGGTCATATGCCTGTGCATTAGATGTGAATGTTACTCCCAGATACTGAAATCTCTTTACTTGTGATAAGTTGTTTGATCTGTTTTTATAAGTGTATTTAAATGGTTCTTTTTTGGTCGTAAGTGTCATGACAACGATTTTCTTGAAATTAAATTTGCCATTTCTCACTTGAATCGCAGAACACTGAAAACGCTTCATTTAGTTTCTCTTCCTGCCGTAAATAAATCTTATTGCTTTTCTTTGAAGAGACTCAGGTTTTTTTTACATCACGCACATGATAGGGTGACCAAACAGTGCATGTATGCTCAAGAATTGGTCTTATTAGGCATATTTATATGCGGTAAGCTTGTGCTTTGGAGCAAATTAGGTCGATATGCCTGTGCATTCGGTGTGAATGTGAAGACTGAAATCTCTTTACTTGTGATAAGTTGTTTGATCTGTTTTTATAAGTGTATTTAAATGGTTCTTTTTTGGTCGTAAGTGTCGACGATTTTCTTGAAATTAAATTTTCCATTTATCACTTCAATCGCAGAACTCTGAAAACGCTTCATTTAGTTTCTCTTGCTGCCGTAAATAAATCTTATTGCTTTTCTTTGAAGAGACTCAGGTTTTTTTACATCACGCACATGATAGGGTGACCAAACAGCGCATGTATGATCAAGAATTGGTCTTATTAGGCATTTTTATATGCGGTAAGCTTGTGCTTTTGAGCAAATTAGGTCGATATGCCTGTGGATTAGGTGTGAATGTTACTCCCAGATACTGAAATCTCTTTACTTGTGATAAGTTGTTTGATCTGTTTTTATAAGTGTATTTAAATGGTTCGTTTTTGGTCGTAAGTTTCATGACAACGATTTTCTTGAAATTAAATTTGCCATTTCTCACTTGAATCGCAGAACACTGAAAACGCTTCATTTAGTTTCTCTTGCTGCCGTAAATAAATCTTATTGCTTTTCTTTGAAGAGACTCACGTTTTTTTTACATCACGCACATGATATGGTGACCAAACAGTGCATGTATGCTCAAGAATTTGTCTTATTAGGCATACTTATATGCGGTAAGCTTGTGCTTTGGAGCAAATTAGGTCGATATGCCTGTGCATTAGGTTTGAATGTGAAGACTGAAATCTCTTTACTTGTGATAAGTTGTTTGATCTGTTTTTATGCGTGTATTTAAATGGTTCTTTTTTGGTCGTAACTTTCATGACAACGATTTTCTTGAAATTAAATTTGCCATTTCTCACTTGAATCGCAGAACACTGAAAACGCTTCATTTAGTTTCTCTTGCTGCCGTAAATAAATCTTATTGCTTTTCTTTGAAGAGACTCACGTTTTTTTTACATCACGCACATGATATGGTGACCAAACAGTGCATGTATGCTCAAGAATTTGTCTTATTAGGCATACTTATATGCGGTAAGCTGGTGCTTTGGAGCAAATTAGGTCGATATGCCTGTGCATTAGGTGTGAATGTGAAGACTGAAATCTCTTTACTTGTGATAAGTTGTTTGATCTGTTTTTATAAGTGTATTTAAATGGTTCTTTTTTGGTCGTAACATTCATGACAACGATTTTCTTGAAATTAAATTTGCCATTTCTCACTTGAATCGCAGAACACTGAAAACGCTTCATTTAGTTTCTGTTCCTGCCGAAAATAAATCTTATTGCTTTTCTTTGAAGAGACTCACGTTTTTTTTACATCACGCACATAATAGGGTGACCAAACAGTGCATGTATGCTCAAGAATTTGTCTTATTAGGCATACTTATATGCGGTAAGCTGGTGCTTTGGAGCAAATTAGGTCGATATGCCTGTGCATTAGGTGTGAATGTTGCTCCCAAAGACTGAAATCTCTTTACTTGTGATAAGTTGTTTGAGCTGTTTTTATAAGTGTATTTAAATGGTTTTTTTTGGTCGTAAGTGTCATGACAACGATTTTCTTGAAATTAAATTTGCCATTTTTCACTTCAATCGCAGAACACTGAAAACGCTTCATTTAGTTTCTCTTGCTGCTGTAAATAAATCTTATTGCTTTTCTTTGAAGAGACTCAGGTTTTTTTACATCACGCACATGATATGGTGACCAAACAGTGCATGTATGCTCATGAATTTGTCTTATTAGGCATACTTATATGCGGTAAGCTGGTGCTTTGGAGCAAATTAGGTCGATATGCCTGTGCATTAGATGTGAATGTGAAGACTGAAATCTCGTTACTTGTGATAAGTTGTTTGGTTTTTTTTATAAGTGTATTTAAATGGTTCTTTTTTGGTCGTAACTTTCATGACAACGATTTTCTTGAAATTAAATTTGCCATTTTTCACTTCAATCGCAGAACACTGAAAACGCTTCATTTAGTTTCTCTTGCTGCTGTAAATAAATCTTATTGCTTTTCTTTGAAGAGACTCAGGTTTTTTTACATCACGCACATGATATGGTGACCAAACAGTGCATGTATGCTCAAGAATTTGTCTTATTAGGCATACTTATATGCGGTAAGCTGGTGCTTTGGAGCAAATTAGGTCGATATGCCTGTGCATTAGGTGTGAATGTGAAGACTGAAATCTCTTTACTTGTGATAAGTTGTTTGATCTGTTTTTATAAGTGTATTTAAATGGTTCTTTTTTGGTCGTAACTTTCATGACAACGATTTTCTTGAAATTAAATTTGCCATTTCTCACTTGAATCGCAGAACACTGAAAACGCTTCATTTAGTTTCTGTTCCTGCCGTAAATAAATCTTATTGCTTTTCTTTGAAGAGACTCACGTTTTTTTTACATCACGCACATGTAGGGGGACCAAACAGCGCATGTATCCTCAAGAATTGTTCTTATTAGGCATTTTTATATGCGGTAAGCTTGTGCTTTGGAGCAAATTAGGTCGATATGCCTGTGCATTAGGTGTGAATGTGAAGACTGAAATCTCTTTACTTGTGATAAGTTGTTTGATCTGTTTTTATAAGTGTATTTAAACGTTTCTTTTTTGGTCGTAAGTGTCATGACAACGATTTTCTTGAAATTAAATTCGCCATTTATCACTTCAATCGCAGAACACTGAAAACGCTTCATTTAGTTTCTCTTGCTGCCGTAAATAAATCTTATTGCTTTTCATTGAAGAGACTCAGGTTTTTTTACATCACGCACATGATAGGGTGACAAAACAGCGCATGTATGATCAAGAATTGGTCTTATTAGGCATTTTTATATGCGGTAAGCTTGTGCTTTTGAGCAAATTAGGTCGATATGCCTGTGGATTAGGTGTGAATGTTACTCCCAGATACTGAAATCTCTTTACTTGTGATAAGTTCAAAAGAAAACATTCGACAGAAGTCTGTCTGGTTGGGAAATTTAATGTTAGGAGAAGGTAAGTGACGCCAACCAAGTAAAATACAGGAAAAACACGACGTTTCGGGACCGGCTCGGCCCCTTCTTCACGGTGTGACTACGGGCGAGCGCAGCTTGGCTTTTTAAGCCCCTGTGTGGAGGACCTGCGGGTCAATGGCCGCAGCCCATGGACGTAGGATGAGGGGAGAGTCCCCAGGGAACGATTAACATTCTCTCGTGTTTGCTGTATGTGCCACGACTCGAGTAGAAGCCTCCTGCGTGGGTTAGCTTCCGTTTCCAATACAATGGTGCTGTCGAAGTCAATTGGGTGGTCACACCCTTCACAGTGTTCGGCCACGGCGCTGCGTTGACGATTCATGTGACGGACGTCCGCTTTGTGTTGGTTCATCCTTTCCGCGAAGTTCTTCGTTTCCCCTATGTACGACGCCGGGCAGACGGAACACGGAATTTTGTACACGACGCCCTGGGCCTTTTCTCTGGGCTGCCGGTTTTTTGGGCGGGGGAGAAGGCGACCGATAGTGCTGGTCGGTTTGTGTGTTGTCAGCACCCCTTCTTTTCCGAGAATGCGACCGAGCGTCTCGCTCACGCCTCTCACGTAGGGGATGCAAACACGTTTTCGCTTCTGGCATGCCTCTGAGGAAATAATAGACCGGATTTTGTTTTGCCTTTCTTGCTTCCTGATAATGCGCCGGATGAATGAGCTTGGGTAGCCGTTCTTTTGGAGGTCAGAAATGACTCGGTTCTTCTCCTTCCTTTTATCTTCACTTGAGGAACATATGGAGTCGGCTCTCTTCAGTAATGACGTCACGACAGATGCTTTGTGCGGGATGGGATGGTTCGAATCGAAATGTAGGTACCGTCCTGTGTGGGTTGGCTTCCTGTGCACAAAGGCCTGCAGTCCTCGGTGCACAGGAAGCCAACCCACACAGGACGGTACCTACATTTCGATTCGAACCATCCCATCCCGCACAAAGCATCTGTCGTGACGTCATTACTGAAGAGAGCCGACTCCATATGTTCCTCAAGTGAAGATAAAAGGAAGGAGAAGAACCGAGTCATTTCTGACCTCCAAAAGAACGGCTACCCAAGCTCATTCATCCGGCGCATTATCAGGAAGCAAGAAAGGCAAAACAAAATCCGGTCTATTATTTCCTCAGACGCATGCCAGAAGCGAAAACGTGTTTGCATCCCCTACGTGAGAGGCGTGAGCGAGACGCTCGGTCGCATTCTCGGAAAAGAAGGGGTGCTGACAACACACAAACCGACCAGCACTATCGGTCGCCTTCTCCCCCGCCCAAAAAACCGGCAGCCCAGAGAAAAGGCCCAGGGCGTCGTGTACAAAATTCCGTGTTCCGTCTGCCCGGCGTCGTACATAGGGGAAACGAAGAACTTCGCGGAAAGGATGAACCAACACAAAGCGGACGTCCGTCACATGAATCGTCAACGCAGCGCCGTGGCCGAACACTGTGAAGGGTGTGACCACCCAATTGACTTCGACAGCACCATTGTATTGGAAACGGAAGCTAACCCACGCAGGAGGCTTCTACTCGAGTCGTGGCACATACAGCAAACACGAGAGAATGTTAATCGTTCCCTGGGGACTCTCCCCTCATCCTACGTCCATGGGCTGCGGCCATTGACCCGCAGGTCCTCCACACAGGGGCTTAAAAAGCCAAGCTGCGCTCGCCCGTAGTCACACCGTGAAGAAGGGGCCGAGCCGGTCCCGAAACGTCGTGTTTTTCCTGTATTTTACTTGGTTGGCGTCACTTACCTTCTCCTAACTTGTGATAAGTTGTTTGATCTGTTTTTATAAGTGTATTTAAATGGTTCGTTTTTGGTCGTAAGTGTCATGACAACGATTTTCTTGAAATTAAATTTGCCATTTCTCACTTGAATCGCAGAACACTGAAAACGCTTCATTTAGTTTCTGTTCCTGCCGTAAATAAATCTTATTGCTTTTCTTTGAAGAGACTCAGGTTTTTTTTACATCACGCACATGATAGGGTGACCAAACAGTGCATGTATGCTCAAGAATTTGTCTTATTAGGCATATTTATATGCGGTAAGCTTGTGCTTTGGAGCAAATTAGGTCGATATGCCTGTGCATTAAGTGTGAATGTTACTCCCAAACACTGAAATCTCTTTACTTGAGATAAGTTGTTTGATCTGTTTTTATAAGTGTATTTAAATGGTTCTTTTTTGGTCGTAAGTGTCATGACAACGATTTTTTTGAAATTAAATTTGCCATTTCTCACTTCGATCGCAAAACACTGAAAACGCTTCATTTAGTTTCTCTTGCTGCTGTAAATAAATCTTATTGCTTTTCTTTGAAGAGACACAGGTTTTTTTACATCACGCACATGAAAGGGTGACCAAACAGCGCATGCATGCTCAAGAATTGGTCTTATTAGGCATTTTTATATGCGGTAAGCTTGTGCTTTGGAGCAAATTAGGTCGATATGCCTGTGCATTAGGTGTGAATGTTGCTCCCAAAGACTGAAATCTCTTTACTTGTGATAAGTTGTTTGAGCTGTTTTTATAAGTGTATTTAAATGGTTTTTTTTTGGTCGTAAGTGTCATGACAACGATTTTCTTGAAATTAAATTTGCCATTTCTCACTTGAATCGCAGAACACTGAAAACGCTTCATTTAGTTTCCGTTCCTGCCGTAAATAAATCTTATTGCTTTTCTTTGAAGAGACTCAGGTTTTTTTTACATCACGCACATGATAGGGTGACCAAACAGTGCATGTATGCTCAAGAATTTGTCTTATTAGGCATATTTATATGCGGTAAGCTTGTGCTTTGGAGCAAATTAGGTCGATATGCCTGTGCATTAGGTGTGAATGTGAAGACTGAAATCTCTTTGCTTGTGATAAGTTGTTTGATCTGTTTTTATAAGTGTATTTAAATGGTTCTTTTTTGGTCGTAAGTTTCATGACAACGATTTTCTTGAAATTAAATTTGCCATTTCTCACTTCAATCGCAGAACACTGAAAACGCTTCATTTAGTTTCTCTTGCTGCTGTAATTAAATCTTATTGCTTTTCTTTGAAGAGACACAGGTTTTTTTACATCCCGCACATGAAAGGGTGACCAAACAGCGCATGCATGCTCAAGAATTGATCTTATTAGGCATTTTTATATGCGGTAAGCTTGTGCTTTGGAGCAAATTAGGTCATATGCCTGTGCATTAGATGTGAATGTTACTCCCAGATACTGAAATCTCTTTACTTGTGATAAGTTGTTTGATCTGTTTTTATAAGTGTATTTAAATGGTTCTTTTTTGGTCGTAAGTGTCATGACAACGATTTTCTTGAAATTAAATTTGCCATTTCTCACTTGAATCGCAGAACACTGAAAACGCTTCATTTAGTTTCTCTTCCTGCCGTAAATAAATCTTATTGCTTTTCTTTGAAGAGACTCAGGTTTTTTTTACATCACGCACATGATAGGGTGACCAAACAGTGCATGTATGCTCAAGAATTGGTCTTATTAGGCATATTTATATGCGGTAAGCTTGTGCTTTGGAGCAAATTAGGTCGATATGCCTGTGCATTCGGTGTGAATGTGAAGACTGAAATCTCTTTACTTGTGATAAGTTGTTTGATCTGTTTTTATAAGTGTATTTAAATGGTTCTTTTTTGGTCGTAAGTGTCGACGATTTTCTTGAAATTAAATTTTCCATTTATCACTTCAATCGCAGAACTCTGAAAACGCTTCATTTAGTTTCTCTTGCTGCCGTAAATAAATCTTATTGCTTTTCTTTGAAGAGACTCAGGTTTTTTTACATCACGCACATGATAGGGTGACCAAACAGCGCATGTATGATCAAGAATTGGTCTTATTAGGCATTTTTATATGCGGTAAGCTTGTGCTTTTGAGCAAATTAGGTCGATATGCCTGTGGATTAGGTGTGAATGTTACTCCCAGATACTGAAATCTCTTTACTTGTGATAAGTTGTTTGATCTGTTTTTATAAGTGTATTTAAATGGTTCGTTTTTGGTCGTAAGTTTCATGACAACGATTTTCTTGAAATTAAATTTGCCATTTCTCACTTGAATCGCAGAACACTGAAAACGCTTCATTTAGTTTCTCTTGCTGCCGTAAATAAATCTTATTGCTTTTCTTTGAAGAGACTCACGTTTTTTTTACATCACGCACATGATATGGTGACCAAACAGTGCATGTATGCTCAAGAATTTGTCTTATTAGGCATACTTATATGCGGTAAGCTTGTGCTTTGGAGCAAATTAGGTCGATATGCCTGTGCATTAGGTTTGAATGTGAAGACTGAAATCTCTTTACTTGTGATAAGTTGTTTGATCTGTTTTTATGCGTGTATTTAAATGGTTCTTTTTTGGTCGTAACTTTCATGACAACGATTTTCTTGAAATTAAATTTGCCATTTCTCACTTGAATCGCAGAACACTGAAAACGCTTCATTTAGTTTCTCTTGCTGCCGTAAATAAATCTTATTGCTTTTCTTTGAAGAGACTCACGTTTTTTTTACATCACGCACATGATATGGTGACCAAACAGTGCATGTATGCTCAAGAATTTGTCTTATTAGGCATACTTATATGCGGTAAGCTGGTGCTTTGGAGCAAATTAGGTCGATATGCCTGTGCATTAGGTGTGAATGTGAAGACTGAAATCTCTTTACTTGTGATAAGTTGTTTGATCTGTTTTTATAAGTGTATTTAAATGGTTCTTTTTTGGTCGTAACATTCATGACAACGATTTTCTTGAAATTAAATTTGCCATTTCTCACTTGAATCGCAGAACACTGAAAACGCTTCATTTAGTTTCTGTTCCTGCCGAAAATAAATCTTATTGCTTTTCTTTGAAGAGACTCACGTTTTTTTTACATCACGCACATAATAGGGTGACCAAACAGTGCATGTATGCTCAAGAATTTGTCTTATTAGGCATACTTATATGCGGTAAGCTGGTGCTTTGGAGCAAATTAGGTCGATATGCCTGTGCATTAGGTGTGAATGTTGCTCCCAAAGACTGAAATCTCTTTACTTGTGATAAGTTGTTTGAGCTGTTTTTATAAGTGTATTTAAATGGTTTTTTTTGGTCGTAAGTGTCATGACAACGATTTTCTTGAAATTAAATTTGCCATTTCTCACTTGAATCGCAGAACACTGAAAACGCTTCATTTAGTTTCTCTTGCTGCCGTAAATAAATCTTATTGCTTTTCTTTGAAGAGACTCACGTTTTTTTTACATCACGCACATGATATGGTGACCAAACAGTGCATGTATGCTCAAGAATTTGTCTTATTAGGCATACTTATATGCGGTAAGCTGGTGCTTTGGAGCAAATTAGGTCGATATGCCTGTGCATTAGGTGTGAATGTGAAGACTGAAATCTCTTTACTTGTGATAAGTTGTTTGATCTGTTTTTATAAGTGTATTTAAATGGTTCTTTTTTGGTCGTAACATTCATGACAACGATTTTCTTGAAATTAAATTTGCCATTTCTCACTTGAATCGCAGAACACTGAAAACGCTTCATTTAGTTTCTGTTCCTGCCGAAAATAAATCTTATTGCTTTTCTTTGAAGAGACTCACGTTTTTTTTACATCACGCACATAATAGGGTGACCAAACAGTGCATGTATGCTCAAGAATTTGTCTTATTAGGCATACTTATATGCGGTAAGCTGGTGCTTTGGAGCAAATTAGGTCGATATGCCTGTGCATTAGGTGTGAATGTTGCTCCCAAAGACTGAAATCTCTTTACTTGTGATAAGTTGTTTGAGCTGTTTTTATAAGTGTATTTAAATGGTTCTTTTTTGGTCGTAAGTTTCATGACAACGATTTTCTTGAAATTAAATTTGCCATTTCTCACTTCAATCGCAGAACACTGAAAACGCTTCATTTAGTTTCTCTTGCTGCTGTAATTAAATCTTATTGCTTTTCTTTGAAGAGACACAGGTTTTTTTACATCACGCACATGAAAGGGTGACCAAACAGCGCATGCATGCTCAAGAATTGATCTTATTAGGCATTTTTATATGCGGTAAGCTTGTGCTTTGGAGCAAATTAGGTCATATGCCTGTGCATTAGATGTGAATGTTACTCCCAGATACTGAAATCTCTTTACTTGTGATAAGTTGTTTGATCTGTTTTTATAAGTGTATTTAAATGGTTCTTTTTTGGTCGTAAGTGTCATGACAACGATTTTCTTGAAATTAAATTTGCCATTTATCACTTCAATCGCAGAACACTGAAAACGCTTCATTTAGTTTCTCTTGCTGCCGTAAATAAATCTTATTGCTTTTCTTTGAAGAGACTCAGGTTTTTAAACATCACGCACTTGATAGGGTGACCAAACAGCGCATGTATGATCAAGAATTGGTCTTATTAGGCATTTTTATATGCGGTAAGCTTGTGCTTTTGAGCAAATTAGGTCGATATGCCTGTGGATTAGGTGTGAATGTTATTCCCAGATACTTAAATCTATTTACTTGTGATAAGTTGTTTGATCTGTTTTTATAAGTGTATTTAAAAGGTTCGTTTTTGGTCGTAAGTGTCATGACAACGATTTTCTTGAAATTAAATTTGCCATTTCTCACTTGAATCGCAGAACACTGAAAGCGCTTCATTTAGTTTCTCTTGCTGCCGTAAATAAATCTTATTGCTTTTTTTGAAGAGACTCAGGTTTTTTTTACATCACTCACATGATAGGGTGACCAAACAGGGTATGTATGCTCTAGAATTGATCTTATTAGGCATTTTTATATGCGGTAAGCTTGTGCTTTGGAGCAAATTAGGTCGATATGCCTGTGCATTAGGTGTGAATGTTACTCCCAAAGACTGAAATCTCTTTACTTGTGATAAGTTGTTTGAGCTGTTTCTATAAGTGTATTTAAATGGTTTTTTTGGTCGTAAGTGTCATGACAACGATTTTCTTGAAATTAAATTTGCCATTATTCACTTGAATCGCAGAACACTGAAAACGCTTCATTTAGTTTCTCTTCCTGCCGTAAATAAATCTTATTGCTTTTCTTTGAAGAGACTCAGGTTTTTTTTTACATCACGCACATGATAGGGTGACCAAACAGTGCATGTATGCTCAAGAATTGGTCTTATTAGGCATATTTATATGCGGTAAGCTTGTGCTTTGGAGCAAATTAGGTCGATATGCCTGTGCATTCGGTGTGAATGTGAAGACTGAAATCTCTTTACTTGTGATAAGTTGTTTGATCTGTTTTTATAAGTGTATTTAAATGGTTCTTTTTTGGTCGTAAGTGTCGACGATTTTCTTGAAATTAAATTTTCCATTTATCACTTCAATCGCAGAACTCTGAAAACGCTTCATTTAGTTTCTCTTGCTGCCGTAAATAAATCTTATTGCTTTTCTTTGAAGAGACTCAGGTTTTTTTACATCACGCACATGATAGGGTGACCAAACAGCGCATGTATGATCAAGAATTGGTCTTATTAGGCATTTTTATATGCGGTAAGCTTGTGCTTTTGAGCAAATTAGGTCGATATGCCTGTGGATTAGGTGTGAATGTTACTCCCAAATACTGAAATCTCTTTACTTGTGATAAGTTGTTTGATCTGTTTTTATAAGTGTATTTAAATGGTTCGTTTTTGGTCGTAAGTTTCATGACAACGATTTTCTTGAAATTAAATTTGCCATTTCTCACTTGAATCGCAGAACACTGAAAACGCTTCATTTAGTTTCTCTTGCTGCCGTAAATAAATCTTATTGCTTTTCTTTGAAGAGACTCACGTTTTTTTTACATCACGCACATGATATGGTGACCAAACAGTGCATGTATGCTCAAGAATTTGTCTTATTAGGCATACTTATATGCGGTAAGCTGGTTCTTTGGAGCAAATTAGGTCGATATGCCTGTGCATTAGGTGTGAATGTGAAGACTGAAATCTCTTTACTTGTGATAAGTTGTTTGATGTGTTTTTATAAGTGTATTTAAATTGTTCTTTTTTGGTCGTGTCATGACAACGATTTTTTTTAAATTAAATTTGCCATTTCTCACTTCGATCGCAAAACACTGAAAACGCTTCATTTAGTTTCTCTTGCCGCCGTAAATAAATCTTATTGCTTTTCTTTGAAGAGACTCAGGTTTTTTTACATCACGCACATGATAGGGTGACCAAACAGCGCATGCATGCTCAAGAATTGATCTTATTAGGCATTTTTATATGCGGTAAGCTTGTGCTTTGGAGCAAATTAGGTCATATGCCTGTGCATTAGATGTGAATGTTACTCCCAGATACTGAAATCTCTTTACTTGTGATAAGTTGTTTGATCTGTTTTTATAAGTGTATTTAAATGGTTCGTTTTTGGTCGTAAGTGTCATGACAACGATTTTCTTGAAATTAAATTTGCCATTTCTCACTTGAATCGCAGAACACTGAAAGCGCTTCATTTAGTTTCTCTTGCTGCCGTAAATAAATCTTATTGCTTTTTTTGAAGAGACTCAGGTTTTTTTTACATCACTCACATGATAGGGTGACCAAACAGGGTATGTATGCTCTAGAATTGATCTTATTAGGCATACTTATATGCGGTAAGCTGGTGCTTTGGAGCAAATTAGGTCGATATGCCTGTGCATTAGGTGTGAATGTGAAGACTGAAATCTCTTTACTTGTGATAAGTTGTTTGATCTGTTTTTATAAGTGTATTTAAATGGTTCTTTTTTGGTCGTAACTTTCATGACAACGATTTTCTTGAAATTAAATTTGCCATTTTTCACTTCAATCGCAGAACACTGAAAACGCTTCATTTAGTTTCTCTTGCTGCTGTAAATAAATCTTATTGCTTTTCTTTGAAGAGACTCAGGTTTTTTTACATCACGCACATGATATGGTGACCAAACAGTGCATGTATGCTCAAGAATTTGTCTTATTAGGCATACTTATATGCGGTAAGCTTGTGCTTTGGAGCAAATTATTTCGATATGCCTGTGCATTAGGTTTGAATGTGAAGACTGAAATCTCTTTACTTGTGATAAGTTGTTTGATCTGTTTTTATAAGTGTATTTAAATGGTTCTTTTTTGGTCGTAACATTCATGACAACGATTTTCTTGAAATTAAATTTGCCATTTCTCACTTGAATCGCAGAACACTGAAAACGCTTCATTTAGTTTCTGTTCCTGCCGTAAATAAATCTTATTGCTTTTCTTTGAAGAGACTCACGTTTTTTTTACATCACGCACATAATAGGGTGACCAAACAGTGCATGTATGCTCAAGAATTTGTCTTATTAGGCATACTTATATGCGGTAAGCTGGTGCTTTGGAGCAAATTAGGTCGATATGCCTGTGCATTAGGTGTGAATGTGAAGACTGAAATCTCTTTACTTGTGATAAGTTGTTTGATCTGTTTTTATAAGTGTATTTAAATGGTTCGTTTTTGGTCGTAAGTTTCATGACAACGATTTTCTTGAAATTAAATTTGCCATTTCTCACTTGAATCGCAGAACACTGAAAACGCTTCATTTAGTTTCTCTTGCTGCCGTAAATAAATCTTATTGCTTTTCTTTGAAGAGACTCACGTTTTTTTTACATCACGCACATGATATGGTGACCAAACAGTGCATGTATGCTCAAGAATTTGTCTTATTAGGCATACTTATATGCGGTAAGCTGGTTCTTTGGAGCAAATTAGGTCGATATGCCTGTGCATTAGGTGTGAATGTGAAGACTGAAATCTCTTTACTTGTGATAAGTTGTTTGATGTGTTTTTATAAGTGTATTTAAATTGTTCTTTTTTGGTCGTGTCATGACAACGATTTTTTTTAAATTAAATTTGCCATTTCTCACTTCGATCGCAAAACACTGAAAACGCTTCATTTAGTTTCTCTTGCTGCTGTAAATAAATCTTATTGCTTTTCTTTGAAGAGACTCAGGTTTTTTTACATCACGCACATGATAGGGTGACCAAACAGCGCATGCATGCTCAAGAATTGATCTTATTAGGCATTTTTATATGCGGTAAGCTTGTGCTTTGGAGCAAATTAGGTCATATGCCTGTGCATTAGATGTGAATGTTACTCCCAGATACTGAAATCTCTTTACTTGTGATAAGTTGTTTGATCTGTTTTTATAAGTGTATTTAAATGGTTCGTTTTTGGTCGTAAGTGTCATGACAACGATTTTCTTGAAATTAAATTTGCCATTTCTCACTTGAATCGCAGAACACTGAAAGCGCTTCATTTAGTTTCTCTTGCTGCCGTAAATAAATCTTATTGCTTTTTTTGAAGAGACTCAGGTTTTTTTTACATCACTCACATGATAGGGTGACCAAACAGGGTATGTATGCTCTAGAATTGATCTTATTAGGCATACTTATATGCGGTAAGCTGGTGCTTTGGAGCAAATTAGGTCGATATGCCTGTGCATTAGGTGTGAATGTGAAGACTGAAATCTCTTTACTTGTGATAAGTTGTTTGATCTGTTTTTATAAGTGTATTTAAATGGTTCTTTTTTGGTCGTAACTTTCATGACAACGATTTTCTTGAAATTAAATTTGCCATTTTTCACTTCAATCGCAGAACACTGAAAACGCTTCATTTAGTTTCTCTTGCTGCTGTAAATAAATCTTATTGCTTTTCTTTGAAGAGACTCAGGTTTTTTTACATCACGCACATGATATGGTGACCAAACAGTGCATGTATGCTCAAGAATTTGTCTTATTAGGCATACTTATATGCGGTAAGCTTGTGCTTTGGAGCAAATTATTTCGATATGCCTGTGCATTAGGTTTGAATGTGAAGACTGAAATCTCTTTACTTGTGATAAGTTGTTTGATCTGTTTTTATAAGTGTATTTAAATGGTTCTTTTTTGGTCGTAACATTCATGACAACGATTTTCTTGAAATTAAATTTGCCATTTCTCACTTGAATCGCAGAACACTGAAAACGCTTCATTTAGTTTCTGTTCCTGCCGTAAATAAATCTTATTGCTTTTCTTTGAAGAGACTCACGTTTTTTTTACATCACGCACATAATAGGGTGACCAAACAGTGCATGTATGCTCAAGAATTTGTCTTATTAGGCATACTTATATGCGGTAAGCTGGTGCTTTGGAGCAAATTAGGTCGATATGCCTGTGCATTAGGTGTGAATGTGAAGACTGAAATCTCTTTACTTGTGATAAGTTGTTTGATCTGTTTTTATAAGTGTATTTAAATGGTTCTTTTTTGGTCGTAACTTTCATGACAACGATTTTCTTGAAATTAAATTTGCCATTTTTCACTTCAATCGCAGAACACTGAAAACGCTTCATTTAGTTTCTCTTGCTGCTGTAAATAAATCTTATTGCTTTTCTTTGAAGAGACTCAGGTTTTTTTACATCACGCACATGATAGGGTGACCAAACAGCGCATGCATGCTCAAGAATTGATCTTATTAGGCATTTTTATATGCGGTAAGCTTGTGCTTTTGAGCAAATTAGGTCGATATGCCTTTGGATTTGGTGTGAATGTTATTCCCAGATACTGAAATCTCTTTACTTGTGATAAGTTGTTTGATCTGTTTTTATAAGTGTATTTAAATGGTTCTTTTTTGGTCGTAAGTGTCATGACAACGATTTTCTTGAAATTAAATTTGCCATTTCTCACTTCAATCGCAGAACACTGAAAACGCTTCATTTAGTTTCTCTTGCTGCCGTAAATAAATCTTATTGCTTTTCTTAGAAGAGACTCAGGTTTTTTTACATCACGCACATGTAGGGGGACCAAACAGCGCATGTATGCCCAAGAATTGTTCTTATTAGGCATTTTTATATGCGGTAAGCTTGTGCTTTGGAGCAAATTAGGTCGATATGCCTGTGCATTAGGTGTGAATGTGAAGACTGAAATCTCTTTACTTGTGATAAGTTGTTTGATCTGTTTTTATAAGTGTATTTAAACGTTTCTTTTTTGGTCGTAAGTGTCATGACAACGATTTTCTTGAAATTAAATTCGCCATTTATCACTTCAATCGCAGAACACTGAAAACGCTTCATTTAGTTTCTCTTGCTGCCGTAAATAAATCTTATTGCTTTTCATTGAAGAGACTCAGGTTTTTTTACATCACGCACATGATAGGGTGACAAAACAGCGCATGTATGATCAAGAATTGGTCTTATTAGGCATTTTTATATGCGGTAAGCTTGTGCTTTTGAGCAAATTAGGTCGATATGCCTGTGGATTAGGTGTGAATGTTACTCCCAGATACTGAAATCTCTTTACTTGTGATAAGTTGTTTGATCTGTTTTTATAAGTGTATTTAAATGGTTCGTTTTTGGTCGTAAGTGTCATGACAACGATTTTCTTGAAATTAAATTTGCCATTTCTCACTTGAATCGCAGAACACTGAAAACGCTTCATTTAGTTTCTGTTCCTGCCGTAAATAAATCTTATTGCTTTTCTTTGAAGAGACTCAGGTTTTTTTTTACATCACGCACATGATAGGGTGACCAAACAGTGCATGTATGCTCAAGAATTTGTCTTATTAGGCATATTTATATGCGGTAAGCTTGTGCTTTGGAGCAAATTAGGTCGATATGCCTGTGCATTAAGTGTGAATGTTACTCCCAAACACTGAAATCTCTTTACTTGTGATAAGTTGTTTGATCTGTTTTTATAAGTGTATTTAAATGGTTCTTTTTTGGTCGTAAGTGTCATGACAACGATTTTCTTGAAATTAAATTTGACATTTCACACTTCAATCGCAGAACACTGAAAACGCTTCATTTAGTTTTTCTTGCTGCCGTAAATAAATCTTATTGCTTTTCTCTGAAGAGACTCAGGTTTTTTTACATCACGCACATGATAGGGTGACCAAACAGCGAATGTATGCTCAAGAATTGGTCTCATTAGGCATTTTTATATTCGGTAAGCTGGTGCTTTGGAGCAAATTAGGTCGATATGCCTGTGCATTAGGTGTGAATGTGAAGACTGAAATCTCTTTACTTGTGATAAGTTGTTTGATGTGTTTTTATAAGTGTATATAAATTGTTCTTTTTTGGTCGTGTCATGACAACGATTTTTTTGAAATTAAATTTGCCATTTCTCACTTCGATCGCAAAACACTGAAAACGCTTCATTTAGTTTCTCTTGCTGCTGTAAATAAATCTTATTGCTTTTCTTTGAAGAGACACAGGTTTTTTACATCACGCACATGAAAGGGTGACCAAACAGCGCATGCATGCTCAAGAATTGGTCTTATTAGGCATTTTTATATGCGGTAAGCTTGTGCTTTGGAGCAAATTAGGTCGATATGCCTGTGCATTAGGTGTGAATGTTGCTCCCAAAGACTGAAATCTCTTTACTTGTGATAAGTTGTTTGAGCTGTTTTTATAAGTGTATTTAAATGGTTTTTTTTGGTCGTAAGTGTCATGACAACGATTTTCTTGAAATTAAATTTGCCATTTCTCACTTGAATCGCAGAACACTGAAAACGCTTCATTTAGTTTCCGTTCCTGCCGTAAATAAATCTTATTGCTTTTCTTTGAAGAGACTCAGGTTTTTTTTACATCACGCACATGATAGGGTGACCAAACAGTGCATGTATGCTCAAGAATTTGTCTTATTAGGCATATTTATATGCGGTAAGCTTGTGCTTTGGAGCAAATTAGGTCGATATGCCTGTGCATTAGGTGTGAATGTGAAGACTGAAATCTCTTTGCTTGTGATAAGTTGTTTGATCTGTTTTTATAAGTGTATTTAAATGGTTCTTTTTTGGTCGTAAGTTTCATGACAACGATTTTCTTGAAATTAAATTTGCCATTTCTCACTTCAATCGCAGAACACTGAAAACGCTTCATTTAGTTTCTCTTGCTGCTGTAATTAAATCTTATTGCTTTTCTTTGAAGAGACACAGGTTTTTTTACATCACGCACATGAAAGGGTGACCAAACAGCGCATGCATGCTCAAGAATTGATCTTATTAGGCATTTTTATATGCGGTAAGCTTGTGCTTTGGAGCAAATTAGGTCATATGCCTGTGCATTAGATGTGAATGTTACTCCCAGATACTGAAATCTCTTTACTTGTGATAAGTTGTTTGATCTGTTTTTATAAGTGTATTTAAATGGTTCTTTTTTGGTCGTAAGTGTCATGACAACGATTTTCTTGAAATTAAATTTGCCATTTATCACTTCAATCGCAGAACACTGAAAACGCTTCATTTAGTTTCTCTTGCTGCCGTAAATAAATCTTATTGCTTTTCTCTGAAGAGACTCAGGTTTTTTTACATCACGCACTTGATAGGGTGACCAAACAGCGCATGTATGATCAAGAATTGGTCTTATTAGGCATTTTTATATGCGGTAAGCTTGTGCTTTTGAGCAAATTAGGTCGATATGCCTGTGGATTAGGTGTGAATGTTATTCCCAGATACTTAAATCTATTTACTTGTGATAAGTTGTTTGATCTGTTTTTATAAGTGTATTTAAAAGGTTCGTTTTTGGTCGTAAGTGTCATGACAACGATTTTCTTGAAATTAAATTTGCCATTTCTCACTTGAATCGCAGAACACTGAAAGCGCTTCATTTAGTTTCTCTTGCTGCCGTAAATAAATCTTATTGCTTTTTTTGAAGAGACTCAGGTTTTTTTTACATCACTCACATGATAGGGTGACCAAACAGGGTATGTATGCTCTAGAATTGATCTTATTAGGCATTTTTATATGCGGTAAGCTTGTGCTTTGGAGCAAATTAGGTCGATATGCCTGTGCATTAGGTGTGAATGTTACTCCCAAAGACTGAAATCTCTTTACTTGTGATAAGTTGTTTGAGCTGTTTCTATAAGTGTATTTAAATGGTTTTTTTGGTCGTAAGTGTCATGAGAACGATTTTCTTGAAATTAAATTTGCCATTTCTCACTTGAATCGCAGAACACTGAAAACGCTTCATTTAGTTTCTCTTCCTGCCGTAAATAAATCTTATTGCTTTTCTTTGAAGAGACTCAGGTTTTTTTTACATCACGCACATGATAGGGTGACCAAACAGTGCATGTATGCTCAAGAATTGGTCTTATTAGGCATATTTATGTGCGGTAAGCTTGTGCTTTGGAGCAAATTAGGTCGATATGCCTGTGCATTCTGTGTGAATGTGAAGACTGAAATCTCTTTACTTGTGATAAGTTGTTTGATCTGTTTTTATAAGTGTATTTAAATGGTTCTTTTTTGGTCGTAAGTGTCGACGATTTTCTTGAAATTAAATTTTCCATTTATCACTTCAATCGCAGAACACTGAAAACGCTTCATTTAGTTTCTCTTGCTGCCGTAAATAAATCTTATTGCTTTTCTTTGAAGAGACTCAGGTTTTTTTACATCACGCACATGATAGGGTGACCAAACAGCGCATGTATGATCAAGAATTGGTCTTATTAGGCATTTTTATATGCGGTAAGCTTGTGCTTTTGAGCAAATTAGGTCGATATGCCTGTGGATTAGGTGTGAATGTTACTCCCAGATACTGAAATCTCTTTACTTGTGATAAGTTGTTTGATCTGTTTTTATAAGTGTATTTAAATGGTTCTTTTTTGGTCGTAAGTGTCATGACAACGATTTTCTTGAAATTAAATTTGCCATTTCTCACTTCAATCGCAGAACACTGAAAACGCTTCATTTAGTTTCTCTTGCTGCCGTAAATAAATCTTATTGCTTTTCTTAGAAGAGACTCAGGTTTTTTTACATCACGCACATGTAGGGGGACCAAACAGCGCATGTATGCTCAAGAATTGTTCTTATTAGGCATTTTTATATGCGGTAAGCTTGTGCTTTGGAGCAAATTAGGTCGATATGCCTGTGCATTAGGTGTGAATGTGAAGACTGAAATCTCTTTACTTGTGATAAGTTGTTTGATCTGTTTTTATAAGTGTATTTAAACGTTTCTTTTTTGGTCGTAAGTGTCATGACAACGATTTTCTTGAAATTAAATTCGCCATTTATCACTTCAATCGCAGAACACTGAAAACGCTTCATTTAGTTTCTCTTGCTGCCGTAAATAAATCTTATTGCTTTTCATTGAAGAGACTCAGGTTTTTTTTACATCACGCACATGATAGGGTGACAAAACAGCGCATGTATGATCAAGAATTGGTCTTATTAGGCATTTTTATATGCGGTAAGCTTGTGCTTTTGAGCAAATTAGGTCGATATGCCTGTGGATTAGGTGTGAATGTTACTCCCAGATACTGAAATCTCTTTACTTGTGATAAGTTGTTTGATCTGTTTTTATAAGTGTATTTAAATGGTTCGTTTTTGGTCGTAAGTGTCATGACAACGATTTTCTTGAAATTAAATTTGCCATTTCTCACTTGAATCGCAGAACACTGAAAACGCTTCATTTAGTTTCTGTTCCTGCCGTAAATAAATCTTATTGCTTTTCTTTGAAGAGACTCAGGTTTTTTTTACATCACGCACATGATAGGGTGACCAAACAGTGCATGTATGCTCAAGAATGTGTCTTATTAGGCATATTTATATGCGGTAAGCTTGTGCTTTGGAGCAAATTAGGTCGATATGCCTGTGCATTAAGTGTGAATGTTACTCCCAAACACTGAAATCTCTTTACTTGAGATAAGTTGTTTGATCTGTTTTTATAAGTTTATTTAAATGGTTCTTTTTTGGTCGTAAGTGTCATGACAACGATTTTTTTGAAATTAAATTTGCCATTTCTCACTTCGATCGCAAAACACTGAAAACGCTTCATTTAGTTTCTCTTGCTGCTGTAAATAAATCTTATTGCTTTTCTTTGAAGAGACACAGGTTTTTTTACATCACGCACATGAAAGGGTGACCAAACAGCGCATGCATGCTCAAGAATTGGTCTTATTAGGCATTTTTATATGCGGTAAGCTTGTGCTTTGGAGCAAATTAGGTCGATATGCCTGTGCATTAGGTGTGAATGTTGCTCCCAAAGACTGAAATCTCTTTACTTGTGATAAGTTGTTTGAGCTGTTTTTATAAGTGTATTTAAATGTTTTTTTTTGGTCGTAAGTTTCATGACAACGATTTTCTTGAAATTAAATTTGCCATTTCTCACTTGAATCGCAGAACACTGAAAACGCTTCATTTAGTTTCCGTTCCTGCCGTAAATAAATCTTATTGCTTTTCTTTGAAGAGACTCAGGTTTTTTTTACATCACGCACATGATAGGGTGACCAAACAGTGCATGTATGCTCAAGAATTTGTCTTATTAGGCATATTTATATGCGGTAAGCTTGTGCTTTGGAGCAAATTAGGTCGATATGCCTGTGCATTAGGTGTGAATGTGAAGACTGAAATCTCTTTGCTTGTGATAAGTTGTTTGATCTGTTTTTATAAGTGTATTTAAATGGTTCTTTTTTGGTCGTAAGTTTCATGACAACGATTTTCTTGAAATTAAATTTGCCATTTCTCACTTCAATCGCAGAACACTGAAAACGCTTCATTTAGTTTCTCTTGCTGCTGTAATTAAATCTTATTGCTTTTCTTTGAAGAGACACAGGTTTTTTTACATCACGCACATGAAAGGGTGACCAAACAGCGCATGCATGCTCAAGAATTGATCTTATTAGGCATTTTTATATGCGGTAAGCTTGTGCTTTGGAGCAAATTAGGTCATATGCCTGTGCATTAGATGTGAATGTTACTCCCAGATACTGAAATCTCTTTACTTGTGATAAGTTGTTTGATCTGTTTTTATAAGTGTATTTAAATGGTTCTTTTTTGGTCGTAAGTGTCATGACAACGATTTTCTTGAAATTAAATTTGCCATTTATCACTTCAATCGCAGAACACTGAAAACGCTTCATTTAGTTTCTCTTGCTGCCGTAAATAAATCTTATTGCTTTTCTTTGAAGAGACTCAGGTTTTTTTACATCACGCACTTGATAGGGTGACCAAACAGCGCATGTATGATCAAGAATTGGTCTTATTAGGCATTTTTATATGCGGTAAGCTTGTGCTTTTGAGCAAATTAGGTCGATATGCCTGTGGATTAGGTGTGAATGTTATTCCCAGATACTTAAATCTATTTACTTGTGATAAGTTGTTTGATCTGTTTTTATAAGTGTATTTAAAAGGTTCGTTTTTGGTCGTAAGTGTCATGACAACGATTTTCTTGAAATTAAATTTGCCATTTCTCACTTGAATCGCAGAACACTGAAAGCGCTTCATTTAGTTTCTCTTGCTGCCGTAAATAAATCTTATTGCTTTTTTTGAAGAGACTCAGGTTTTTTTTACATCACGCACATGATAGGGTGACAAAACAGCGCATGTATGATCAAGAATTGGTCTTATTAGGCATTTTTATATGCGGTAAGCTTGTGCTTTTGAGCAAATTAGGTCGATATGCCTGTGGATTAGGTGTGAATGTTACTCCCAGATACTGAAATCTCTTTACTTGTGATAAGTTGTTTGATCTGTTTTTATAAGTGTATTTAAATGGTTCGTTTTTGGTCGTAAGTGTCATGACAACGATTTTCTTGAAATTAAATTTGCCATTTCTCACTTGAATCGCAGAACACTGAAAACGCTTCATTTAGTTTCTGTTCCTGCCGTAAATAAATCTTATTGCTTTTCTTTGAAGAGACTCAGGTTTTTTTTACATCACGCACATGATAGGGTGACCAAACAGTGCATGTATGCTCAAGAATGTGTCTTATTAGGCATATTTATATGCGGTAAGCTTGTGCTTTGGAGCAAATTAGGTCGATATGCCTGTGCATTAAGTGTGAATGTTACTCCCAAACACTGAAATCTCTTTACTTGAGATAAGTTGTTTGATCTGTTTTTATAAGTTTATTTAAATGGTTCTTTTTTGGTCGTAAGTGTCATGACAACGATTTTTTTGAAATTAAATTTGCCATTTCTCACTTCGATCGCAAAACACTGAAAACGCTTCATTTAGTTTCTCTTGCTGCTGTAAATAAATCTTATTGCTTTTCTTTGAAGAGACACAGGTTTTTTTACATCACGCACATGAAAGGGTGACCAAACAGCGCATGCATGCTCAAGAATTGGTCTTATTAGGCATTTTTATATGCGGTAAGCTTGTGCTTTGGAGCAAATTAGGTCGATATGCCTGTGCATTAGGTGTGAATGTTGCTCCCAAAGACTGAAATCTCTTTACTTGTGATAAGTTGTTTGAGCTGTTTTTATAAGTGTATTTAAATGTTTTTTTTTGGTCGTAAGTTTCATGACAACGATTTTCTTGAAATTAAATTTGCCATTTCTCACTTGAATCGCAGAACACTGAAAACGCTTCATTTAGTTTCCGTTCCTGCCGTAAATAAATCTTATTGCTTTTCTTTGAAGAGACTCAGGTTTTTTTTACATCACGCACATGATAGGGTGACCAAACAGTGCATGTATGCTCAAGAATTTGTCTTATTAGGCATATTTATATGCGGTAAGCTTGTGCTTTGGAGCAAATTAGGTCGATATGCCTGTGCATTAGGTGTGAATGTGAAGACTGAAATCTCTTTGCTTGTGATAAGTTGTTTGATCTGTTTTTATAAGTGTATTTAAATGGTTCTTTTTTGGTCGTAAGTTTCATGACAACGATTTTCTTGAAATTAAATTTGCCATTTCTCACTTCAATCGCAGAACACTGAAAACGCTTCATTTAGTTTCTCTTGCTGCTGTAATTAAATCTTATTGCTTTTCTTTGAAGAGACACAGGTTTTTTTACATCACGCACATGAAAGGGTGACCAAACAGCGCATGCATGCTCAAGAATTGATCTTATTAGGCATTTTTATATGCGGTAAGCTTGTGCTTTGGAGCAAATTAGGTCATATGCCTGTGCATTAGATGTGAATGTTACTCCCAGATACTGAAATCTCTTTACTTGTGATAAGTTGTTTGATCTGTTTTTATAAGTGTATTTAAATGGTTCTTTTTTGGTCGTAAGTGTCATGACAACGATTTTCTTGAAATTAAATTTGCCATTTATCACTTCAATCGCAGAACACTGAAAACGCTTCATTTAGTTTCTCTTGCTGCCGTAAATAAATCTTATTGCTTTTCTTTGAAGAGACTCAGGTTTTTTTACATCACGCACTTGATAGGGTGACCAAACAGCGCATGTATGATCAAGAATTGGTCTTATTAGGCATTTTTATATGCGGTAAGCTTGTGCTTTTGAGCAAATTAGGTCGATATGCCTGTGGATTAGGTGTGAATGTTATTCCCAGATACTTAAATCTATTTACTTGTGATAAGTTGTTTGATCTGTTTTTATAAGTGTATTTAAAAGGTTCGTTTTTGGTCGTAAGTGTCATGACAACGATTTTCTTGAAATTAAATTTGCCATTTCTCACTTGAATCGCAGAACACTGAAAGCGCTTCATTTAGTTTCTCTTGCTGCCGTAAATAAATCTTATTGCTTTTTTTGAAGAGACTCAGGTTTTTTTTACATCACTCACATGATAGGGTGACCAAACAGGGTATGTATGTGTGAGGACTCTGTGAGAGATTGCAGGTCTTATTTTCAACAAACACCAAAGTACAAACAATAAACGAGGCGGATTTTAACGGAAAGGAAACCAATTACAATATGAGCGAGAAGAAAGGAAAGGAACAAGAGAACAACACAACAATACACGGGAAAAACACACGGGGGAACAGAACAAGGTGCTTATGATAAATGCAGGAAAAAGAGTCAAAGAGGAAAGTTCACACTACTTGTCTTATTCGAGCAACGAGCGGAGAGGACTGGCTGGGTGTCGGGCAATCAAGGAGTCTCTTGGCGTTCCAACGTCGATGCAACGCTACCGCAGCGTTCGTGGGCTCCCGGCACGGTTTCCAGGTCTGGTATCCCGGAAAAGTCACGTAGGCGCCCGAAGCGGCCTATGTAGAGCAGCTGACGGATGGACGGAGAAGAGTAGCGCCTGAGCCTGGTGGTTGAGGCTCTCGACGATGGAAGTCCAGGTCTGGTGGCCCGGACGTCTGCGGCTAAGGCCCAAGCCCGGAACTCGGGGAGCCAGCAGAACTCGTCCACGTCCGTCGCCCACCGCGCTCTTCTCTTCTCTGCCACGTAATCCTCTTCGACCTGCCCCGCGTTCGTTCCCCTCAGCACGCGCTCCTCGTGCTTTGTCTTCTTCTCCTCACGAACGCCGCTGGGTGGCGCTATCTCCTTACAGTATGCTCTAGAATTGATCTTATTAGGCAATTTTATATGCGGTAAGCTTGTGCTTTGGAGCAAATTAGGTCGATATGCCTGTGCATTAGGTGTGAATGTTACTCCCAAAGACTGAAATCTCTTTACTTGTGATAAGTTGTTTGAGCTGTTTCTATAAGTGTATTTAAATGGTTTTTTTGGTCGTAAGTGTCATGACAACGATTTTCTTGAAATTAAATTTGCCATTTCTCACTTGAATCGCAGAACACTGAAAACGCTTCATTTAGTTTCTCTTCCTGCCGTAAATAAATCTTATTGCTTTTCTTTGAAGAGACTCAGGTTTTTTTTACATCACGCACATGATAGGGTGACCAAACAGTGCATGTATGCTCAAGAATTGGTCTTATTAGGCATATTTATATGCGGTAAGCTTGTGCTTCGGAGCAAATTAGGTCGATATGCCTGTGCATTCGGTGTGAATGTGAAGACTGAAATCTCTTTACTTGTGATAAGTTGTTTGATCTGTTTTTATAAGTGTATTTAAATGGTTCTTTTTTGGTCGTAAGTGTCGACGATTTTCTTGAAATTAAATTTTCCATTTATCACTTCAATCGCAGAACTCTGAAAACGCTTCATTTAGTTTCTCTTGCTGCCGTAAATAAATCTTATTGCTTTTCTTTGAAGAGACTCAGGTTTTTTTACATCACGCACATGATAGGGTGACCAAACAGCGCATGTATGATCAAGAATTGGTCTTATTAGGCATTTTTATATGCGGTAAGCTTGTGCTTTTGAGCAAATTAGGTCGATATGCCTGTGGATTAGGTGTGAATGTTACTCCCAGATACTGAAATCTCTTTACTTGTGATAAGTTGTTTGATCTGTTTTTATAAGTGTATTTAAATGGTTCGTTTTTGGTCGTAAGTTTCATGACAACGATTTTCTTGAAATTAAATTTGCCATTTCTCACTTGAATCGCAGAACACTGAAAACGCTTCATTTAGTTTCTCTTGCTGCCGTAAATAAATCTTATTGCTTTTTTTGAAGAGACTCAGGTTTTTATTACATCACTCACATGATAGGGTGACCAAACAGGGCATGTATGCTCTAGAATTGATCTTATTAGGCATTTTATATGCGGTAAGCTTGTGCTTTGGAGCAAATTAGGTCGATATGCCTGTGCATTAGGTGTGAATGTTACTCCCAAAGACTGAAATCTCTTTACTTGTGATAAGTTGTTTGAGCTGTTTTTATAAGTGTATTTAAATGGTTTTTTTTGGTCGTAAGTGTCATGACAACGATTTTCTTGAAATTAAATTTTCCATTTATCACTTCAATCGCAGAACTCTGAAAACGCTTCATTTAGTTTCTGTTCCTGCCGTAAATAAATCTTATTGCTTTTCTTTGAAGAGACTCACGTTTTTTTTACATCACGCACATGATATGGTGACCAAACAGTGCATGTATGCTCAAGAATTTGTCTTATTAGGCATACTTATATGCGGTAAGCTGGTGCTTTGGAGCAAATTAGGTCGATATGCCTGTGCATTAGGTGTGAATGTGAAGACTGAAATCTCTTTACTTGTGATAAGTTGTTTGATCTGTTTTTATAAGTGTATTTAAATGGTTCTTTTTTGGTCGTAAGTTTCATGAGAACGATTTTCTTGAAATTAAATTTGCCATTTTTCACTTCAATCGCAGAACACTGAAAACGCTTCATTTAGTTTCTCTTGCTGTTGTAAATAAATCTTATTGCTTTTCTTTGAAGAGACTCAGGTTTTTTTACATCACGCACATGATATGGTGACCAAACAGCGCATGTATGCTCAAGAATTGGTCTTATTAGGCATTTTTATATGCGGTAAGCTGGTGCTTTGGAGCAAATTAGGTCGATATGCCTGTGCATTAGGTGTGAATGTGAAGACTGAAATCTCTTTACTTGTGATAAGTTGTTTGATGTGTTTTTATAAGTGTATTTAAATTGTTCTTTTTTGGTCGTGTCATGACAACGATTTTTTTTAAATTAAATTTGCCATTTCTCACTTCGATCGCAAAACACTGAAAACGCTTCATTTAGTTTCTCTTGCTGCCGTAAATAAATCTTATTGCTTTTCTTTGAAGAGACTCAGGTTTTTTTACATCACGCACATGATAGGGTGACCAAACAGCGCATGCATGCTCAAGAATTGATCTTATTAGGCATTTTTATATGCGGTAAGCTTGTGCTTTGGAGCAAATTAGGTCATATGCCTGTGCATTAGATGTGAATGTTACTCCCAGATACTGAAATCTCTTTACTTGTGATAAGTTGTTTGATCTGTTTTTATAAGTGTATTTAAATGGTTCGTTTTTGGTCGTAAGTGTCATGACAACGATTTTCTTGAAATTAAATTTGCCATTTCTCACTTGAATCGCAGAACACTGAAAGCGCTTCATTTAGTTTCTCTTGCTGCCGTAAATAAATCTTATTGCTTTTTTTGAAGAGACTCAGGTTTTTTTTACATCACTCACATGATAGGGTGACCAAACAGGGTATGTATGCTCTAGAATTGATCTTATTAGGCATACTTATATGCGGTAAGCTGGTGCTTTGGAGCAAATTAGGTCGATATGCCTGTGCATTAGGTGTGAATGTGAAGACTGAAATCTCTTTACTTGTGATAAGTTGTTTGATCTGTTTTTATAAGTGTATTTAAATGGTTCTTTTTTTGGTCGTAACTTTCATGACAACGATTTTCTTGAAATTAAATTTGCCATTTTTCACTTCAATCGCAGAACACTGAAAACGCTTCATTTAGTTTCTCTTGCTGCTGTAAATAAATCTTATTGCTTTTCTTTGAAGAGACTAAGGTTTTTTTACATCACGCACATGATATGGTGACCAAACAGTGCATGTATGCTCAAGAATTTGTCTTATTAGGCATACTTATATGCGGTAAGCTTGTGCTTTGGAGCAAATTAGGTCGATATGCCTGTGCATTAGGTTTGAATGTGAAGACTGAAATCTCTTTACTTGTGATAAGTTGTTTGATCTGTTTTTATAAGTGTATTTAAATGGTTCTTTTTTGGTCGTAACTTTCATGACAACGATTTTCTTGAAATTAAATTTGCCATTTCTCACTTGAATCGCAGAACACTGAAAACGCTTCATTTAGTTTCTGTTCCTGCCGTAAATAAATCTTATTGCTTTTCTTTGAAGAGACTCACGTTTTTTTTACATCACGCACATAATAGGGTGACCAAACAGTGCATGTATGCTCAAGAATTTGTCTTATTAGGCATACTTATATGCGGTAAGCTGGTGCTTTGGAGCAAATTAGGTCGATATGCCTGTGCATTAGGTGTGAATGTGAAGACTGAAATCTCTTTACTTGTGATAAGTTGTTTGATCTGTTTTTATAAGTGTATTTAAATGGTTCTTTTTTGGTCGTAACTTTCATGACAACGATTTTCTTGAAATTAAATTTGCCATTTTTCACTTCAATCGCAGAACACTGAAAACGCTTCATTTAGTTTCTCTTGCTGCTGTAAATAAATCTTATTGCTTTTCTTTGAAGAGACTCAGGTTTTTTTACATCACGCACATGATATGGTGACCAAACAGTGCATGTATGCTCAAGAATTTGTCTTATTAGGCATACTTATATGCGGTAAGCTTGTGCTTTGGAGCAAATTAGGTCGATATGCCTGTGCATTAGGTTTGAATGTGAAGACTGAAATCTCTTTACTTGTGATAAGTTGTTTGATCTGTTTTTATAAGTGTATTTAAATGGTTCTTTTTTGGTCGTAACTTTCATGACAACGATTTTCTTGAAATTAAATTTGCCATTTCTCACTTGAATCGCAGAACACTGAAAACGCTTCATTTAGTTTCTGTTCCTGCCGTAAATAAATCTTATTGCTTTTCTTTGAAGAGACTCACGTTTTTTTTACATCACGCACATAATAGGGTGACCAAACAGTGCATGTATGCTCAAGAATTTGTCTTATTAGGCATACTTATATGCGGTAAGCTGGTGCTTTGGAGCAAATTAGGTCGATATGCCTGTGCATTAGGTGTGAATGTGAAGACTGAAATCTCTTTACTTGTGATAAGTTGTTTGATCTGTTTTTATAAGTGTATTTAAATGGTTCTTTTTTGGTCGTAACTTTCATGACAACGATTTTCTTGAAATTAAATTTGCCATTTTTCACTTCAATCGCAGAACACTGAAAACGCTTCATTTAGTTTCTCTTGCTGCTGTAAATAAATCTTATTGCTTTTCTTTGAAGAGACTCAGGTTTTTTTACATCACGCACATGATATGGTGACCAAACAGTGCATGTATGCTCAAGAATTTGTCTTATTAGGCATACTTATATGCGGTAAGCTTGTGCTTTGGAGCAAATTAGGTCGATATGCCTGTGCATTAGGTTTGAATGTGAAGACTGAAATCTCTTTACTTGTGATAAGTTGTTTGATCTGTTTTTATAAGTGTATTTAAATGGTTCTTTTTTGGTCGTAACTTTCATGACAACGATTTTCTTGAAATTAAATTTGCCATTTCTCACTTGAATCGCAGAACACTGAAAACGCTTCATTTAGTTTCTGTTCCTGCCGTAAATAAATCTTATTGCTTTTCTTTGAAGAGACTCACGTTTTTTTTACATCACGCACATAATAGGGTGACCAAACAGTGCATGTATGCTCAAGAATTTGTCTTATTAGGCATACTTATATGCGGTAAGCTTGTGCTTTGGAGCAAATTAGGTCGATATGCCTGTGCATTAGGTGTGAATGTGAAGACTGAAATCTCTTTACTTGTGATAAGTTGTTTGATCTGTTTTTATAAGTGTATTTAAATGGTTCTTTTTTGGTCGTAACTTTCATGACAACGATTTTCTTGAAATTAAATTTGCCATTTTTCACTTCAATCGCAGAACACTGAAAACGCTTCATTTAGTTTCTCTTGCTGCTGTAAATAAATCTTATTGCTTTTCTTTGAAGAGACTCAGGTTTTTTTACATCACGCACATGATATGGTGACCAAACAGCACATGTATGCTCAAGAATTGGTCTTATTAGGCATTTTTATAGGCGGTAAGCTGGTGCTTTGGAGCAAATTAGGTCGATATGCCTGTGCATTAGGTGTGAATGTGAAGACTGAAATCTCTTTACTTGTGATAAGTTGTTTGATGTGTTTTTATAAGTGTATTTAAATTGTTCTTTTTTGGTCGTGTCATGACAACGATTTTTTTGAAATTAAATTTGCCATTTCTCACTTCGATCGCAAAACACTGAAAACGCTTCATTTAGTTTCTCTTGCTGCCGTAAATAAATCTTATTGCTTTTCTTTGAAGAGACTCAGGTTTTTTTACATCACGCACATGATAGGGTGACCAAACAGCGCATGCATGCTCAAGAATTGATCTTATTAGGCATTTTTATATGCGGTAAGCTTGTGCTTTGGAGCAAATTAGGTCATATGCCTGTGCATTAGATGTGAATGTTACTCCCAGATACTGAAATCTCTTTACTTGTGATAAGTTGTTTGATCTGTTTTTATAAGTGTATTTAAATGGTTCGTTTTTGGTCGTAAGTGTCATGACAACGATTTTCTTGAAATTAAATTTGCCATTTCTCACTTGAATCGCAGAACACTGAAAGCGCTTCATTTAGTTTCTCTTGCTGCCGTAAATAAATCTTATTGCTTTTTTTGAAGAGACTCAGGTTTTTTTTACATCACTCACATGATAGGGTGACCAAACAGGGTATGTATGCTCTAGAATTGATCTTATTAGGCATATTTATATGCGGTAAGCTTGTGCTTTGGAGCAAATTAGGTCGATATGCCTGTGCATTAGGTGTGAATGTGAAGACTGAAATCTCTTTACTTGTGATAAGTTGTTTGTTTTTTTTTTATAAGTGTATTTAAATGGTTCTTTTTTGGTCGTAAGTGTCATGACAACGATTTTCTTGAAATTAAATTTGCCATTTCTCACTTCAATCGCAGAACACTGAAAACGCTTCATTTAGTTTCTCTTGCTGCCGTAAATAAATCTTATTGCTTTTCTTAGAAGAGACTCAGGTTTTTTTACATCACGCACATGTAGGGGGACCAAACAGCGCATGTATGCTCAAGAATTGTTCTTATTAGGCATTTTTATATGCGGTAAGCTTGTGCTTTGGAGCAAATTAGGTCGATATGCCTGTGCATTAGGTGTGAATGTGAAGACTGAAATCTCTTTACTTGTGATAAGTTGTTTGATCTGTTTTTATAAGTGTATTTAAACGTTTCTTTTTTGGTCGTAAGTGTCATGACAACGATTTTCTTTAAATTAAATTCGCCATTTATCACTTCAATCGCAGAACACTGAAAACGCTTCATTTAGTTTCTCTTGCTGCCGTAAATAAATCTTATTGCTTTTCATTGAAGAGACTCAGGTTTTTTTACATCACGCACATGATAGGGTGACAAAACAGCGCATGTATGATCAAGAATTGGTCTTATTAGGCATTTTTATATGCGGTAAGCTCGTGCTTTTGAGCAAATTAGGTCGATATGCCTGTGGATTAGGTGTGAATGTTACTCCCAGATACTGAAATCTCTTTACTTGTGATAAGTTGTTTGATCTGTTTTTATAAGTGTATTTAAATGGTTCGTTTTTGGTCGTAAGTGTCATGACAACGATTTTCTTGAAATTAAATTTGCCATTTCTCACTTGAATCGCAGAACACTGAAAACGCTTCATTTAGTTTCTGTTCCTGCCGTAAATAAATCTTATTGCTTTTCTTTGAAGAGACTCAGGTTTTTTTTACATCACGCACATGATAGGGTGACCAAACAGTGCATGTATGCTCAAGAATTTGTCTTATTAGGCATATTTATATGCGGTAAGCTTGTGCTTTGGAGCAAATTAGGTCGATATGCCTGTGCATTAAGTGTGAATGTTACTCCCAAACACTGAAATCTCTTTACTTGTGATAAGTTGTTTGATCTGTTTTTATAAGTGTATTTAAATGGTTCTTTTTTGGTCGTAACTTTCATGACAACGATTTTCTTGAAATTAAATTTGCCATTTTTCACTTCAATCGCAGAACACTGAAAACGCTTCATTTAGTTTCTCTTGCTGCTGTAAATAAATCTTAATGCTTTTCTTTGAAGAGACTCAGGTTTTTTTACATCACGCACATGATATGGTGACCAAACAGTGCATGTATGCTCAAGAATTTGTCTTATTAGGCATACTTATATGCGGTAAGCTTGTGCTTTGGAGCAAATTAGGTCGATATGCCTGTGCATTAGGTTTGAATGTGAAGACTGAAATCTCTTTACTTGTGATAAGTTGTTTGATCTGTTTTTATAAGTGTATTTAAATGGTTCTTTTTTGGTCGTAACTTTCATGACAACGATTTTCTTGAAATTAAATTTGCCATTTCTCACTTGAATCGCAGAACACTGAAAACGCTTCATTTAGTTTCTGTTCCTGCCGTAAATAAATCTTATTGCTTTTCTTTGAAGAGACTCACGTTTTTTTTACATCACGCACATAATAGGGTGACCAAACAGTGCATGTATGCTCAAGAATTTGTCTTATTAGGCATACTTATATGCGGTAAGCTGGTGCTTTGGAGCAAATTAGGTCGATATGCCTGTGCATTAGGTGTGAATGTGAAGACTGAAATCTCTTTACTTGTGATAAGTTGTTTGATCTGTTTTTATAAGTGTATTTAAATGGTTCTTTTTTGGTCGTAACTTTCATGACAACGATTTTCTTGAAATTAAATTTGCCATTTTTCACTTCAATCGCAGAACACTGAAAACGCTTCATTTAGTTTCTCTTGCTGCTGTAAATAAATCTTATTGCTTTTCTTTGAAGAGACTCAGGTTTTTTTACATCACGCACATGATATGGTGACCAAACAGTGCATGTATGCTCAAGAATTTGTCTTATTAGGCATACTTATATGCGGTAAGCTTGTGCTTCGGAGCAAATTAGGTCGATATGCCTGTGCATTAGGTTTGAATGTGAAGACTGAAATCTCTTTACTTGTGATAAGTTGTTTGATCTGTTTTTATAAGTGTATTTAAATGGTTCTTTTTTGGTCGTAACTTTCATGACAACGATTTTCTTGAAATTAAATTTGCCATTTCTCACTTGAATCGCAGAACACTGAAAACGCTTCATTTAGTTTCTGTTCCTGCCGTAAATAAATCTTATTGCTTTTCTTTGAAGAGACTCACGTTTTTTTTACATCACGCACATAATAGGGTGACCAAACAGTGCATGTATGCTCAAGAATTTGTCTTATTAGGCATACTTATATGCGGTAAGCTTGTGCTTTGGAGCAAATTAGGTCGATATGCCTGTGCATTAGGTGTGAATGTGAAGACTGAAATCTCTTTACTTGTGATAAGTTGTTTGATCTGTTTTTATAAGTGTATTTAAATGGTTCTTTTTTGGTCGTAACTTTCATGACAACGATTTTCTTGAAATTAAATTTGCCATTTTTCACTTCAATCGCAGAACACTGAAAACGCTTCATTTAGTTTCTCTTGCTGCTGTAAATAAATCTTATTGCTTTTCTTTGAAGAGACTCAGGTTTTTTTACATCACGCACATGATATGGTGACCAAACAGCACATGTATGCTCAAGAATTGGTCTTATTAGGCATTTTTATAGGCGGTAAGCTGGTGCTTTGGAGCAAATTAGGTCGATATGCCTGTGCATTAGGTGTGAATGTGAAGACTGAAATCTCTTTACTTGTGATAAGTTGTTTGATGTGTTTTTATAAGTGTATTTAAATTGTTCTTTTTTGGTCGTGTCATGACAACGATTTTTTTGAAATTAAATTTGCCATTTCTCACTTCGATCGCAAAACACTGAAAACGCTTCATTTAGTTTCTCTTGCTGCCGTAAATAAATCTTATTGCTTTTCTTTGAAGAGACTCAGGTTTTTTTACATCACGCACATGATAGGGTGACCAAACAGCGCATGCATGCTCAAGAATTGATCTTATTAGGCATTTTTATATGCGGTAAGCTTGTGCTTTGGAGCAAATTAGGTCATATGCCTGTGCATTAGATGTGAATGTTACTCCCAGATACTGAAATCTCTTTACTTGTGATAAGTTGTTTGATCTGTTTTTATAAGTGTATTTAAATGGTTCGTTTTTGGTCGTAAGTGTCATGACAACGATTTTCTTGAAATTAAATTTGCCATTTCTCACTTGAATCGCAGAACACTGAAAGCGCTTCATTTAGTTTCTCTTGCTGCCGTAAATAAATCTTATTGCTTTTTTTGAAGAGACTCAGGTTTTTTTTACATCACTCACATGATAGGGTGACCAAACAGGGTATGTATGCTCTAGAATTGATCTTATTAGGCATATTTATATGCGGTAAGCTTGTGCTTTGGAGCAAATTAGGTCGATATGCCTGTGCATTAGGTGTGAATGTGAAGACTGAAATCTCTTTACTTGTGATAAGTTGTTTGTTTTTTTTTTATAAGTGTATTTAAATGGTTCTTTTTTGGTCGTAAGTGTCATGACAACGATTTTCTTGAAATTAAATTTGCCATTTCTCACTTCAATCGCAGAACACTGAAAACGCTTCATTTAGTTTCTCTTGCTGCCGTAAATAAATCTTATTGCTTTTCTTAGAAGAGACTCAGGTTTTTTTACATCACGCACATGTAGGGGGACCAAACAGCGCATGTATGCTCAAGAATTGTTCTTATTAGGCATTTTTATATGCGGTAAGCTTGTGCTTTGGAGCAAATTAGGTCGATATGCCTGTGCATTAGGTGTGAATGTGAAGACTGAAATCTCTTTACTTGTGATAAGTTGTTTGATCTGTTTTTATAAGTGTATTTAAACGTTTCTTTTTTGGTCGTAAGTGTCATGACAACGATTTTCTTTAAATTAAATTCGCCATTTATCACTTCAATCGCAGAACACTGAAAACGCTTCATTTAGTTTCTCTTGCTGCCGTAAATAAATCTTATTGCTTTTCATTGAAGAGACTCAGGTTTTTTTACATCACGCACATGATAGGGTGACAAAACAGCGCATGTATGATCAAGAATTGGTCTTATTAGGCATTTTTATATGCGGTAAGCTCGTGCTTTTGAGCAAATTAGGTCGATATGCCTGTGGATTAGGTGTGAATGTTACTCCCAGATACTGAAATCTCTTTACTTGTGATAAGTTGTTTGATCTGTTTTTATAAGTGTATTTAAATGGTTCGTTTTTGGTCGTAAGTGTCATGACAACGATTTTCTTGAAATTAAATTTGCCATTTCTCACTTGAATCGCAGAACACTGAAAACGCTTCATTTAGTTTCTGTTCCTGCCGTAAATAAATCTTATTGCTTTTCTTTGAAGAGACTCAGGTTTTTTTTACATCACGCACATGATAGGGTGACCAAACAGTGCATGTATGCTCAAGAATTTGTCTTATTAGGCATATTTATATGCGGTAAGCTTGTGCTTTGGAGCAAATTAGGTCGATATGCCTGTGCATTAAGTGTGAATGTTACTCCCAAACACTGAAATCTCTTTACTTGTGATAAGTTGTTTGATCTGTTTTTATAAGTGTATTTAAATGGTTCTTTTTTGGTCGTAACTTTCATGACAACGATTTTCTTGAAATTAAATTTGCCATTTTTCACTTCAATCGCAGAACACTGAAAACGCTTCATTTAGTTTCTCTTGCTGCTGTAAATAAATCTTATTGCTTTTCTTTGAAGAGACTCAGGTTTTTTTACATCACGCACATGATATGGTGACCAAACAGTGCATGTATGCTCAAGAATTTGTCTTATTAGGCATACTTATATGCGGTAAGCTTGTGCTTTGGAGCAAATTAGGTCGATATGCCTGTGCATTAGGTTTGAATGTGAAGACTGAAATCTCTTTACTTGTGATAAGTTGTTTGATCTGTTTTTATAAGTGTATTTAAATGGTTCTTTTTTGGTCGTAACTTTCATGACAACGATTTTCTTGAAATAAAATTTGCCATTTCTCACTTGAATCGCAGAACACTGAAAACGCTTCATTTAGTTTCTGTTCCTGCCGTAAATAAATCTTATTGCTTTTCTTTGAAGAGACTCACGTTTTTTTTACATCACGCACATAATAGGGTGACCAAACAGTGCATGTATGCTCAAGAATTTGCCTTATTAGGCATACTTATATGCGGTAAGCTTGTGCTTTGGAGCAAATTAGGTCGATATGCCTGTGCATTAGGTGTGAATGTGAAGACTGAAATCTCTTTACTTGTGATAAGTTGTTTGATCTGTTTTTATAAGTGTATTTAAATGGTTCTTTTTTGGTCGTAACTTTCATGACAACGATTTTCTTGAAATTAAATTTGCCATTTTTCACTTCAATCGCAGAACACTGAAAACGCTTCATTTAGTTTCTCTTGCTGCTGTAAATAAATCTTATTGCTTTTCTTTGAAGAGACTCAGGTTTTTTTACATCACGCACATGATATGGTGACCAAACAGCACATGTATGCTCAAGAATTGGTCTTATTAGGCATTTTTATATGCGGTAAGCTGGTGCTTTGGAGCAAATTAGGTCGATATGCCTGTGCATTAGGTGTGAATGTGAAGACTGAAATCTCTTTACTTGTGATAAGTTGTTTGATGTGTTTTTATAAGTGTATTTAAATTGTTCTTTTTTGGTCGTGTCATGACAACGATTTTTTTGAAATTAAATTTGCCATTTCTCACTTCGATCGCAAAACACTGAAAACGCTTCATTTAGTTTCTCTTGCTGCCGTAAATAAATCTTATTGCTTTTCTTTGAAGAGACTCAGGTTTTTTTACATCACGCACATGATAGGGTGACCAAACAGCGCATGCATGCTCAAGAATTGATCTTATTAGGCATTTTTATATGCGGTAAGCTTGTGCTTTGGAGCAAATTAGGTCATATGCCTGTGCATTAGATGTGAATGTTACTCCCAGATACTGAAATCTCTTTACTTGTGATAAGTTGTTTGATCTGTTTTTATAAGTGTATTTAAATGGTTCGTTTTTGGTCGTAAGTGTCATGACAACGATTTTCTTGAAATTAAATTTGCCATTTCTCACTTGAATCGCAGAACACTGAAAGCGCTTCATTTAGTTTCTCTTGCTGCCGTAAATAAATCTTATTGCTTTTTTTGAAGAGACTCAGGTTTTTTTTACATCACTCACATGATAGGGTGACCAAACAGGGTATGTATGCTCTAGAATTGATCTTATTAGGCATATTTATATGCGGTAAGCTTGTGCTTTGGAGCAAATTAGGTCGATATGCCTGTGCATTAGGTGTGAATGTGAAGACTGAAATCTCTTTACTTGTGATAAGTTGTTTGATCTGTTTTTATAAGTGTATTTAAATGGTTCTTTTTTGGTCGTAAGTGTCATGACAACGATTTTCTTGAAATTAAATTTGCCATTTCTCACTTCAATCGCAGAACACTGAAAACGCTTCATTTAGTTTCTCTTGCTGCCGTAAATAAATCTTATTGCTTTTCTTAGAAGAGACTCAGGTTTTTTTACATCACGCACATGTAGGGGGACCAAACAGCGCATGTATGCTCAAGAATTGTTCTTATTAGGCATTTTTATATGCGGTAAGCTTGTGCTTTGGAGCAAATTAGGTCGATATGCCTGTGCATTAGGTGTGAATGTGAAGACTGAAATCTCTTTACTTGTGATAAGCTGTTTGATCTGTTTTTATAAGTGTATTTAAACGTTTCTTTTTTGGTCGTAAGTGTCATGACAACGATTTTCTTTAAATTAAATTCGCCATTTATCACTTCAATCGCAGAACACTGAAAACGCTTCATTTAGTTTCTCTTGCTGCCGTAAATAAATCTTATTGCTTTTCATTGAAGAGACTCAGGTTTTTTTACATCACGCACATGATAGGGTGACAAAACAGCGCATGTATGATCAAGAATTGGTCTTATTAGGCATTTTTATATGCGGTAAGCTCGTGCTTTTGAGCAAATTAGGTCGATATGCCTGTGGATTAGGTGTGAATGTTACTCCCAGATACTGAAATCTCTTTACTTGTGATAAGTTGTTTGATCTGTTTTTATAAGTGTATTTAAATGGTTCGTTTTTGGTCGTAAGTGTCATGACAACGATTTTCTTGAAATTAAATTTGCCATTTCTCACTTGAATCGCAGAACACTGAAAACGCTTCATTTAGTTTCTGTTCCTGCCGTAAATAAATCTTATTGCTTTTCTTTGAAGAGACTCAGGTTTTTTTTACATCACGCACATGATAGGGTGACCAAACAGTGCATGTATGCTCAAGAATTTGTCTTATTAGGCATATTTATATGCGGTAAGCTTGTGCTTTGGAGCAAATTAGGTCGATATGCCTGTGCATTAAGTGTGAATGTTACTCCCAAACACTGAAATCTCTTTACTTGTGATAAGTTGTTTGATCTGTTTTTATAAGTGTATTTAAATGGTTCTTTTTTGGTCGTAAGTGTCATGACAACGATTTTCTTGAAATTAAATTTGACATTTCACACTTCAATCGCAGAACACTGAAAACGCTTCATTTAGTTTTTCTTGCTGCCGTAAATAAATCTTATTGCTTTTCTCTGAAGAGACTCAGGTTTTTTTACATCACGCACATGATAGGGTGACCAAACAGCGAATGTATGCTCAAGAATTGGTCTCATTAGGCATTTTTATATTCGGTAAGCTGGTGCTTTGGAGCAAATTAGGTCGATATGCCTGTGCATTAGGTGTGAATGTGAAGACTGAAATCTCTTTACTTGTGATAAGTTGTTTGATGTGTTTTTATAAGTGTATATAAATTGTTCTTTTTTGGTCGTGTCATGACAACGATTTTTTTTAAATTAAATTTGCCATTTCTCACTTCGATCGCAAAACACTGAAAACGCTTTATTTAGTTTCTCTTGCTGCTGTAAATAAATCTTATTGCTTTTCTTTGAAGAGACACAGGTTTTTTTACATCACGCACATGAAAGGGTGACCAACAGCGCATGCATGCTCAAGAATTGGTCTTATTAGGCATTTTTATATGCGGTAAGCTTGTGCTTTGGAGCAAATTAGGTCGATATGCCTGTGCATTAGGTGTGAATGTTGCTCCCAAAGACTGAAATCTCTTTACTTGTGATAAGTTGTTTGAGCTGTTTTTATAAGTGTATTTAAATGGTTTTTTTTGGTCGTAAGTGTCATGACAACGATTTTCTTGAAATTAAATTTGCCATTTCTCACTTGAATCGCAGAACACTGAAAACGCTTCATTTAGTTTCCGTTCCTGCCGTAAATAAATCTTATTGCTTTTCTTTGAAGAGACTGAGGTTTTTTTTACATCACGCACATGATAGGGTGACCAAACAGTGCATGTATGCTCAAGAATTTGTCTTATTAGGCATATTTATATGCGGTAAGCTTGTGCTTTGGAGCAAATTAGGTCGATATGCCTGTGCATTAGGTGTGAATGTGAAGACTGAAATCTCTTTGCTTGTGATAAGTTGTTTGATCTGTTTTTATAAGTGTATTTAAATGGTTCTTTTTTGGTCGTAAGTTTCATGACAACGATTTTCTTGAAATTAAATTTGCCATTTTTCACTTCAATCGCAGAACACTGAAAACGCTTCATTTAGTTTCTGTTGCTGCTGTAAATAAATCTTATTGCTTTTCTTTGAAGAGACTCAGGTTTTTTTACATCACGCACATGATAGGGTGACCAAACAGCGCATGTATGATCAAGAATTGGTCTTATTAGGCATTTTTATATGCGGTAAGCTTGTGCTTTTGAGCAAATTAGGTCGATATGCCTGTGGATTAGGTGTGAATGTTACGCCCAGATACTGAAATCTCTTTACTTGTGATAAGTTGTTTGATCTGTTTTTATAAGTGTATTTAAATGGTTCATTTTTGGTCGTAAGTTTCATGACAACGATTTTCTTGAAATTAAATTTGCCATTTCTCACTTGAATCGCAGAACACTGAAAACGCTTCATTCAGTTTCTCTTGCTGCCGTAAATAAATCTTATTGCTTTTTTTGAAGAGACTCAGGTTTTTATTACATCACTCACATGATAGGGTGACCAAACAGGGCATGTATGCTCTAGAATTGATCTTATTAGGCATTTTATATGCGGTAAGCTTGTGCTTTGGAGCAAATTAGGTCGATATGCCTGTGCATTAGGTGTGAATGTTACTCCCAAAGACTGAAATCTCTTTACTTGTGATAAGTTGTTTGAGCTGTTTTTATAAGTGTATTTAAATGGTTTTTTTTGGTCGTAAGTGTCATGACAACGATTTTCTTGAAATTAAATTTGCCATTTCTCACTTGAATCGCAGAACACTGAAAACGCTTCATTTAGTTTTTCTTGCTGCCGTAAATAAATCTTATTGCTTTTCTCTGAAGAGACTCAGGTTTTTTTACATCACGCACATGATAGGGTGACCAAACAGCGAATGTATGCTCAAGAATTGGTCTCATTAGGCATTTTTATATTCGGTAAGCTGGTGCTTTGGAGCAAATTAGGTCGATATGCCTGTGCATTAGGTGTGAATGTGAAGACTGAAATCTCTTTACTTGTGATAAGTTGTTTGATGTGTTTTTATAAGTGTATATAAATTGTTCTTTTTTGGTCGTGTCATGACAACGATTTTTTTTAAATTAAATTTGCCATTTCTCACTTCGATCGCAAAACACTGAAAACGCTTTATTTAGTTTCTCTTGCTGCTGTAAATAAATCTTATTGCTTTTCTTTGAAGAGACACAGGTTTTTTTACATCACGCACATGAAAGGGTGACCAACAGCGCATGCATGCTCAAGAATTGGTCTTATTAGGCATTTTTATATGCGGTAAGCTTGTGCTTTGGAGCAAATTAGGTCGATATGCCTGTGCATTAGGTGTGAATGTTGCTCCCAAAGACTGAAATCTCTTTACTTGTGATAAGTTGTTTGAGCTGTTTTTATAAGTGTATTTAAATGGTTTTTTTTGGTCGTAAGTGTCATGACAACGATTTTCTTGAAATTAAATTTGCCATTTCTCACTTGAATCGCAGAACACTGAAAACGCTTCATTTAGTTTCCGTTCCTGCCGTAAATAAATCTTATTGCTTTTCTTTGAAGAGACTGAGGTTTTTTTTACATCACGCACATGATAGGGTGACCAAACAGTGCATGTATGCTCAAGAATTTGTCTTATTAGGCATATTTATATGCGGTAAGCTTGTGCTTTGGAGCAAATTAGGTCGATATGCCTGTGCATTAGGTGTGAATGTGAAGACTGAAATCTCTTTGCTTGTGATAAGTTGTTTGATCTGTTTTTATAAGTGTATTTAAATGGTTCTTTTTTGGTCGTAAGTTTCATGACAACGATTTTCTTGAAATTAAATTTGCCATTTTTCACTTCAATCGCAGAACACTGAAAACGCTTCATTTAGTTTCTGTTGCTGCTGTAAATAAATCTTATTGCTTTTCTTTGAAGAGACTCAGGTTTTTTTACATCACGCACATGATAGGGTGACCAAACAGCGCATGTATGATCAAGAATTGGTCTTATTAGGCATTTTTATATGCGGTAAGCTTGTGCTTTTGAGCAAATTAGGTCGATATGCCTGTGGATTAGGTGTGAATGTTACGCCCAGATACTGAAATCTCTTTACTTGTGATAAGTTGTTTGATCTGTTTTTATAAGTGTATTTAAATGGTTCATTTTTGGTCGTAAGTTTCATGACAACGATTTTCTTGAAATTAAATTTGCCATTTCTCACTTGAATCGCAGAACACTGAAAACGCTTCATTCAGTTTCTCTTGCTGCCGTAAATAAATCTTATTGCTTTTTTTGAAGAGACTCAGGTTTTTATTACATCACTCACATGATAGGGTGACCAAACAGGGCATGTATGCTCTAGAATTGATCTTATTAGGCATTTTATATGCGGTAAGCTTGTGCTTTGGAGCAAATTAGGTCGATATGCCTGTGCATTAGGTGTGAATGTTACTCCCAAAGACTGAAATCTCTTTACTTGTGATAAGTTGTTTGAGCTGTTTTTATAAGTGTATTTAAATGGTTTTTTTGGTCGTAAGTGTCATGACAACGATTTTCTTGAAATTAAATTTGCCATTTCTCACTTGAATCGCAGAACACTGAAAACGCTTCATTTAGTTTCTGTTCCTGCCGTAAATAAATCTTATTGCTTTTCTTTGAAGAGACTCACGTTTTTTTTACATCACGCACATAATAGGGTGACCAAACAGTGCATGTATGCTCAAGAATTTGTCTTATTAGGCATACTTATATGCGGTAAGCTGGTGCTTTGGAGCAAACTTAGGTCGATATGCCTGTGCATTAGGTGTGAATGTGAAGACTGAAATCTCTTTACTTGTGATAAGTTGTTGGATCTGTTTTTATCAGTGTATTTAAATGGTTCTTTTTTGGTCGTAAGTTTCATGACAACGATTTTCTTGAAATTAAATTTGCCATTTTTCACTTCAATCGCAGAACACTGAAAACGCTTCATTTAGTTTCTCTTGCTGCTGTAAATAAATCTTATTGCTTTTCTTTGAAGAGACTCAGGTTTTTTTACATCGCGCACATGATATGGTGACCAAACAGCGCATGTATGCTCAAGAATTGGTCTTATTAGGCATTTTTATATGCGGTAAGCTGGTGCTTTGGAGCAAATTAGGTCGATATGCCTGTGCATTAGGTGTGAATGTGATAGACTGAAATCTCTTTACTTGTGATAAGTTGTTTGATGTGTTTTTATAAGTGTATTTAAATTGTTCTTTTTTGGTCGTGTCATGACAACGATTTTTTGAAATTAAATTTGCCATTTCTCACTTCGATCGCAAAACACTGAAAACGCTTCATTTAGTTTCTCTTGCTGCCGTAAATAAATCTTATTGCTTTTCTTTGAAGAGACTCAGGTTTTTTACATCACGCACATGATAGGGTGACCAAACAGCGCATGCATGATCAAGAATTGGTCTTATTAGGCATTTTTATATGCGGTAAGCTTGTGCTTTTGAGCAAATTAGGTCGATATGCCTGTGGATTAGGTGTGAATGTTATTCCCAGATACTGAAATCTCTTTACTTGTGATAAGTTGTTTGATCTGTTTTTATAAGTGTATTTAAATGGTTTTTTTGGTCGTAAGTGTCATGACAACGATTTTCTTGAAATTAAATGTGCCATTTCTCACTTGAATCGCAGAACACTGAAAACGCTTCATTTAGTTTCTCTTCCTGCCGTAAATAAATCTTATTGCTTTTTTTGAAGAGACTCAGGTTTTTTTTACATCACGCACATGATAGGGTGACCAAACAGTGCATGTATGCTCAAGAATTGGTCTTATTAGGCATATTTATATGCGGTAAGCTTGTGCTTTGGAGCAAATTAGGTCGATATGCCTGTGCATTAGGTGTGAATGTGAAGACTGAAATCTCTTTATTGTGATAAGTTGTTTGATCTGTTTTTATAAGTGTATTTTAATGGTTCTTTTTTGGTCGTAAGTGTCATGACAACGATTTTCTTGAAATTAAATTTGCCATTTCTCACTTCAATCGCAGAACACTGAAAACGCTTCATTTAGTTTCTCTTGCTGCCGTAAATAAATCTTATTGCTTTTTTTGAAGAGACTCATGTTTTTTTTACATCACTCACATGTTAGGGTGACCAAACAGGGTATGTATGCTCTAGAATTGATCTTATTAGGCATTTTTATATGCGGTAAGCTTGTGCTTTGGAGCAAATTAGGTCGATATGCCTGTGCATTAGGTGTGAATGTTACTCCCAAAGACTGAAATCTCTTTACTTGTGATAAGTTGTTTGATCTGTTTATATAAGTGTATTTAAATGGTTTTTTTGGTCGTAAGTGTCATGACAACGATTTTCTCGAAATTAAATTTGCAATTTCTCACTTGAATCCCAGAACACTGAAAACGCTTCATTTAGTTTCTCTTCCTGCCGTAAATAAATCTTATTGCTTTTCTTAGAAGAGACTCAGGTTTTTTTACATCACGCACATGTAGGGGGACCAAACAGCGCATGTATGCTCAAGAATTGTTCTAATTAGGCATTTTTATATGCGGTAAGCTTGTGCTTTGGAGCAAATTAGGTCGATATGCCTGTGCATTAGGTGTGAATGTGAAGACTGAAATCTCTTTACTTGTGATAAGTTGTTTGATCTGTTTTTATAAGTGTATTTAAACGGTTCTTTTTTGGTCGTAAGTGTCATGACAACGATTTTCTTGAAATTAAATTCGCCATTTATCACTTCAATCGCAGAACACTGAAAACGCTTCATTTAGTTTCTCTTGCTGCCGTAAATAAATCTTATATCTTTTCTTTGAAGAGACTCAGGTTTTTTTACATCACGCACATGATAGGGTGACCAAACAGCGCATGTATGATCAAGAATTGGTCTTATTAGGCAATTTTATATGCGGTAAGCTTGTGATTTTGAGCAAATTAGGTCGATATGCCTGTGGATTAGGTGTGAATGTTATTCCCAGATACTGAAATCTCTTTACTTGTGATAAGTTGTTTGATCTGTTTTTATAAGTGTATTTAAATGGTTCGTTTTTGGTCGCAACTGTCATGACAACGATTTTCTTGAAATTAAATTTGCCATTTCTCACTTGAATCGCAGAACACTGAAAACGCTTCATTTAGTTTCTCTTGCTGCCGTAAATAAATCTTATTGCTTTTTTTGAAGAGACTCAGGTTTTTTTTACATCACTCACATGATAGGGTGACCAAACAGGGTATGTATGCTCTAGAATTGATCTTATTAGGCATTTTTATATGCGGTAAGCTTGTGCTTTGGAGCAAATTAGGTCGATATGCCTGTGCATTAGGTGTGAATGTTACTCCCAAAGACTGAAATCTCTTTACTTGTGATAAGTTGTTTGAGCTGTTTTTATGAATGTATTTAAATGGTTTTTTTGGTCGTAAGTGTCATGACAACGATTTTCTTGAAATTAAATTTGCCATTTCTCACTTGAATCGCAGAACACTGAAAACGCTTCATTTAGTTTCTCTTCCTGCCATAAATAAATCTTATTGCTTTTCTTTGAAGAGACTCAGGTTTTTTTTACATCACGCACATGATAGGGTGACCAAACAGTGCATGTATGCTCAAGAATTGGTCTTATTAGGCATATTTATATGCGGTAAGCTTGTGCTTTGGAGCAAATTAGGTCGATATGCCTGTGCATTAGGTGTGAATGTGAAGACTGAAATCTCTTTACTTGTGATAAGTTGTTTGATCTGTTTTTATAAGTGTATTTAAATGTTTCTTTTTTGGTCGTAAGTGTCATGACAACGATATTCTTGAAATTAAATTTGCCATTTATCACTTCAATCGCAGAACACTGAAAACGCTTCATTTAGTTTCTCTTGCTGCCGTAAATAAATCTTATTGCTTTTCTTTGAAGAGACTCAGGTTTTTTTACATCACGCACATGATAGGGTGACCAAACAGCGCATGTATGATCAAGAATTGGTCGTATTAGGCATTTTTATATGCGGTAAGCTTGTGCTTTTGAGCAAATTAGGTCGATATGCCTGTGGATTAGGTGTGAATGTTATTCCCAGATACTTAAATCTCTTTACTTGTGATAAGTTGTTTGATCTCTTTTTATAAGTGTATTTAAATGGTTCTTTTTTGGTCGTAAGTTTCATGACGATTTTCTTGAAATTAAATTTGCCATTTCTCACTTCAATCGCAGAACAGTGAAAACGCTTCATTTAGTTTCTCTTGCTGCTGTAAATAAATCTTATTGCTTTTCTTTGAAGAGACTCAGGTTTTTTTACATCACGCACATGAAAGGGTGACCAAACAGCGCATGCATGCTCAAGAATTGATCTTATTAGGCATTTTTATATGCGGTAAGCTTGTGCTTTGGAGCAAATTAGGTCGATATGCCTGTGGATTAGGTGTGAATGTTACTCCCGGATACTGAAATCTCTTTACTTGTGATAAGTTGTTTGATCTGTTTTTATAAGTGTATTTAAACAGTTCTTTTTTGGTCGTAAGTGTTATGACAACGATTTTCTTGAAATTAAATTCGCCATTTATCACTTCAATCGCAGAACACTGAAAACGCTTCATTTAGTTTCTCTTGCTGCCGTAAATAAATCTTATTGCTTTTCTTTGAAGAGACTCAGGTTTTTTTACATCACGCACATGATAGGGTGACCAAACAGCGCATGTATGATCAAGAATTGGTCTTATTAGGCATTTTTATATGCGGTAAGCTTGTGCTTTTGAGCAAATTAGGTCGATATGCCTGTGGATTAGGTGTGAATGTTATTCCCAGATACTGAAATCTCTTTACTTGTGATAAGTTGTTTGATCTGTTTTTATAAGTGTATTTAAATGGTTTGTTTTTGGTCGTAAGTGTCATGACAACGTTTTTCTTGAAATTAAATTTGCCATTTCTCAATTGAATCGCAGAACACTGAAAACGCTTCATTTAGTTTCTCTTGCTGCCGTAAATAAATCTTATTGCTTTTTTTGAAGAGACTCAGGTTTTTTTTACATCACTCACATGATAGGGTGACCAAACAGGGTATGTATGCTCTAGAATTGATCTTATTAGGCATTTTTATATGCGGTAAGCTTGTGCTTTGGAGCAAATTAGGTCGATATGCCTGTGCATTAAGTGTGAATGTTACTCCCAAAGACTGAAATCTCTTTACTTGTGATAAGTTGTTTGATCTGTTTTTATAAGTGTATTTAAATGGTTCTTTTTTGGTCGTAAGTGTCATGACAACGATTTTCTTGAAATTAAATTTGACATTTCACACTTCAATCGCAGAACACTGAAAACGCTTCATTTAGTTTTTCTTGCTGCCGTAAATAAATCTTATTGCTTTTCTTTGAAGAGACTCAGGTTTTTTTACATCACGCACATGATAGGGTGACCAAACAGCGAATGTATGCTCAAGAATTGGTCTCATTAGGCATTTTTATATTCGGTAAGCTGGTGCTTTGGAGCAAATTAGGTCGATATGCCTGTGCATTCGGTGTGAATGTGAAGACTGAAATCTCTTTACTTGTGATAAGTTGTTTGATCTGTTTTTATAAGTGTATTTAAATGGTTCTTTTTTGGTCGTAAGTGTCGACGATTTTCTTGAAATTAAATTTTCCATTTATCACTTCAATCGCAGAACACTGAAAACGCTTCATTTAGTTTCTCTTGCTGCCGTAAATAAATCTTATTGCTTTTCTTTGAAGAGACTCAGGTTTTTTTACATCACGCACATGATAGGGTGACCAAACAGCGCATGTATGATCAAGAATTGGTCTTATTAGGCATTTTTATATGCGGTAAGCTTGTGCTTTTGAGCAAATTAGGTCGATATGCCTGTGGATTAGGTGTGAATGTTACTCCCAGATACTGAAATCTCTTTACTTGTGATAAGTTGTTTGATCTGTTTTTATAAGTGTATTTAAATGGTTCGTTTTTGGTCGTAAGTTTCATGACAACGATTTTCTTGAAATTAAATTTGCCATTTCTCACTTGAATCGCAGAACACTGAAAACGCTTCATTTAGTTTCTCTTGCTGCCGTAAATAAATCTTATTGCTTTTTTTGAGGAGACTCAGGTTTTTATTACATCACTCACATGATAGGGTGACCAAACAGGGCATGTATGCTCTAGAATTGATCTTATTAGGCATTTTATATGCGGTAAGCTTGTGCTTTGGAGCAAATTAGGTCGATATGCCTGTGCATTAGGTGTGAATGTTACTCCCAAAGACTGAAATCTCTTTACTTGTGATAAGTTGTTTGAGCTGTTTTTATAAGTGTATTTAAATGGTTTTTTTTGGTCGTAAGTGTCATGACAACGATTTTCTTGAAATTAAATTTGCCATTTCTCACTTGAATCGCAGAACACTGAAAACGCTTCATTTAGTTTCTCTTCCTGCCGTAAATAAATCTTATTGCTTTTCTTTGAAGAGACTCACGTTTTTTTTACATCACGCACATAATAGGGTGACCAAACAGTGCATGTATGCTCAAGAATTTGTCTTATTAGGCATACTTATATGCGGTAAGCTGGTGCTTTGGAGCAAATTAGGTCGATATGCCTGTGCATTAGGTGTGAATGTGAAGACTGAAATCTCTTTACTTGTGATAAGTTGTTTGATCTGTTTTTATAAGTGTATTTAAATGGTTCTTTTTTGGTCGTAAGTTTCATGACAACGATTTTCTTGAAATTAAATTTGCCATTTTTCACTTCAATCGCAGAACACTGAAAACGCTTCATTTAGTTTCTCTTGCTGCTGTAAATAAATCTTATTGCTTTTCTTTGAAGAGACTCAGGTTTTTTTACATCACGCACATGATATGGTGACCAAACAGCGCATGTATGCTCAAGAATTGGTCTTATTAGGCATTTTTATATGCGGTAAGCTGGTGCTTTGGAGCAAATTAGGTCGATATGCCTGTGCATTAGGTGTGAATGTGAAGACTGAAATCTCTTTACTTGTGATAAGTTGTTTGATGTGTTTTTATAAGTGTATTTAAATTGTTCTTTTTTGGTCGTGTCATGACAACGATTTTTTTGAAATTAAATTTGCCATTTCTCACTTCGATCGCAAAACACTGAAAACGCTTCATTTAGTTTCTCTTGCTGCCGTAAATAAATCTTATTGCTTTTCTTTGAAGAGACTCAGGTTTTTTTACATCACGCACATGATAGGGTGACCAAACCGCGCATGCATGATCAAGAATTGGTCTTATTAGGCATTTTTATATGCGGTAAGCTTGAGCAAATTAGGTCGATATGCCTGTGGATTAGGTGTGAATGTTATTCCCAGATACTGAAATCTCTTTACTTGTGATAAGTTGTTTGATCTGTTTTTATAAGTGTATTTAAATGGTTTTTTTGGTCGTAAGTGTCATGACAACGATTTTCTTGAAATTAAATTTGCCATTTCTCACTTGAATCGCAGAACACTGAAAACGCTTCATTTAGTTTCTCTTCCTGCCGTAAATAAATCTTATTGCTTTTCTTTGAAGAGACTCAGGTTCTTTTTACATCACGCACATGATAGGGTGACCAAACAGTGCATGTATGCTCAAGAATTGGTCTTATTAGGCATATTTATATGCGGTAAGCTTGTGCTTTGGAGCAAATTAGGTCGATATGCCTGTGCATTAGGTGTGAATGTGAAGACTGAAATCTCTTTACTTGCGATAAGTTGTTTGATCTGTTTTTATAAGTGTATTTAAATGGTTCTTTTTTGGTCGTAAGTGTCATGACAACGATTTTCTTGAAATTAAATTTGCCATTTCTCCCTTCAATCGCAGAACACTGAAAACGCTTCATTTAGTTTCTCTTGCTGCCGTAAATAAATCTTATTGCTTTTTTTGAAGAGACTCATGTTTTTTTTTACATCACTCACATGATAGGGTGACCAAACAGGGTATGTATGCTCTAGAATTGATCTTATTAGGCATTTTTATATGCGGTAAGCTTGTGCTTTGGAGCAAATTAGGTCGATATGCCTGTGCATTAGGTGTGAATGTTACTCCCAAAGACTGAAATCTCTTTACTTGTGATAAGTTTGATCTGTTTATATAAGTGTATTTAAATGTTTTTTTTGGTCGTAAGTGTCATGACAACCATTTTCTCGAAATTAAATTTGCCATTTCTGACTTGAATCCCAGAACACTGAAAACGCTTCATTTAGTTTCTCTTGCTGCCGTAAATAAATCTTATTGCTTTTCTTAGAAGAGACTCATGTTTTTTTTTACATCACTCACATGATAGGGTGACCAAACAGGGTATGTATGCTCTAGAATTGATCTTATTAGGCATTTTTATATGCGGTAAGCTTGTGCTTTGGAGCAAATTAGGTCGATATGCCTGTGCATTAGGTGTGAATGTTACTCCCAAAGACTGAAATCTCTTTACTTGTGATAAGTTTGATCTGTTTATATAAGTGTATTTAAATGTTTTTTTTGGTCGTAAGTGTCATGACAACCATTTTCTCGAAATTAAATTTGCCATTTCTGACTTGAATCCCAGAACACTGAAAACGCTTCATTTAGTTTCTCTTGCTGCCGTAAATAAATCTTATTGCTTTTCTTAGAAGAGACTCAGGTTTTTTTACATCACGCACATGATAGGGTGACCAAACAGGGTATGTATGCTCTAGAATTGATCTTATTAGGCATTTTTATATGCGGTAAGCTTGTGCTTTGGAGCAAATTAGGTCGATATGCCTGTGCATTAGGTGTGAATGTTACTCCCAAAGACTGAAATCTCTTTACTTGTGATAAGTTTGATCTGTTTTTATAAGTGTATTTAAACGGTTCTTTTTTGGTCGTAAGTGTCATGACAACGATTTTCTTGAAATTAAATTCGCCATTTATCACTTCAATCGCAGAACACTGAAAACGCTTCATTTAGTTTCTCTTGCTGCCGTAAATAAATCTTATTGCTTTTCTTTGAAGAGACTCAGGTTTTTTTACATCACGCACATGATAGGGTGACCAAACAGCGCATGTATGATCAAGAATTGGTCTTATTAGGCATTTTTATATGCGGTAAGCTTGTGCTTTTGAGCAAATTAGGTCGATATGCCTGTGGATTAGGTGTGAATGTTACTCCCAGATACTGAAATCTATTTACTTGTGATAAGTTGTTTGATCTGTTTTTATAAGTGTATTTAAATGGTTCGTTTTTGGTCGTAAGTGTCATGACAACGATTTTCTTGAAATTAAATTTGCCATTTCTCACTTGAATCGCAGAACACTGAAAACGCTTCATTTAGTTTCTCTTACTGCCGTAAATAAATCTTATTGCTTTTTTTGAAGAGACTCAGGTTTTTATTACATCACTCACATGATAGGGTGACCAAACAGGGCATGTATGCTCTAGAATTGATCTTATTAGGCATTTTATATGCGGTAAGCTTGTGCTTTGGAGCAAATTAGGTCGATATGCCTGTGCATTAGGTGTGAATGTTACTCCCAAAGACTGAAATCTCTTTACTTGTGATAAGTTGTTTGAGCTGTTTTTATAAGTGTATTTAAATGGTTTTTTTTGGTCGTAAGTGTCATGACAACGAGTTTCTTGAAATTAAATTTGCCATTTCTCACTTGAACCGCAGAACACTGAAAACGCTTCATTTATTTTGCTTTTCCTGCCGTAAATAAATCTTATTGCTTTTCTTTGAAGAGACTCAGGTTTTTTTTACATCAAGCACATGATAGGGTGACCAAACAGTGCATGTATGCTCAAGAATTGGTCTTATTAGGCATATTTATATGCGGTAAGCTTGTGCTTTGGAGCAAATTAGGTCGATATGCCTGTGCATTAGGTGTGAATGTGAAGACTGAAATCTCTTTACTTGTGATAAGTTGTTTGATCTGTTTTTATAAGTGTATTTAAATGGTTCTTTTTTGGTCGTAAGTGTCATGACAACGATATTCTTGAAATTAAATTTGCCATTTATCACTTCAATCGCAGAACACTGAAAACGCTTCATTTAGTTTCTCTTGCTGCCGTAAATAAATCTTATTGCTTTTCTTTGAAGAGACTCAGGTTTTTTTACATCACGCACATGATAGGGTGACCAAACAGCGCATGTATGCTCAAGAATTTGTCTTATTAGGCATATTTATATGCGGTAAGCTTGTGCTTTGGAGCAAATTAAGTCGATATGCTTGTGCATTAAGTGTGAATGTTACTCCCAAACACTGAAATCTCTTTACTGGTGATAAGTTGTTTGATCTGTTTTTATAAGTGTATTTAAATGGTTCTTTTTTGGTCGTAAGTGTCATGACAACGATTTTCTTGAAATTAATTTTAACATTTCACACTTCAATCGCAGAACACTGAAAACGCTTCATTTAGTTTTTCTTGCTGCCGTAAATAAATCTTATTGCTTTTCTTTGAAGAGACACAGGTTTTTTTACATCACGCACATGAAAGGGTGACCAAACAGCGCATGCATGCTCAAGAATTGATCTTATTAGGCATTTTTATATGCGGTAAGCTTGTGCTTTGGAGCAAATTAGAACATATGCCTGTGCATTAGATGTGAATATTACTCCCAGATACTGAAATCTCTTTACTTGTGATATGTTGTTTGATCTGTTTTTATAAGTGTATTTAAATGGTTCTTTTTTGGACGTAAGTGTCATGACAACGATTTTCTTGAAATTAAATTTGCCATTTATCACTTCAATCGCAGAACACTGAAAACGCTTCATTTAGTTTCTCTTGCTGCCGTAAATAAATCTTATATCTTTTCTTTGAAGAGACTCAGGTTTTTTTACATCACGCACATGATAGGGTGACCAAACAGCGCATGTATGATCAAGAATTGTCTTATTAGGCATTTTTATATGCGGTAAGCTTGTGATTTTGAGCAAATTAGGTCGATATGCCTGTGGATTAGGTGTGAATGTTATTCCCAGATACTGAAATCTCTTTACTTGTGATAAGTTGTTTGATCTGTTTTTATAAGTGTATTTAAATGGTTCGTTTTTGGTCGTAAGTGTCATGACAACGATTTTCTTGAAATTAAATTTGCCATTTCTCACTTGAATCGCAGAACACTGAAAACGCTTCATTTAGTTTCTCTTGCTGCCGTAAATAAATCTTATTGCTCTTTTTGAAGAGACTCAGGTTTTTTTTACATCACTCACATGATAGGGTGACCAAACAGGGTATGTATGCTCTAGAATTGATCTTATTAGGCATTTTTATATGCGGTAAGCTTGTGCTTTGGAGCAAATTAGGTCGATATGCCTGTGCATTAGGTGTGAATGTTACTCCCAAAGACTGAAATCTCTTTACTTGTGATAAGTTGTTTGAGCTGTTTTTATAAGTGTATTTAAATGGTTTTTTTGGTCGTGTCATGACAACGATTTTCTTGAAATTAAATTTGCCATTTATCACTTCAATCGCAGAACACTGAAAACGCTTCATTTAGTTTCTCTTGCTGCCGTAAATAAATCTTATTGCTTTTCTTTGAAGAGGCTCAGGTTTTTTTACATCACGCACATGATAGGGTGACCAAACAGCGCATGTATGATCAAGAATTGGTCGTATTAGGCATTTTTATATGCGGTAAGCTTGTGCTTTTGAGCAAATTAGGTCGATATGCCTGTGGATTAGGTGTGAATGTTATTCCCAGATACTTAAATCTCTTTACTTGTGATTAGTTGTTTGATCTCTTTTTATAAGTGTATTTAAATGGTTCATTTTTGGTCGTAAGTTTCATGACGATTTTCTTGAAATTAAATTTGCCATTTCTCACTTCAATCGCAGAACAGTGAAAACGCTTCATTTAGTTTCTCTCTCTGCTGTAAATAAATCTTATTGCTTTTCTTTGAAGAGACTCAGGTTTTTTTACATCACGCACATGAAAGGGTGACCAAACAGCGCATGCATGCTCAAGAATTGATCTTATTAGGCATTTTTATATGCGGTAAGCTTGTGCTTTGGAGCAAATTAGGTCGATATGCCTGTGGATTAGGTGTGAATGTTACTCCCGGATACTGAAATCTCTTTACTTGTGATAAGTTGTTTGATCTGTTTTTATAAGTGTATTTAAACAGTTCTTTTTTGGTCGTAAGTGTCATGACAACGATTTTCTTGAAATTAAATTCGCCATTTATCACTTCAATCGCAGAACACTGAAAACGCTTCATTTAGTTTCTCTTGCTGCTGTAAATAAATCTTATTGCTTTTCTTTGAAGAGACTCAGGTTTTTTTACATCACGCACATGATACGGTGACCAAACAGCGCATGTATGATCAAGAATTGGTCTTATTAGGCATTTTTATATGCGGTAAGCTTGTGCTTTTGAGCAAATTAGGTCGATATGCCTGTGGATTAGGTGCGAATGTTACTCCCAGATACTGAAATCTCTTTACTTGTGATAAGTTGTTTGATCTGTTTTTATAAGTGTATTTAAATGGTTCGTTTTTGGTCGTAAGTGTCATGACAACGATTTTCTTGAAATTAAATTTGCCATTTCTCACATGAATCGCAGAACACTGAAAACGCTTCATTTAGTTTCTCTTGCTGCCGTAAATAAATCTTATTGCTTTTTTTGAAGAGACTCAGGTTTTTATTACATCACTCACATGATAGGGTGACCAAACAGGGCATGTATGCTCTAGAATTGATCTTATTAGGCATTTTATATGCGGTAACCTTGTGCTTTGGAGCAAATTAGGTCGATATGCCTGTGCATTAGGTGTGAAAGTTACTCCCAAAGACTGAAATCTCTTTACTTGTGATAAGTTGTTTGAGCTGTTTTTATAAGTGTATTTAAATGGTTTTTTTGGTCGTAAGTGTCATGACAACGATTTTCTTGAAATTAAATTTGCCATTTCTCACTTGAATCGCAGAACACTGAAAACGCTTCATTTAGTTTCTGTTCCTGCCGTAAATAAATCTTATTGCTTTTCTTTGAAGAGACTCAGGTTTTTTTTACATCACTCACATGATAGGGTGACCAAACAGGGTATGTATGCTCTAGAATTGATCTTATTAGGCATTTTTATATGCGGTAAGCTTGTGCTTTGGAGCAAATTAGGTCGATATGCCTGTGCATTAAGTGTGAATGTTACTCCCAAAGACTGAAATCTCTTTACTTGTGATAAGTTGTTTGATCTGTTTTTATAAGTGTATTTAAATGGTTCTTTTTTGGTCGTAAGTGTCATGACAACGATTTTCTTGAAATTAAATTTGACATTTCACACTTCAATCGCAGAACACTGAAAACGCTTCATTTAGTTTTTCTTGCTGCCGTAAATAAATCTTATTGCTTTTCTTTGAAGAGACTCAGGTTTTTTTACATCACGCACATGATAGGGTGACCAAACAGCGAATGTATGCTCAAGAATTGGTCTCATTAGGCATTTTTATATTCGGTAAGCTGGTGCTTTGGAGCAAATTAGGTCGATATGCCTGTGCATTAGGTGTGAATGTGAAGACTGAAATCTCTTTACTTGTGATAAGTTGTTTGATGTGTTTTTATAAGTGTATATAAATTGTTCTTTTTTGGTCGTGTCATGACAACGATTTTTTTAAAATTAAATTTGCTATTTCTCACTTCGATCGCAAAACACTGAAAACGCTTCATTTAGTTTCTCTTGCTGCCGTAAATAAATCTTATTGCTTTTCTTTGAAGAGACACAGGTTTTTTTACATCACGCACATGAAAGGGTGACCAAACAGCGCATGCATGCTTAAGAATTGATCTTATTAGGCATTTTTATATGCGGTAAGCTTGTGCTTTGGAGCAAATTAGAACATATGCCTGTGCATTAGATGTGAATGTTACTCCCAGCTACTGAAATCTCTTTACTTGTGATAAGTTGTTTGATCTGTTTTTATAAGTGTATTTAAATGGTTCTTTTTTGGACGTAAGTGTCATGACAACGATTTTCTTGAAATTAAATTTGCCATTTCTCACTTCAATCGCAGAACAGTGAAAACGCTTCATTTAGTTTCTCTCTCTGCTGTAAATAAATCTTATTGCTTTTCTTTGAAGAGACTCAGGTTTTTTTACATCACGCACATGATATGGTGACCAAACAGCGCATGTATGCTCAAGAATTGGTCTTATTAGGCATTTTTATATGCGGTAAGCTGGTGCTTTGGAGCAAATTAGGTCGATATGCCTGTGCATTAGGTGTGAATGTGAAGACTGAAATCTCTTTACTTGTGATAAGTTGTTTGATGTGTTTTTATAAGTGTATTTAAATTGTTCTTTTTTGGTCGTGTCATGACAACGATTTTTTTGAAATTAAATTTGCCATTTCTCACTTCGATCGCAAAACACTGAAAACGCTTCATTTAGTTTCTCTTGCTGCCGTAAATAAATCTTATTGCTTTTCTTTGAAGAGACTCAGGTTTTTTTACATCACGCACATGATAGGGTGACCAAACCGCGCATGCATGATCAAGAATTGGTCTTATTAGGCATTTTTATATGCGGTAAGCTTGAGCAAATTAGGTCGATATGCCTGTGGATTAGGTGTGAATGTTATTCCCAGATACTGAAATCTCTTTACTTGTGATAAGTTGTTTGATCTGTTTTTATAAGTGTATTTAAATGGTTTTTTTGGTCGTAAGTGTCATGACAACGATTTTCTTGAAATTAAATTTGCCATTTCTCACTTGAATCGCAGAACACTGAAAACGCTTCATTTAGTTTCTCTTCCTGCCGTAAATAAATCTTATTGCTTTTCTTTGAAGAGACTCAGGTTCTTTTTACATCACGCACATGATAGGGTGACCAAACAGTGCATGTATGCTCAAGAATTGGTCTTATTAGGCATATTTATATGCGGTAAGCTTGTGCTTTGGAGCAAATTAGGTCGATATGCCTGTGCATTAGGTGTGAATGTGAAGACTGAAATCTCTTTACTTGCGATAAGTTGTTTGATCTGTTTTTATAAGTGTATTTAAATGGTTCTTTTTTGGTCGTAAGTGTCATGACAACGATTTTCTTGAAATTAAATTTGCCATTTCTCCCTTCAATCGCAGAACACTGAAAACGCTTCATTTAGTTTCTCTTGCTGCCGTAAATAAATCTTATTGCTTTTTTTGAAGAGACTCATGTTTTTTTTACATCACTCACATGATAGGGTGACCAAACAGGGTATGTATGCTCTAGAATTGATCTTATTAGGCATTTTTATATGCGGTAAGCTTGTGCTTTGGAGCAAATTAGGTCGATATGCCTGTGCATTAGGTGTGAATGTTACTCCCAAAGACTGAAATCTCTTTACTTGTGATAAGTTTGATCTGTTTATATAAGTGTATTTAAATGTTTTTTTTGGTCGTAAGTGTCATGACAACCATTTTCTCGAAATTAAATTTGCCATTTCTGACTTGAATCCCAGAACACTGAAAACGCTTCATTTAGTTTCTCTTGCTGCCGTAAATAAATCTTATTGCTTTTCTTAGAAGAGACTCAGGTTTTTTTACATCACGCACATCTAGGGGGACCAAACAGCGCATGTATGCTCAAGAATTGTTCTTATTAGGCATTTTTATATGCGGTAAGCTTGTGCTTTGGAGCAAATTAGGTCGATATGCCTGTGCATTAGGTGTGAATGTGAAGACTGAAATCTCTTTACTTGTGATAAGTTGTTTGATCTGTTTTTATAAGTGTATTTAAACGGTTCTTTTTTGGTCGTAAGTGTCATGACAACGATTTTCTTGAAATTAAATTCGCCATTTATCACTTCAATCGCAGAACACTGAAAACGCTTCATTTAGTTTCTCTTGCTGCCGTAAATAAATCTTATTGCTTTTCTTTGAAGAGACTCAGGTTTTTTTACATCACGCACATGATAGGGTGACCAAACAGCGCATGTATGATCAAGAATTGGTCTTATTAGGCATTTTTATATGCGGTAAGCTTGTGCTTTTGAGCAAATTAGGTCGATATGCCTGTGGATTAGGTGTGAATGTTACTCCCAGATACTGAAATCTCTTTACTTGTGATAAGTTGTTTGATCTGTTTTTATAAGTGTATTTAAATGGTTCGTTTTTGGTCGTAAGTGTCATGACAACGATTTTCTTGAAATTAAATTTGCCATTTCTCACTTGAATCGCAGAACACTGAAAACGCTTCATTTAGTTTCTCTTACTGCCGTAAATAAATCTTATTGCTTTTTTTGAAGAGACTCAGGTTTTTATTACATCACTCACATGATAGGGTGACCAAACAGGGCATGTATGCTCTAGAATTGATCTTATTAGGCATTTTATATGCGGTAAGCTTGTGCTTTGGAGCAAATTAGGTCGATATGCCTGTGCATTAGGTGTGAATGTTACTCCCAAAGACTGAAATCTCTTTACTTGTGATAAGTTGTTTGAGCTGTTTTTATAAGTGTATTTAAATGGTTTTTTTTGGTCGTAAGTGTCATGACAACGAGTTTCTTGAAATTAAATTTGCCATTTCTCACTTGAACCGCAGAACACTGAAAACGCTTCATTTATTTTGCTTTTCCTGCCGTAAATAAATCTTATTGCTTTTCTTTGAAGAGACTCAGGTTTTTTTTACATCAAGCACATGATAGGGTGACCAAACAGTGCATGTATGCTCAAGAATTGGTCTTATTAGGCATATTTATATGCGGTAAGCTTGTGCTTTGGAGCAAATTAGGTCGATATGCCTGTGCATTAGGTGTGAATGTGAAGACTGAAATCTCTTTACTTGTGATAAGTTGTTTGATCTGTTTTTATAAGTGTATTTAAATGGTTCTTTTTTGGTCGTAAGTGTCATGACAACGATATTCTTGAAATTAAATTTGCCATTTATCACTTCAATCGCAGAACACTGAAAACGCTTCATTTAGTTTCTCTTGCTGCCGTAAATAAATCTTATTGCTTTTCTTTGAAGAGACTCAGGTTTTTTTACATCACGCACATGATAGGGTGACCAAACAGCGCATGTATGCTCAAGAATTTGTCTTATTAGGCATATTTATATGCGGTAAGCTTGTGCTTTGGAGCAAATTAAGTCGATATGCTTGTGCATTAAGTGTGAATGTTACTCCCAAACACTGAAATCTCTTTACTGGTGATAAGTTGTTTGATCTGTTTTTATAAGTGTATTTAAATGGTTCTTTTTTGGTCGTAAGTGTCATGACAACGATTTTCTTGAAATTAATTTTAACATTTCACACTTCAATCGCAGAACACTGAAAACGCTTCATTTAGTTTTTCTTGCTGCCGTAAATAAATCTTATTGCTTTTCTTTGAAGAGACACAGGTTTTTTTACATCACGCACATGAAAGGGTGACCAAACAGCGCATGCATGCTCAAGAATTGATCTTATTAGGCATTTTTATATGCGGTAAGCTTGTGCTTTGGAGCAAATTAGAACATATGCCTGTGCATTAGATGTGAATATTACTCCCAGATACTGAAATCTCTTTACTTGTGATATGTTGTTTGATCTGTTTTTATAAGTGTATTTAAATGGTTCTTTTTTGGACGTAAGTGTCATGACAACGATTTTCTTGAAATTAAATTTGCCATTTATCACTTCAATCGCAGAACACTGAAAACGCTTCATTTAGTTTCTCTTGCTGCCGTAAATAAATCTTATATCTTTTCTTTGAAGAGACTCAGGTTTTTTTACATCACACACATGATAGGGTGACCAAACAGCGCATGTATGATCAAGAATTGTCTTATTAGGCATTTTTATATGCGGTAAGCTTGTGATTTTGAGCAAATTAGGTCGATATGCCTGTGGATTAGGTGTGAATGTTATTCCCAGATACTGAAATCTCTTTACTTGTGATAAGTTGTTTGATCTGTTTTTATAAGTGTATTTAAATGGTTCGTTTTTGGTCGTAAGTGTCATGACAACGATTTTCTTGAAATTAAATTTGCCATTTCTCACTTGAATCGCAGAACACTGAAAACGCTTCATTTAGTTTCTCTTGCTGCCGTAAATAAATCTTATTGCTTTTTTTGAAGAGACTCAGGTTTTTTTTACATCACTCACATGATAGGGTGACCAAACAGGGTATGTATGCTCTAGAATTGATCATATTAGGCATTTTTATATGCGGTAAGCTTGTGCTTTGGAGCAAATTAGGTCGATATGCCTGTGCATTAGGTGTGAATGTTACTCCCAAAGACTGAAATCTCTTTACTTGTGATAAGTTGTTTGAGCTGTTTTTATAAGTGTATTTAAATGGTTTTTTTGGTCGTGTCATGACAACGATTTTCTTGAAATTAAATTTGCCATTTATCACTTCAATCGCAGAACACTGAAAACGCTTCATTTAGTTTCTCTTGCTGCCGTAAATAAATCTTATTGCTTTTCTTTGAAGAGACTCAGGTTTTTTTACATCACGCACATGATAGGGTGACCAAACAGCGCATGTATGATCAAGAATTGGTCGTATTAGGCATTTTTATATGCGGTAAGCTTGTGCTTTTGAGCAAATTAGGTCGATATGCCTGTGGATTAGGTGTGAATGTTATTCCCAGATACTTAAATCTCTTTACTTGTGATAAGTTGTTTGATCTCTTTTTATAAGTGTATTTAAATGGTTCATTTTTGGTCGTAAGTTTCATGACGATTTTCTTGAAATTAAATTTGCCATTTCTCACTTCAATCGCAGAACAGTGAAAACGCTTCATTTAGTTTCTCTCTCTGCTGTAAATAAATCTTATTGCTTTTCTTTGAAGAGACTCAGGTTTTTTTACATCACGCACATGAAAGGGTGACCAAACAGCGCATGCATGCTCAAGAATTGATCTTATTAGGCATTTTTATATGCGGTAAGCTTGTGCTTTGGAGCAAATTAGGTCGATATGCCTGTGGATTAGGTGTGAATGTTACTCCCGGATACTGAAATCTCTTTACTTGTGATAAGTTGTTTGATCTGTTTTTATAAGTGTATTTAAACAGTTCTTTTTTGGTCGTAAGTGTCATGACAACGATTTTCTTGAAATTAAATTCGCCATTTATCACTTCAATCGCAGAACACTGAAAACGCTTCATTTAGTTTCTCTTGCTGCTGTAAATAAATCTTATTGCTTTTCTTTGAAGAGACTCAGGTTTTTTTACATCACGCACATGATACGGTGACCAAACAGCGCATGTATGATCAAGAATTGGTCTTATTAGGCATTTTTATATGCGGTAAGCTTGTGCTTTTGAGCAAATTAGGTCGATATGCCTGTGGATTAGGTGCGAATGTTACTCCCAGATACTGAAATCTCTTTACTTGTGATAAGTTGTTTGATCTGTTTTTATAAGTGTATTTAAATGGTTCGTTTTTGGTCGTAAGTGTCATGACAACGATTTTCTTGAAATTAAATTTGCCATTTCTCACATGAATCGCAGAACACTGAAAACGCTTCATTTAGTTTCTCTTGCTGCCGTAAATAAATCTTATTGCTTTTTTTGAAGAGACTCAGGTTTTTATTACATCACTCACATGATAGGGTGACCAAACAGGGCATGTATGCTCTAGAATTGATCTTATTAGGCATTTTATATGCGGTAACCTTGTGCTTTGGAGCAAATTAGGTCGATATGCCTGTGCATTAGGTGTGAATGTTACTCCCAAAGACTGAAATCTCTTTACTTGTGATAAGTTGTTTGAGCTGTTTTTATAAGTGTATTTAAATGGTTTTTTTGGTCGTAAGTGTCATGACAACGATTTTCTTGAAATTAAATTTGCCATTTCTCACTTGAATCGCAGAACACTGAAAACGCTTCATTTAGTTTCTGTTCCTGCCGTAAATAAATCTTATTGCTTTTCTTTGAAGAGACTCAGGTTTTTTTTACATCACTCACATGATAGGGTGACCAAACAGGGTATGTATGCTCTAGAATTGATCTTATTAGGCATTTTTATATGCGGTAAGCTTGTGCTTTGGAGCAAATTAGGTCGATATGCCTGTGCATTAAGTGTGAATGTTACTCCCAAAGACTGAAATCTCTTTACTTGTGATAAGTTGTTTGATCTGTTTTTATAAGTGTATTTAAATGGTTCTTTTTTGGTCGTAAGTGTCATGACAACGATTTTCTTGAAATTAAATTTGACATTTCACACTTCAATCGCAGAACACTGAAAACGCTTCATTTAGTTTTTCTTGCTGCCATAAATAAATCTTATTGCTTTTCTTTGAAGAGACTCAGGTTTTTTTACATCACGCACATGATAGGGTGACCAAACAGCGAATGTATGCTCAAGAATTGGTCTCATTAGGCATTTTTATATTCGGTAAGCTGGTGCTTTGGAGCAAATTAGGTCGATATGCCTGTGCATTAGGTGTGAATGTGAAGACTGAAATCTCTTTACTTGTGATAAGTTGTTTGATGTGTTTTTATAAGTGTATATAAATTGTTCTTTTTTGGTCGTGTCATGACAACGATTTTTTTAAAATTAAATTTGCCATTTCTCACTTCGATCGCAAAACACTGAAAACGCTTCATTTAGTTTCTCTTGCTGCCGTAAATAAATCTTATTGCTTTTCTTTGAAGAGACACAGGTTTTTTTACATCACGCACATGAAAGGGTGACCAAACAGCGCATGCATGCTTAAGAATTGATCTTATTAGGCATTTTTATATGCGGTAAGCTTGTGCTTTGGAGCAAATTAGAACATATGCCTGTGCATTAGATGTGAATGTTACTCCCAGCTACTGAAATCTCTTTACTTGTGATAAGTTGTTTGATCTGTTTTTATAAGTGTATTTAAATGGTTCTTTTTTGGACGTAAGTGTCATGACAACGATTTTCTTGAAATTAAATTTGCCATTTATCACTTCAATCGCAGAACACTGAAAACGCTTCATTTAGTTTCTCTTGCTGCAGTAAATAAATCTTATATCTTTTCTTTGAAGAGACTCAGGTTTTTTTACATCACGCACATGATAGGGTGACCAAACAGCGCATGTATGATCAAGAATTGGTCTTATTAGGCATTTTTATATGCGGTAAGCTTGTGCTTTTGAGCAAATTAGGTCGATATGCCTGTGGATTAGGTGTGAATGTTATTCCCAGATACTGAAATCTCTTTACTTGTGATAAGTTGTTTGATCTGTTTTTATAAGTGTATTTAAATGGTTTGTTTTTGGTCGTAAGTGTCATGACAACGATTTTCTTGAAATTAAATTTGCCGTTTCTCACTTGAATCGCAGAACACTGAAAACGCTTCATTTAGTTTCTCTTGCTGCCGTAAATAAATCTTATTGCTTTTTTTGAAGAGACTCAGGTTTTTTTTACATCACTCACATGATAGGGTGACCAAACAGGGTATGTATGCTCTAGAATTGATCTTATTAGGCATTTTTATATGCGGTAAGCTTGTGCTTTGGAGCAAATTAGGTCGATAAGCCTGTGCATTAGGTGTGAATGTTACTCTCAAAGACTGAAATCTCTTTACTTGTGATAAGTTGTTTGAGCTGTTTTTATAAGTGTATTTAAATGGTTTTTTTGGTCGTAAGTGTCATGACAACGATTTTCTTGAAATTAAATTTGCCATTTCTCACTTGAATCGCAGAACACTGAAAACGCTTCATTTAGTTTCTGTTCCTGCCGTAAATAAATCTTATTGCTTTTCTTTGAAGAGACTCAGGTTTTTTTTACATCACGCACATGATAGGGTGACCAAACAGTGCATGTATGCTCAAGAATTGGTCTTATTAGGCATATTTATATGCGGTAAGCTTGTGCTTTGGAGCAAATTAGGTCGATATGCCTGTGCATTAGGTGTGAATGTGAAGACTGAAATCTCTTTACTTGTGATAAGTTGTTTGATCTGTTTTTATAAGTGTATTTAAATGGTTCTTTTTTGGTCGTAAGTGTCATGACAACGATATTCTTGAAATTAAATTTGCCATTTATCACTTCAATCGCAGAACAGTGAAAACGCTTCATTTAGTTTCTCTTGCTGCTGTAAATAAATCTTATTGCTTTTCTTTGAAGAGACTCAGGCTTTTTTACATCACGCACATGATAGGGTGACCAATCAGCGCATGCATGCTCAAGAATTGATCTTATTAGGCATTTTTATATGCGGTAAGCTTGTGCTTTGGAGCAAATTAGGCCATATGCCTGTGCATTAGATGTGAATGTTACTCCCAGATACTGAAATCTCTTTACTTGTGATAAGTTGTTTGATCTGTTTTTATAAGTGTATTTAAATGGTTCGTTTTTGGTCGTAAGTGTCATGACAACGATTTTCTTGAAATTAAATGTGCCATTTCTCACTTGAATCGCAGAACACTGAAAACGCTTCATTTAGTTTCTCTTGCTGCCGTAAATAAATCTTATTGCTTTTTTTGAAGAGACTCAGGTTTTTATTACATCACTCACATGATAGGGTGACCAAACAGGGCATGTATGCTCTAGAATTGATCTTATTAGGCATTTTATATGCGGTAAGCTTGTGCTTTGGAGCAAATTAGGTCGATATGCCTGTGCATTAGGTGTGAATGTTACTCCCAAAGACTGAAATCTCTTTACTTGTGATAAGTTGTTTGAGCTGTTTTTATAAGTGTATTTAAATGGTTTTTTTTGGTCGTAAGTGTCATGACAACGATTTTCTTGAAATTAAATTTGCCATTTCTCACTTGAATCGCTGAACACTGAAAACGCTTCATTTAGTTTCTGTTCCTGCCGTAAATAAATCTGATTGCTTTTCTTTGAAGAGACTCAGGTTTTTTTTACATCACGCACATGATAGGGTGACCAAACAGTGCATGTATGCTCAAGAATTTGTCTTATTAGGCATATTTATATGCGGTAAGCTTGTGCTTTGGAGCAAATTAGGTCGATATGCCAGTGCATTAAGTGTGAATGTTACTCCCAAACACTGAAATCTCTTTACTTGTGATAAGTTGTTTGATCTGTTTTTATAAGTGTATTTAAATGGTTCTTTTTTGGTCGTAAGTGTCATGACAACGATTTTCTTGAAATTAAATTTGACATTTCACACTTCGATCGCAAAACACTGAAAACGCTTCATTTAGTTTCTCTTGCTGCTGTAAATAAATCTTATTGCTTTTCTTTGAAGAGACTTAGGTTTTTTTACATCACGCACATGATAGGGTGACCAAACAGCGAATGTATGCTCAAGAATTGGTCTCATTAGGCATTTTTATATTCGGTAAGCTGGTGCTTTGGAGCAAATTAGGTCGATATGCCTGTGCATTAGGTGTGAATGTGAAGACTGAAATCTCTTTACTTGTGATAAGTTGTTTGATGTGTTTTTATGAGTGTATATAAATTGTTCTTTTTTGGTCGTGTCATGACAACGATTTTTTTGAAATTAAATTTGCCATTTCTCACTTCGATCGCAAAACACTGAAAACGCTTCATTTAGTTTCTCTTGCTGCCGTAAATAAATCTTATTGCTTTTCTTTGAAGAGACACAGGTTTTTTTACATCACGCACATGAAAGGGTGACCAAACAGCGCATGCATGCTCAAGAATTGATCTTATTAGGCATTTTTATATGCGGTAAGCTTGTGCTTTGGAGCAAATTAGAACATATGCCTGTGCATTAGATGTGAATGTTACTCCCAGATACTGAAATCTCTTTACTTGTGATATGTTGTTTGATCTGTTTTTATAAGTGTATTTAAATGGTTCTTTTTTGGACGTAAGTGTCATGACAACGATTTTCTTGAAATTAAATTTGCCATTTATCACTTCAATCGCAGAACACTGAAAACGCTTCATTTAGTTTCTCTTGCTGCCGTAAATAAATCTTATATCTTTTCTTTGAAGAGACTCAGGTTTTTTTACATCACGCACATGATAGGGTGACCAAACAGCGCATGTATGATCAAGAATTGGTCTTATTAGGCATTTTTATATGCGGTAAGCTTGTGATTTTGAGCAAATTAGGTCGATATGCCTGTGCATTAGGTGTGAATGTTATTCCCAGATACTGAAATCTCTTTACTTGTGATAAGTTGTTTGATCTGTTTTTATAAGTGTATTTAAATGGTTCGTTTTTGGTCGTAAGTGTCATGACAACGATTTTCTTGAAATTAAATTTGCCATTTCTCACTTGAATCGCAGAACACTGAAAACGCTTCATTTAGTTTCTCTTGCTGCCGTAAATAAATCTTATTGCTTTTTTTGAAGAGACTCAGGTTTTTTTTACATCACTCACATGATAGGGTGACCAAACATGGTATGTATGCTCTAGAATTGATCTTATTAGGCATTTTTATATGCGGTAAGCTTGTGCTTTGGAGCAAATTAGGTCGATATGCCTGTGCATTAGGTGTGAATGTTACTCCCAAAGACTGAAATCACTTTACTTGTGATAAGTTGTTTGAGCTGTTTTTATAAGTGTATTTAAATGGTTTTTTTGGTCGTAAGTGTCATGACAACGATTTTCCTGAAATTAAATTTGCCATTTCTCACTTGAATCGCAGAACACTGAAAACGCTTCATTTAGTTTCTCTTCCTGCCATAAATAAATCTTATTGCTTTTCTTTGAAGAGACTCAGGTTTTTTTTACATCACGCACATGATAGGGTGACCAAACAGTGCATGTATGCTCAAGAATTGGTCTTATTAGGCATTTTTATATGCGGTAAGCTTGTGCTTTTGAGCAAATTAGGTCGATATGCCTGTGGATTAGGTGTGAATGTTATTCCCAGATACTTAAATCTCTTTACTTGTGATAAGTTGTTTGATCTCTTTTTATAAGTGTATTTAAATGGTTCTTTTTTGGTCGTAAGTTTCATGACGATTTTCTTGAAATTAAATTTGCCATTTCTCACTTCAATCGCAGAACAGTGAAAACGCTTCATTTAGTTTCTCTTGCTGCTGTAAATAAATCTTATTGCTTTTCTTTGAAGAGACTCAGGTTTTTTTTACATCAAGCACATGATAGGGTGACCAAACAGTGCATGTATGCTCAAGAATTGGTCTTATTAGGCATATTTATATGCGGTAAGCTTGTGCTTTGGAGCAAATTAGGTCGATATGCCTGTGCATTAGGTGTGAATGTGAAGACTGAAATCTCTTTACTTGTGATAAGTTGTTTGATCTGTTTTTATAAGTGTATTTAAATGGTTCTTTTTTGGTCGTAAGTGTCATGACAACGATATTCTTGAAATTAAATTTGCCATTTATCACTTCAATCGAAGAACACTGAAAACGCTTCATTTAGTTTCTCTTGCTGCCGTAAATAAATCTTATTGCTTTTCTTTGAAGAGACTCAGGTTTTCTTACATCACGCACATGATAGGGTGACCAAACAGCGCATGTATGATCAAGAATTGGTCTTATTAGGCATTTTTATATGCGGTAAGCTTGTGCTTTTGAGCAAATTAGGTCGATATGCCTGTGGATTAGGTGTGAATGTTATTCCCAGATACTTAAATCTCTTTACTTGTGATAAGTTGTTTGATCTCTTTTTATAAGTGTATTTAAATGGTTCTTTTTTGGTCGTAAGTTTGATGACGATTTTCTTGAAATTAAATTTGCCATTTCTCACTTCAATCGCAGAACAGTGAAAACGCTTCATTTAGTTTCTCTTGCTGCTGTAAATAAATCTTATTGCTTTTCTTTGAAGAGACTCAGGTTTTTTTTACATCAAGCACATGATAGGGTGACCAAACAGTGCATGTATGCTCAAGAATTGGTCTTATTAGGCATATTTATATGCGGTAAGCTTGTGCTTTGGAGCAAATTAGGTCGATATGGATGTGCATTAGGTGTGAATGTGAAGACTGAAATCTCTTTACTTGTGATAAGTTGTTTGATCTGTTTTTATAAGTGTATTTAAATGGTTCTTTTTTGGTCGTAAGTGTCATGACAACGATATTCTTGAAATTAAATTTGCCATTTATCACTTCAATCGCAGAACACTGAAAACGCTTCATTTAGTTTCTCTTGCTGCCGTAAATAAATCTTATTGCTTTTCTTTGAAGAGACTCAGGTTTTTTTACATCACGCACATGATAGGGTGACCAAACAGCGCATGTATGATCAAGAATTGGTCTTATTAGGCATTTTTATATGCGGTAAGCTTGTGCTTTTGAGCAAATTAGGTCGATATGCCTGTGGATTAGGTGTGAATGTTATTCCCAGATACTTAAATCTCTTTACTTGTGATAAGTTGTTTGATCTCTTATTATAAGTGTATTTAAATGGTTCTTTTTTGGTCGTAAGTTTCATGACGATTTTCTTGAAATTAAATTTGCCATTTCTCACTTCAATCGCAGAACAGTGAAAACGCTTCATTTAGTTTCTCTTGCTGCTGTAAATAAATCTTATTGCTTTTCTTTGAAGAGACTCAGGTTTTTTTACATCACGCACATGATAGGGTGACCAATCAGCGCATGCATGCTCAAGAATTGATCTTATTAGGCATTTTTATATGCGGTAAGCTTGTGCTTTGGAGCAAATTAGGTCATATGCCTGTGCATTAGATGTGAATGTTACTCCCAGATACTGAAATCTCTTTACTTGTGATAAGTTGTTTGATCTGTTTTTATAAGTGTATTTAAATGGTTCGTTTTTGGTCGTAAGTGTCATGACAACGATTTTCTTGAAATTAAATTTGCCATTTCTCACTTGAATCGCAGAACACTGAAAACGCTTCATTTAGTTTCTCTTGCTGCCGTAAATAAATCTTATTGCTTTTTTTGAAGAGACTCAGGTTTTTATTACATCACTCACATGATAGGGTGACCAAACAGGGCATGTATGCTCTAGAATTGATCTTATTAGGCATTTTATATGCGGTAAGCTTGTGCTTTGGAGCAAATTAGGTCGATATGCCTGTGCATTAGGTGTGAATGTTACTCCCAAAGACTGAAATCTCTTTACTTGTGATAAGTTGTTTGAGCTGTTTTTATAAGTGTATTTAAATGGTTTTTTTTGGTCGTAAGTGTCATGACAACGATTTTCTTGAAATTAAATTTGCCATTTCTCACTTGAATCGCTGAACACTGAAAACGCTTCATTTAGTTTCTGTTCCTGCCGTAAATAAATCTTATTGCTTTTCTTTGAAGAGACTCAGGTTTTTTTTTACATCACGCACATGATAGGGTGACCAAACAGTGCATGTATGCTCAAGAATTTGTCTTATTAGGCATATTTATATGCGGTAAGCTTGTGCTTTGGAGCAAATTAGGTCGATATGCCTGTGCATTAAGTGTGAATGTTACTCCCAAAGACTGAAATCACTTTACTTGTGATAAGTTGTTTGAGCTGTTTTTATAAGTGTATTTAAATGGTTTTTTTGGTCGTAAGTGTCATGACAACGATTTTCCTGAAATTAAATTTGCCATTTCTCACTTGAATCGCAGAACACTGAAAACGCTTCATTTAGTTTCTCTTCCTGCCATAAATAAATCTTATTGCTTTTCTTTGAAGAGACTCAGGTTTTTTTTACATCACGCACATGATAGGGTGACCAAACAGTGCATGTATGCTCAAGAATTGGTCTTATTAGGCATTTTTATATGCGGTAAGCTTGTGCTTTTGAGCAAATTAGGTCGATATGCCTGTGGATTAGGTGTGAATGTTATTCCCAGATACTTAAATCTCTTTACTTGTGATAAGTTGTTTGATCTCTTTTTATAAGTGTATTTAAATGGTTCTTTTTTGGTCGTAAGTTTCATGACGATTTTCTTGAAATTAAATTTGCCATTTCTCACTTCAATCGCAGAACAGTGAAAACGCTTCATTTAGTTTCTCTTGCTGCTGTAAATAAATCTTATTGCTTTTCTTTGAAGAGACTCAGGTTTTTTTTACATCAAGCACATGATAGGGTGACCAAACAGTGCATGTATGCTCAAGAATTGGTCTTATTAGGCATATTTATATGCGGTAAGCTTGTGCTTTGGAGCAAATTAGGTCGATATGCCTGTGCATTAGGTGTGAATGTGAAGACTGAAATCTCTTTACTTGTGATAAGTTGTTTGATCTGTTTTTATAAGTGTATTTAAATGGTTCTTTTTTGGTCGTAAGTGTCATGACAACGATATTCTTGAAATTAAATTTGCCATTTATCACTTCAATCGAAGAACACTGAAAACGCTTCATTTAGTTTCTCTTGCTGCCGTAAATAAATCTTATTGCTTTTCTTTGAAGAGACTCAGGTTTTCTTACATCACGCACATGATAGGGTGACCAAACAGCGCATGTATGATCAAGAATTGGTCTTATTAGGCATTTTTATATGCGGTAAGCTTGTGCTTTTGAGCAAATTAGGTCGATATGCCTGTGGATTAGGTGTGAATGTTATTCCCAGATACTTAAATCTCTTTACTTGTGATAAGTTGTTTGATCTCTTTTTATAAGTGTATTTAAATGGTTCTTTTTTGGTCGTAAGTTTCATGACGATTTTCTTGAAATTAAATTTGCCATTTCTCACTTCAATCGCAGAACAGTGAAAACGCTTCATTTAGTTTCTCTTGCTGCTGTAAATAAATCTTATTGCTTTTCTTTGAAGAGACTCAGGTTTTTTTTACATCAAGCACATGATAGGGTGACCAAACAGTGCATGTATGCTCAAGAATTGGTCTTATTAGGCATATTTATATGCGGTAAGCTTGTGCTTTGGAGCAAATTAGGTCGATATGGATGTGCATTAGGTGTGAATGTGAAGACTGAAATCTCTTTACTTGTGATAAGTTGTTTGATCTGTTTTTATAAGTGTATTTAAATGGTTCTTTTTTGGTCGTAAGTGTCATGACAACGATATTCTTGAAATTAAATTTGCCATTTATCACTTCAATCGCAGAACACTGAAAACGCTTCATTTAGTTTCTCTTGCTGCCGTAAATAAATCTTATTGCTTTTCTTTGAAGAGACTCAGGTTTTTTTACATCACGCACATGATAGGGTGACCAAACAGCGCATGTATGATCAAGAATTGGTCTTATTAGGCATTTTTATATGCGGTAAGCTTGTGCTTTTGAGCAAATTAGGTCGATATGCCTGTGGATTAGGTGTGAATGTTATTCCCAGATACTTAAATCTCTTTACTTGTGATAAGTTGTTTGATCTCTTATTATAAGTGTATTTAAATGGTTCTTTTTTGGTCGTAAGTTTCATGACGATTTTCTTGAAATTAAATTTGCCATTTCTCACTTCAATCGCAGAACAGTGAAAACGCTTCATTTAGTTTCTCTTGCTGCTGTAAATAAATCTTATTGCTTTTCTTTGAAGAGACTCAGGTTTTTTTACATCACGCACATGATAGGGTGACCAATCAGCGCATGCATGCTCAAGAATTGATCTTATTAGGCATTTTTATATGCGGTAAGCTTGTGCTTTGGAGCAAATTAGGTCATATGCCTGTGCATTAGATGTGAATGTTACTCCCAGATACTGAAATCTCTTTACTTGTGATAAGTTGTTTGATCTGTTTTTATAAGTGTATTTAAATGGTTCGTTTTTGGTCGTAAGTGTCATGACAACGATTTTCTTGAAATTAAATTTGCCATTTCTCACTTGAATCGCAGAACACTGAAAACGCTTCATTTAGTTTCTCTTGCTGCCGTAAATAAATCTTATTGCTTTTTTTGAAGAGACTCAGGTTTTTATTACATCACTCACATGATAGGGTGACCAAACAGGGCATGTATGCTCTAGAATTGATCTTATTAGGCATTTTATATGCGGTAAGCTTGTGCTTTGGAGCAAATTAGGTCGATATGCCTGTGCATTAGGTGTGAATGTTACTCCCAAAGACTGAAATCTCTTTACTTGTGATAAGTTGTTTGAGCTGTTTTTATAAGTGTATTTAAATGGTTTTTTTTGGTCGTAAGTGTCATGACAACGATTTTCTTGAAATTAAATTTGCCATTTCTCACTTGAATCGCTGAACACTGAAAACGCTTCATTTAGTTTCTGTTCCTGCCGTAAATAAATCTTATTGCTTTTCTTTGAAGAGACTCAGGTTTTTTTTACATCACGCACATGATAGGGTGACCAAACAGTGCATGTATGCTCAAGAATTTGTCTTATTAGGCATATTTATATGCGGTAAGCTTGTGCTTTGGAGCAAATTAGGTCGATATGCCTGTGCATTAAGTGTGAATGTTACTCCCATACACTGAAATCTCTTTACTTGTGATAAGTTGTTTGATCTGCTTTTATAAGTGTATTTAAATGGTTCTTTTTTGGTCGTAAGTGTCATGACAACGATTTTCTTGAAATTAAATTTGACATTTCACACTTCAATCGCAGAACACTGAAAACGCTTCATTTAGTTTTTCTTGCTGCCGTAAATAAATCTTATTGCTTTTCTCTGAAGAGACTCAGGTTTTTTTACATCACGCACATGATAGGGTGACCAAACAGCGAATGTATGCTCAAGAACTGGTCTCATTAGGCATTTTTATATTCGGTAAGCTGGTGCTTTGGAGCAAATTAGGTCGATATGCCTGTGCATTAGGTGTGAATGTGAAGACTGAAATCTCTTTACTTGTGATAAGTTGTTTGATGTGTTTTTATGAGTGTATATAAATTGTTCTTTTTTGGTCGTGTCATGACAACGATTTTTTTGAAATTAAATTTGCCATTTCTCACTTCGATCGCAAAACACTGAAAACGCTTCATTTAGTTTCTCTTGCTGCCGTAAATAAATCTTATTGCTTTTCTTTGAAGAGACACAGGTTTTTTTACATCACGCACATGATAGGGTGACCAAACATGGTATGTATGCTCTAGAATTGATCTTATTAGGCATTTTTATATGCGGTAAGCTTGTGCTTTGGAGCAAATTAGGTCGATATGCCTGTGCATTAGGTGTGAATGTTACTCCCAAAGACTGAAATCACTTTACTTGTGATAAGTTGTTTGAGCTGTTTTTATAAGTGTATTTAAATGGTTTTTTTGGTCGTAAGTGTCATGACAACGATTTTCCTGAAATTAAATTTGCCATTTCTCACTTGAATCGCAGAACACTGAAAACGCTTCATTTAGTTTCTCTTCCTGCCATAAATAAATCTTATTGCTTTTCTTTGAAGAGACTCAGGTTTTTTTTACATCACGCACATGATAGGGTGACCAAACAGTGCATGTATGCTCAAGAATTGGTCTTATTAGGCATTTTTATATGCGGTAAGCTTGTGCTTTTGAGCAAATTAGGTCGATATGCCTGTGGATTAGGTGTGAATGTTATTCCCAGATACTTAAATCTCTTTACTTGTGATAAGTTGTTTGATCTCTTTTTATAAGTGTATTTAAATGGTTCTTTTTTGGTCGTAAGTTTCATGACGATTTTCTTGAAATTAAATTTGCCATTTCTCACTTCAATCGCAGAACAGTGAAAACGCTTCATTTAGTTTCTCTTGCTGCTGTAAATAAATCTTATTGCTTTTCTTTGAAGAGACTCAGGTTTTTTTTACATCAAGCACATGATAGGGTGACCAAACAGTGCATGTATGCTCAAGAATTGGTCTTATTAGGCATATTTATATGCGGTAAGCTTGTGCTTTGGAGCAAATTAGGTCGATATGCCTGTGCATTAGGTGTGAATGTGAAGACTGAAATCTCTTTACTTGTGATAAGTTGTTTGATCTGTTTTTATAAGTGTATTTAAATGGTTCTTTTTTGGTCGTAAGTGTCATGACAACGATATTCTTGAAATTAAATTTGCCATTTATCACTTCAATCGAAGAACACTGAAAACGCTTCATTTAGTTTCTCTTGCTGCCGTAAATAAATCTTATTGCTTTTCTTTGAAGAGACTCAGGTTTTCTTACATCACGCACATGATAGGGTGACCAAACAGCGCATGTATGATCAAGAATTGGTCTTATTAGGCATTTTTATATGCGGTAAGCTTGTGCTTTTGAGCAAATTAGGTCGATATGCCTGTGGATTAGGTGTGAATGTTATTCCCAGATACTTAAATCTCTTTACTTGTGATAAGTTGTTTGATCTCTTTTTATAAGTGTATTTAAATGGTTCTTTTTTGGTCGTAAGTTTCATGACGATTTTCTTGAAATTAAATTTGCCATTTCTCACTTCAATCGCAGAACAGTGAAAACGCTTCATTTAGTTTCTCTTGCTGCTGTAAATAAATCTTATTGCTTTTCTTTGAAGAGACTCAGGTTTTTTTTACATCAAGCACATGATAGGGTGACCAAACAGTGCATGTATGCTCAAGAATTGGTCTTATTAGGCATATTTATATGCGGTAAGCTTGTGCTTTGGAGCAAATTAGGTCGATATGGATGTGCATTAGGTGTGAATGTGAAGACTGAAATCTCTTTACTTGTGATAAGTTGTTTGATCTGTTTTTATAAGTGTATTTAAATGGTTCTTTTTTGGTCGTAAGTGTCATGACAACGATATTCTTGAAATTAAATTTGCCATTTATCACTTCAATCGCAGAACACTGAAAACGCTTCATTTAGTTTCTCTTGCTGCCGTAAATAAATCTTATTGCTTTTCTTTGAAGAGACTCAGGTTTTTTTACATCACGCACATGATAGGGTGACCAAACAGCGCATGTATGATCAAGAATTGGTCTTATTAGGCATTTTTATATGCGGTAAGCTTGTGCTTTTGAGCAAATTAGGTCGATATGCCTGTGGATTAGGTGTGAATGTTATTCCCAGATACTTAAATCTCTTTACTTGTGATAAGTTGTTTGATCTCTTATTATAAGTGTATTTAAATGGTTCTTTTTTGGTCGTAAGTTTCATGACGATTTTCTTGAAATTAAATTTGCCATTTCTCACTTCAATCGCAGAACAGTGAAAACGCTTCATTTAGTTTCTCTTGCTGCTGTAAATAAATCTTATTGCTTTTCTTTGAAGAGACTCAGGTTTTTTTACATCACGCACATGATAGGGTGACCAATCAGCGCATGCATGCTCAAGAATTGATCTTATTAGGCATTTTTATATGCGGTAAGCTTGTGCTTTGGAGCAAATTAGGTCATATGCCTGTGCATTAGATGTGAATGTTACTCCCAGATACTGAAATCTCTTTACTTGTGATAAGTTGTTTGATCTGTTTTTATAAGTGTATTTAAATGGTTCGTTTTTGGTCGTAAGTGTCATGACAACGATTTTCTTGAAATTAAATTTGCCATTTCTCACTTGAATCGCAGAACACTGAAAACGCTTCATTTAGTTTCTCTTGCTGCCGTAAATAAATCTTATTGCTTTTTTTGAAGAGACTCAGGTTTTTATTACATCACTCACATGATAGGGTGACCAAACAGGGCATGTATGCTCTAGAATTGATCTTATTAGGCATTTTATATGCGGTAAGCTTGTGCTTTGGAGCAAATTAGGTCGATATGCCTGTGCATTAGGTGTGAATGTTACTCCCAAAGACTGAAATCTCTTTACTTGTGATAAGTTGTTTGAGCTGTTTTTATAAGTGTATTTAAATGGTTTTTTTTGGTCGTAAGTGTCATGACAACGATTTTCTTGAAATTAAATTTGCCATTTCTCACTTGAATCGCTGAACACTGAAAACGCTTCATTTAGTTTCTGTTCCTGCCGTAAATAAATCTTATTGCTTTTCTTTGAAGAGACTCAGGTTTTTTTTACATCACGCACATGATAGGGTGACCAAACAGTGCATGTATGCTCAAGAATTTGTCTTATTAGGCATATTTATATGCGGTAAGCTTGTGCTTTGGAGCAAATTAGGTCGATATGCCTGTGCATTAAGTGTGAATGTTACTCCCATACACTGAAATCTCTTTACTTGTGATAAGTTGTTTGATCTGCTTTTATAAGTGTATTTAAATGGTTCTTTTTTGGTCGTAAGTGTCATGACAACGATTTTCTTGAAATTAAATTTGACATTTCACACTTCAATCGCAGAACACTGAAAACGCTTCATTTAGTTTTTCTTGCTGCCGTAAATAAATCTTATTGCTTTTCTCTGAAGAGACTCAGGTTTTTTTACATCACGCACATGATAGGGTGACCAAACAGCGAATGTATGCTCAAGAACTGGTCTCATTAGGCATTTTTATATTCGGTAAGCTGGTGCTTTGGAGCAAATTAGGTCGATATGCCTGTGCATTAGGTGTGAATGTGAAGACTGAAATCTCTTTACTTGTGATAAGTTGTTTGATGTGTTTTTATGAGTGTATATAAATTGTTCTTTTTTGGTCGTGTCATGACAACGATTTTTTTGAAATTAAATTTGCCATTTCTCACTTCGATCGCAAAACACTGAAAACGCTTCATTTAGTTTCTCTTGCTGCCGTAAATAAATCTTATTGCTTTTCTTTGAAGAGACACAGGTTTTTTTACATCACGCACATGAAAGGGTGACCAAACAGCGCATGCATGCTCAAGAATTGATCTTATTAGGCATTTTTATATGCGGTAAGCTTGTGCTTTGGAGCAAATTAGAACATATGCCTGTGCATTAGATGTGAATGTTACTCCCAGATACTGAAATCTCTTTACTTGTGATATGTTGTTTGATCTGTTTTTATAAGTGTATTTAAATGGTTCTTTTTTGGACGTAAGTGTCATGACAACGATTTTCTTGAAATTAAATTTGCCATTTATCACTTCAATCGCAGAACACTGAAAACGCTTCATTTAGTTTCTCTTGCTGCCGTAAATAAATCTTATATCTTTTCTTTGAAGAGACTCAGGTTTTTTTACATCACGCACATGATAGGGTGACCAAACAGCGCATGTATGATCAAGAATTGGTCTTATTAGGCATTTTTATATGCGGTAAGCTTGTGATTTTGAGCAAATTAGGTCGATATGCCTGTGCATTAGGTGTGAATGTTATTCCCAGATACTGAAATCTCTTTACTTGTGATAAGTTGTTTGATCTGTTTTTATAAGTGTATTTAAATGGTTCGTTTTTGGTCGTAAGTGTCATGACAACGATTTTCTTGAAATTAAATTTGCCATTTCTCACTTGAATCGCAGAACACTGAAAACGCTTCATTTAGTTTCTCTTGCTGCCGTAAATAAATCTTATTGCTTTTTTTGAAGAGACTCAGGTTTTTTTTACATCACTCACATGATAGGGTGACCAAACAGTGCATGTATGCTCAAGAATTGGTCTTATTAGGCATATTTATATGCGGTAAGCTTGTGCTTTGGAGCAAATTAGGTCGATATGCCTGTGCATTAGGTGTGAATGTGAAGACTGAAATCTCTTTACTTGTGATAAGTTGTTTGATCTCTTTTTATAAGTGTATTTAAATGTTTCTTTTTTGGTCGTAAGTGTCATGACAACGATATTCTTGAAATTAAATTTGCCATTTATCACTTCAATCGCAGAACACTGAAAACGCTTCATTTAGTTTCTCTTGCTGCCGTAAATAAATCTTATTGCTTTTCTTTCAAGAGACTCAGGTTTTTTTACATCACGCACATGATAGGGTGACCAAACAGCGCATGTATGATCAAGAATTGGTCTTATTAGGCATTTTTATATGCGGTAAGCTTGTGCTTTTGAGCAAATTAGGTCGATATGCCTGTGGATTAGGTGTGAATGTTATTCCCAGATACTTAAATCTCTTTACTTGTGATAAGTTGTTTGATCTCTTTTTATAAGTGTATTTAAATGGTTCTTTTTTGGTCGTAAGTTTCATGACGATTTTCTTGAAATTAAATTTGCCATTTCTCACTTCAATCGCAGAACAGTGAAAACGCTTCATTTAGTTTCTCTTGCTGCTGTAAATAAATCTTATTGCTTTTTTTGAAGAGACTCAGGTTTTTATTACATCACTCACATGATAGGGTGACCAAACAGGGCATGTATGCTCTAGAATTGATCTTATTAGGCATTTTATATGCGGTAAGCTTGTGCTTTGGAGCAAATTAGGTCGATATGCCTGTGCATTAGGTGTGAATGTTACTCCCAAAGACTGAAATCTCTTTACTTGTGATAAGTTGTTTGAGCTGTTTTTATAAGTGTATTTAAATGGTTTTTTTTGGTCGTAAGTGTCATGACAACGATTTTCTTGAAATTAAATTTGCCATTTCTCACTTGAATCGCTGAACACTGAAAACGCTTCATTTAGTTTTTCTTGCTGCCGTAAATAAATCTTATTGCTTTTCTCTGAAGAGACTCAGGTTTTTTTACATCACGCACATGATAGGGTGACCAAACAGCGAATGTATGCTCAAGAATTGGTCTCATTAGGCATTTTTATATTCGGTAAGCTGGTGCTTTGGAGCAAATTAGGTCGATATGCCTGTGCATTAGGTGTGAATGTGAAGACTGAAATCTCTTTACTTGTGATAAGTTGTCTGATGTGTTTTTATGAGTGTATATAAATTGTTCTTTTTTGGTCGTGTCATGACAACGATTTTTTTGAAATTAAATTTGCCATTTCTCACTTCGATCGCAAAACACTGAAAACGCTTCATTTAGTTTCTCTTGCTGCCGTAAATAAATCTTATTGCTTTTCTTTGAAGAGACACAGGTTTTTTTACATCACGCACATGAAAGGGTGACCAAACAGCGCATGCATGCTCAAGAATTGATCTTATTAGGCATTTTTATATGCGGTAAGCTTGTGCTTTGGAGCAAATTAGAACATATGCCTGTGCATTAGATGTGAATGTTACTCCCAGATACTGAAATCTCTTTACTTGTGATATGTTGTTTGATCTGTTTTTATAAGTGTATTTAAATGGTTCTTTTTTGGACGTAAGTGTCATGACAACGATTTTCTTGAAATTAAATTTGCCATTTATCACTTCAATCGCAGAACACTGAAAACGCTTCATTTAGTTTCTCTTGCTGCCGTAAATAAATCTTATATCTTTTCTTTGAAGAGACTCAGGTTTTTTTACATCACGCACATGATAGGGTGACGAAACAGCGCATGTATGATCAAGAATTGGTCTTATTAGGCATTTTTATATGCGGTAAGCTTGTGATTTTGAGCAAATTAGGTCGATATGCCTGTGCATTAGGTGTGAATGTTATTCCCAGATACTGAAATCTCTTTACTTGTGATAAGTTGTTTGATCTGTTTTTATAAGTGTATTTAAATGGTTCGTTTTTGGTCGTAAGTGTCATGACAACGATTTTCTTGAAATTAAATTTGCCATTTCTCAATTGAATCGCAGAACACTGAAAACGCTTCATTTATTTTCTCTTGCTGCCGTAAATAAATCTTATTGCTTTTTTTGAAGATACTCAGGTTTTTTTTACATCACTCACATGATAGGGTGACCAAACAGGGCATGTATGCTCTAGAATTGATCTTATTAGGCATTTTATATGCGGTAAGCTTGTGCTTTGGAGCAAATTAGGTCGATATGCCTGTGCATTAGGTGTGAATGTTACTCCCAAAGACTGAAATCTCTTTACTTGTGATAAGTTGTTTGAGCTGTTTTTATAAGTGTATTTAAATGGTTTTTTTTGGTCGTAAGTGTCATGACAACGATTTTCTTGAAATTAAATTTGCCATTTCTCACTTGAATCGCTGAACACTGAAAACGCTTCATTTAGTTTCTGTTCCTGCCGTAAATAAATCTTATTGCTTTTCTTTGAAGAGACTCAGGTTTTTTTACATCACGCACATGATAGGGTGACCAAACAGCGCATGTATGATCAAGAATTGGTCTTATTAGGCATTTTTATATGCGGTAAGCTTGTGCTTTTGAGCAAATTAGGTCGATATGCCTGTGGATTAGGTGTGAATGTTATTCCCAGATACTTAAATCTCTTTACTTGTGATAAGTTGTTTGATCTCTTATTATAAGTGTATTTAAATGGTTCTTTTTTGGTCGTAAGTTTCATGACGATTTTCTTGAAATTAAATTTGCCATTTCTCACTTCAATCGCAGAACAGTGAAAACGCTTCATTTAGTTTCTCTTGCTGCTGTAAATAAATCTTATTGCTTTTCTTTGAAGAGACTCAGGTTTTTTTACATCACGCACATGATAGGGTGACCAATCAGCGCATGCATGCTCAAGAATTGATCTTATTAGGCATTTTTATATGCGGTAAGCTTGTGCTTTGGAGCAAATTAGGTCATATGCCTGTGCATTAGATGTGAATGTTACTCCCAGATACTGAAATCTCTTTACTTGTGATAAGTTGTTTGATCTGTTTTTATAAGTGTATTTAAATGGTTCGTTTTTGGTCGTAAGTGTCATGACAACGATTTTCTTGAAATTAAATTTGCCATTTCTCACTTGAATCGCAGAACACTGAAAACGCTTCATTTAGTTTCTCTTGCTGCCGTAAATAAATCTTATTGCTTTTTTTGAAGAGACTCAGGTTTTTATTACATCACTCACATGATAGGGTGACCAAACAGGGCATGTATGCTCTAGAATTGATCTTATTAGGCATTTTATATGCGGTAAGCTTGTGCTTTGGAGCAAATTAGGTCGATATGCCTGTGCATTAGGTGTGAATGTTACTCCCAAAGACTGAAATCTCTTTACTTGTGATAAGTTGTTTGAGCTGTTTTTATAAGTGTATTTAAATGGTTTTTTTTGGTCGTAAGTGTCATGACAACGATTTTCTTGAAATTAAATTTGCCATTTCTCACTTGAATCGCTGAACACTGAAAACGCTTCATTTAGTTTCTGTTCCTGCCGTAAATAAATCTTATTGCTTTTCTTTGAAGAGACTCAGGTTTTTTTTACATCACGCACATGATAGGGTGACCAAACAGTGCATGTATGCTCAAGAATTTGTCTTATTAGGCATATTTATATGCGGTAAGCTTGTGCTTTGGAGCAAATTAGGTCGATATGCCTGTGCATTAAGTGTGAATGTTACTCCCATACACTGAAATCTCTTTACTTGTGATAAGTTGTTTGATCTGCTTTTATAAGTGTATTTAAATGGTTCTTTTTTGGTCGTAAGTGTCATGACAACGATTTTCTTGAAATTAAATTTGACATTTCACACTTCAATCGCAGAACACTGAAAACGCTTCATTTAGTTTTTCTTGCTGCCGTAAATAAATCTTATTGCTTTTCTCTGAAGAGACTCAGGTTTTTTTACATCACGCACATGATAGGGTGACCAAACAGCGAATGTATGCTCAAGAACTGGTCTCATTAGGCATTTTTATATTCGGTAAGCTGGTGCTTTGGAGCAAATTAGGTCGATATGCCTGTGCATTAGGTGTGAATGTGAAGACTGAAATCTCTTTACTTGTGATAAGTTGTTTGATGTGTTTTTATGAGTGTATATAAATTGTTCTTTTTTGGTCGTGTCATGACAACGATTTTTTTGAAATTAAATTTGCCATTTCTCACTTCGATCGCAAAACACTGAAAACGCTTCATTTAGTTTCTCTTGCTGCCGTAAATAAATCTTATTGCTTTTCTTTGAAGAGACACAGGTTTTTTTACATCACGCACATGAAAGGGTGACCAAACAGCGCATGCATGCTCAAGAATTGATCTTATTAGGCATTTTTATATGCGGTAAGCTTGTGCTTTGGAGCAAATTAGAACATATGCCTGTGCATTAGATGTGAATGTTACTCCCAGATACTGAAATCTCTTTACTTGTGATATGTTGTTTGATCTGTTTTTATAAGTGTATTTAAATGGTTCTTTTTTGGACGTAAGTGTCATGACAACGATTTTCTTGAAATTAAATTTGCCATTTATCACTTCAATCGCAGAACACTGAAAACGCTTCATTTAGTTTCTCTTGCTGCCGTAAATAAATCTTATATCTTTTCTTTGAAGAGACTCAGGTTTTTTTACATCACGCACATGATAGGGTGACCAAACAGCGCATGTATGATCAAGAATTGGTCTTATTAGGCATTTTTATATGCGGTAAGCTTGTGATTTTGAGCAAATTAGGTCGATATGCCTGTGCATTAGGTGTGAATGTTATTCCCAGATACTGAAATCTCTTTACTTGTGATAAGTTGTTTGATCTGTTTTTATAAGTGTATTTAAATGGTTCGTTTTTGGTCGTAAGTGTCATGACAACGATTTTCTTGAAATTAAATTTGCCATTTCTCACTTGAATCGCAGAACACTGAAAACGCTTCATTTAGTTTCTCTTGCTGCCGTAAATAAATCTTATTGCTTTTTTTGAAGAGACTCAGGTTTTTTTTACATCACTCACATGATAGGGTGACCAAACAGTGCATGTATGCTCAAGAATTGGTCTTATTAGGCATATTTATATGCGGTAAGCTTGTGCTTTGGAGCAAATTAGGTCGATATGCCTGTGCATTAGGTGTGAATGTGAAGACTGAAATCTCTTTACTTGTGATAAGTTGTTTGATCTCTTTTTATAAGTGTATTTAAATGTTTCTTTTTTGGTCGTAAGTGTCATGACAACGATATTCTTGAAATTAAATTTGCCATTTATCACTTCAATCGCAGAACACTGAAAACGCTTCATTTAGTTTCTCTTGCTGCCGTAAATAAATCTTATTGCTTTTCTTTCAAGAGACTCAGGTTTTTTTACATCACGCACATGATAGGGTGACCAAACAGCGCATGTATGATCAAGAATTGGTCTTATTAGGCATTTTTATATGCGGTAAGCTTGTGCTTTTGAGCAAATTAGGTCGATATGCCTGTGGATTAGGTGTGAATGTTATTCCCAGATACTTAAATCTCTTTACTTGTGATAAGTTGTTTGATCTCTTTTTATAAGTGTATTTAAATGGTTCTTTTTTGGTCGTAAGTTTCATGACGATTTTCTTGAAATTAAATTTGCCATTTCTCACTTCAATCGCAGAACAGTGAAAACGCTTCATTTAGTTTCTCTTGCTGCTGTAAATAAATCTTATTGCTTTTTTTGAAGAGACTCAGGTTTTTATTACATCACTCACATGATAGGGTGACCAAACAGGGCATGTATGCTCTAGAATTGATCTTATTAGGCATTTTATATGCGGTAAGCTTGTGCTTTGGAGCAAATTAGGTCGATATGCCTGTGCATTAGGTGTGAATGTTACTCCCAAAGACTGAAATCTCTTTACTTGTGATAAGTTGTTTGAGCTGTTTTTATAAGTGTATTTAAATGGTTTTTTTTGGTCGTAAGTGTCATGACAACGATTTTCTTGAAATTAAATTTGCCATTTCTCACTTGAATCGCTGAACACTGAAAACGCTTCATTTAGTTTTTCTTGCTGCCGTAAATAAATCTTATTGCTTTTCTCTGAAGAGACTCAGGTTTTTTTACATCACGCACATGATAGGGTGACCAAACAGCGAATGTATGCTCAAGAATTGGTCTCATTAGGCATTTTTATATTCGGTAAGCTGGTGCTTTGGAGCAAATTAGGTCGATATGCCTGTGCATTAGGTGTGAATGTGAAGACTGAAATCTCTTTACTTGTGATAAGTTGTCTGATGTGTTTTTATGAGTGTATATAAATTGTTCTTTTTTGGTCGTGTCATGACAACGATTTTTTTGAAATTAAATTTGCCATTTCTCACTTCGATCGCAAAACACTGAAAACGCTTCATTTAGTTTCTCTTGCTGCCGTAAATAAATCTTATTGCTTTTCTTTGAAGAGACACAGGTTTTTTTACATCACGCACATGAAAGGGTGACCAAACAGCGCATGCATGCTCAAGAATTGATCTTATTAGGCATTTTTATATGCGGTAAGCTTGTGCTTTGGAGCAAATTAGAACATATGCCTGTGCATTAGATGTGAATGTTACTCCCAGATACTGAAATCTCTTTACTTGTGATATGTTGTTTGATCTGTTTTTATAAGTGTATTTAAATGGTTCTTTTTTGGACGTAAGTGTCATGACAACGATTTTCTTGAAATTAAATTTGCCATTTATCACTTCAATCGCAGAACACTGAAAACGCTTCATTTAGTTTCTCTTGCTGCCGTAAATAAATCTTATATCTTTTCTTTGAAGAGACTCAGGTTTTTTTACATCACGCACATGATAGGGTGACGAAACAGCGCATGTATGATCAAGAATTGGTCTTATTAGGCATTTTTATATGCGGTAAGCTTGTGATTTTGAGCAAATTAGGTCGATATGCCTGTGCATTAGGTGTGAATGTTATTCCCAGATACTGAAATCTCTTTACTTGTGATAAGTTGTTTGATCTGTTTTTATAAGTGTATTTAAATGGTTCGTTTTTGGTCGTAAGTGTCATGACAACGATTTTCTTGAAATTAAATTTGCCATTTCTCAATTGAATCGCAGAACACTGAAAACGCTTCATTTATTTTCTCTTGCTGCCGTAAATAAATCTTATTGCTTTTTTTGAAGATACTCAGGTTTTTTTTACATCACTCACATGATAGGGTGACCAAACAGGGCATGTATGCTCTAGAATTGATCTTATTAGGCATTTTATATGCGGTAAGCTTGTGCTTTGGAGCAAATTAGGTCGATATGCCTGTGCATTAGGTGTGAATGTTACTCCCAAAGACTGAAATCTCTTTACTTGTGATAAGTTGTTTGAGCTGTTTTTATAAGTGTATTTAAATGGTTTTTTTTGGTCGTAAGTGTCATGACAACGATTTTCTTGAAATTAAATTTGCCATTTCTCACTTGAATCGCTGAACACTGAAAACGCTTCATTTAGTTTCTGTTCCTGCCGTAAATAAATCTTATTGCTTTTCTTTGAAGAGACTCAGGTTTTTTTTACATCACGCACATGATAGGGTGACCAAACAGTGCATGTATGCTCAAGAATTTGTCTTATTAGGCATATTTATATGCGGTAAGCTTGTGCTTTGGAGCAAATTAGGTCGATATGCCTGTGCATTAAGTGTGAATGTTACTCCCATACACTGAAATCTCTTTACTTGTGATAAGTTGTTTGATCTGTTTTTATAAGTGTATTTAAATGGTTCTTTTTTGGTCGTAAGTGTCATGACAACGATTTTCTTGAAATTAAATTTGACATTTCACACTTCAATCGCAGAACACTGAAAACGCTTCATTTAGTTTTTCTTGCTGCCGTAAATAAATCTTATTGCTTTTCTCTGAAGAGACTCAGGTTTTTTTACATCACGCACATGATAGGGTGACCAAACAGCGAATGTATGCTCAAGAATTGGTCTCATTAGGCATTTTTATATTCGGTAAGCTGGTGCTTTGGAGCAAATTAGGTCGATATGCCTGTGCATTAGGTGTGAATGTGAAGACTGAAATCTCTTTACTTGTGATAAGTTGTTTGATGTGTTTTTATGAGTGTATATAAATTGTTCTTTTTTGGTCGTGTCATGACAACGATTTTTTTGAAATTAAATTTGCCATTTCTCACTTCGATCGCAAAACACTGAAAACGCTTAATTTAGTTTCTCTTGCTGCCGTAAATAAATCTTATTGCTTTTCTTTGAAGAGACACAGGTTTTTTTACATCACGCACATGAAAGGGTGACCAAACAGCGCATGCATGCTCAAGAATTGATCTTATTAGGCATTTTTATATGCGGTAAGCTTGTGCTTTGGAGCAAATTAGAACATATGCCTGTGCATTAGATGTGAATGTTACTCCCAGATACTGAAATCTCTTTACTTGTGATATGTTGTTTGATCTGTTTTTATAAGTGTATTTAAATGGTTCTTTTTTGGACGTAAGTGTCATGACAACGATTTTCTTGAAATTAAATTTGCCATTTATCACTTCAATCGCAGAACACTGAAAACGCTTCATTTAGTTTCTCTTGCTGCCGTAAATAAATCTTATATCTTTTCTTTGAAGAGACTCAGGTTTTTTTACATCACGCACATGATAGGGTGACCAAACAGCGCATGTATGATCAAGAATTGGTCTTATTAGGCATTTTTATATGCGGTAAGCTTGTGATTTTGAGCAAATTAGGTCGATATGCCTGTGCATTAGGTGTGAATGTTATTCCCAGATACTGTAATCTCTTTACTTGTGATAAGTTGTTTGATCTGTTTTTATAAGTGTATTTAAATGGTTCGTTTTTGGTCGTAAGTGTCATGACAACGATTTTCTTGAAATTAAATTTGCCATTTCTCACTTGAATCGCAGAACACTGAAAACGCTTCATTTAGTTTCTCTTGCTGCCGTAAATAAATCTTATTGCTTTTTTTGAAGAGACTCAGGTTTTTTTTACATCACTCACATGATAGGGTGACCAAACAGTGCATGTATGCTCAAGAATTGGTCTTATTAGGCATATTTATATGCGGTAAGCTTGTGCTTTGGAGCAAATTAGGTCGATATGCCTGTGCATTAGGTGTGAATGTGAAGACTGAAATCTCTTTACTTGTGATAAGTTGTTTGATCTGTTTTTATAAGTGTATTTAAATGTTTCTTTTTTGGTCGTAAGTGTCATGACAACGATATTCTTGAAATTAAATTTGCCATTTATCACTTCAATCGCAGAACACTGAAAACGCTTCATTTAGTTTCTCTTGCTGCCGTAAATAAATCTTATTGCTTTTCTTTCAAGAGACTCAGGTTTTTTTACATCACGCACATGATAGGGTGACCAAACAGCGCATGTATGATCAAGAATTGGTCTTATTAGGCATTTTTATATGCGGTAAGCTTGTGCTTTTGAGCAAATTAGGTCGATATGCCTGTGGATTAGGTGTGAATGTTATTCCCAGATACTTAAATCTCTTTACTTGTGATAAGTTGTTTGATCTCTTTTTATAAGTGTATTTAAATGGTTCTTTTTTGGTCGTAAGTTTCATGACGATTTTCTTGAAATTAAATTTGCCATTTCTCACTTCAATCGCAGAACAGTGAAAACGCTTCATTTAGTTTCTCTTGCTGCTGTAAATAAATCTTATTGCTTTTTTTGAAGAGACTCAGGTTTTTATTACATCACTCACATGATAGGGTGACCAAACAGGGCATGTATGCTCTAGAATTGATCTTATTAGGCATTTTATATGCGGTAAGCTTGTGCTTTGGAGCAAATTAGGTCGATATGCCTGTGCATTAGGTGTGAATGTTACTCCCAAAGACTGAAATCTCTTTACTTGTGATAAGTTGTTTGAGCTGTTTTTATAAGTGTATTTAAATGGTTTTTTTTGGTCGTAAGTGTCATGACAACGATTTTCTTGAAATTAAATTTGCCATTTCTCACTTGAATCGCTGAACACTGAAAACGCTTCATTTAGTTTTTCTTGCTGCCGTAAATAAATCTTATTGCTTTTCTCTGAAGAGACTCAGGTTTTTTTACATCCCGCACATGATAGGGTGACCAAACAGCGAATGTATGCTCAAGAATTGGTCTCATTAGGCATTTTTATATTCGGTAAGCTGGTGCTTTGGAGCAAATTAGGTCGATATGCCTGTGCATTAGGTGTGAATGTGAAGACTGAAATCTCTTTACTTGTGATAAGTTGTCTGATGTGTTTTTATGAGTGTATATAAATTGTTCTTTTTTGGTCGTGTCATGACAACGATTTTTTTGAAATTAAATTTGCCATTTCTCACTTCGATCGCAAAACACTGAAAACGCTTCATTTAGTTTCTCTTGCTGCCGTAAATAAATCTTATTGCTTTTCTTTGAAGAGACACAGGTTTTTTTACATCACGCACATGAAAGGGTGACCAAACAGCGCATGCATGCTCAAGAATTGATCTTATTAGGCATTTTTATATGCGGTAAGCTTGTGCTTTGGAGCAAATTAGAACATATGCCTGTGCATTAGATGTGAATGTTACTCCCAGATACTGAAATCTCTTTACTTGTGATATGTTGTTTGATCTGTTTTTATAAGTGTATTTAAATGGTTCTTTTTTGGAAGTAAGTGTCATGACAACGATTTTCTTGAAATTAAATTTGCCATTTATCACTTCAATCGCAGAACACTGAAAACGCTTCATTTAGTTTCTCTTGCTGCCGTAAATAAATCTTATACCTTTTCTTTGAAGAGACTCAGGTTTTTTTACATCACGCACATGATAGGGTGACGAAACAGCGCATGTATGATCAAGAATTGGTCTTATTAGGCATTTTTATATGCGGTAAGCTTGTGATTTTGAGCAAATTAGGTCGATATGCCTGTGCATTAGGTGTGAATGTTATTCCCAGATACTGAAATCTCTTTACTTGTGATAAGTTGTTTGATCTGTTTTTATAAGTGTATTTAAATGGTTCGTTTTTGGTCGTAAGTGTCATGACAACGATTTTCTTGAAATTAAATTTGCCATTTCTCAATTGAATCGCAGAACACTGAAAACGCTTCATTTAGTTTCTCTTGCTGCCGTAAATAAATCTTATTGCTTTTTTTGAAGATACTCAGGTTTTTTTTACATCACTCACATGATAGGGTGACCAAACAGGGCATGTATGCTCTAGAATTGATCTTATTAGGCATTTTATATGCGGTAAGCTTGTGCTTTGGAGCAAATTAGGTCGATATGCCTGTGCATTAGGTGTGAATGTTACTCCCAAAGACTGAAATCTCTTTACTTGTGATAAGTTGTTTGAGCTGTTTTTATAAGTGTATTTAAATGGTTTTTTTTGGTCGTAAGTGTCATGACAACGATTTTCTTGAAATTAAATTTGCCATTTCTCACTTGAATCGCTGAACACTGAAAACGCTTCATTTAGTTTCTGTTCCTGCCGTAAATAAATCTTATTGCTTTTCTTTGAAGAGACTCAGGTTTTTTTTACATCACGCACATGATAGGGTGACCAAACAGTGCATGTATGCTCAAGAATTTGTCTTATTAGGCATATTTATATGCGGTAAGCTTGTGCTTTGGAGCAAATTAGGTCGATATGCCTGTGCATTAAGTGTGAATGTTACTCCCATACACTGAAATCTCTTTACTTGTGATAAGTTGTTTGATCTGTTTTTATAAGTGTATTTAAATGGTTCTTTTTTGGTCGTAAGTGTCATGACAACGATATTCTTGAAATTAAATTTGCCATTTATCACTTCAATCGCAGAACACTGAAAACGCTTCATTTAGTTTCTCTTGCTGCCGTAAATAAATCTTATTGCTTTTCTTTCAAGAGACTCAGGTTTTTTTACATCACGCACATGATAGGGTGACCAAACAGCGCATGTATGATCAAGAATTGGTCTTATTAGGCATTTTTATATGCGGTAAGCTTGTGCTTTTGAGCAAATTAGGTCGATATGCCTGTGGATTAGGTGTGAATGTTATTCCCAGATACTTAAATCTCTTTACTTGTGATAAGTTGTTTGATCTCTTTTTATAAGTGTATTTAAATGGTTCTTTTTTGGTCGTAAGTTTCATGACGATTTTCTTGAAATTAAATTTGCCATTTCTCACTTCAATCGCAGAACAGTGAAAACGCTTCATTTAGTTTCTCTTGCTGCTGTAAATAAATCTTATTGCTTTTTTTGAAGAGACTCAGGTTTTTATTACATCACTCACATGATAGGGTGACCAAACAGGGCATGTATGCTCTAGAATTGATCTTATTAGGCATTTTATATGCGGTAAGCTTGTGCTTTGGAGCAAATTAGGTCGATATGCCTGTGCATTAGGTGTGAATGTTACTCCCAAAGACTGAAATCTCTTTACTTGTGATAAGTTGTTTGAGCTGTTTTTATAAGTGTATTTAAATGGTTTTTTTTGGTCGTAAGTGTCATGACAACGATTTTCTTGAAATTAAATTTGCCATTTCTCACTTGAATCGCTGAACACTGAAAACGCTTCATTTAGTTTTTCTTGCTGCCGTAAATAAATCTTATTGCTTTTCTCTGAAGAGACACAGGTTTTTTTACATCACGGACATGAAAGGGTGACCAAACAGCGCATGCATGCTCAAGAATTGATCTTATTAGGCATTTTTATATGCGGTAAGCTTGTGCTTTGGAGCAAATTAGAACATATGCCTGTGCATTAGATGTGAATGTTACTCCCAGATACTGAAATCTCTTTACTTGTGATATGTTGTTTGATCTGTTTTTATAAGTGTATTTAAATGGTTCTTTTTTGGACGTAAGTGTCATGACAACGATTTTCTTGAAATTAAATTTGCCATTTATCACTTCAATCGCAGAACACTGAAAACGCTTCATTTAGTTTCTCTTGCTGCCGTAAATAAATCTTATATCTTTTCTTTGAAGAGACTCAGGTTTTTTTACATCACGCACATGATAGGGTGACCAAACAGCGCATGTATGATCAAGAATTGGTCTTATTAGGCATTTTTATATGCGGTAAGCTTGTGATTTTGAGCAAATTAGGTCGATATGCCTGTGCATTAGGTGTGAATGTTATTCCCAGATACTGTAATCTCTTTACTTGTGATAAGTTGTTTGATCTGTTTTTATAAGTGTATTTAAATGGTTCGTTTTTGGTCGTAAGTGTCATGACAACGATTTTCTTGAAATTAAATTTGCCATTTCTCACTTGAATCGCAGAACACTGAAAACGCTTCATTTAGTTTCTCTTGCTGCCGTAAATAAATCTTATTGCTTTTTTTGAAGAGACTCAGGTTTTTTTTACATCACTCACATGATAGGGTGACCAAACAGTGCATGTATGCTCAAGAATTGGTCTTATTAGGCATATTTATATGCGGTAAGCTTGTGCTTTGGAGCAAATTAGGTCGATATGCCTGTGCATTAGGTGTGAATGTGAAGACTGAAATCTCTTTACTTGTGATAAGTTGTTTGATCTGTTTTTATAAGTGTATTTAAATGTTTCTTTTTTGGTCGTAAGTGTCATGACAACGATATTCTTGAAATTAAATTTGCCATTTATCACTTCAATCGCAGAACACTGAAAACGCTTCATTTAGTTTCTCTTGCTGCCGTAAATAAATCTTATTGCTTTTCTTTCAAGAGACTCAGGTTTTTTTACATCACGCACATGATAGGGTGACCAAACAGCGCATGTATGATCAAGAATTGGTCTTATTAGGCATTTTTATATGCGGTAAGCTTGTGCTTTTGAGCAAATTAGGTCGATATGCCTGTGGATTAGGTGTGAATGTTATTCCCAGATACTTAAATCTCTTTACTTGTGATAAGTTGTTTGATCTCTTTTTATAAGTGTATTTAAATGGTTCTTTTTTGGTCGTAAGTTTCATGACGATTTTCTTGAAATTAAATTTGCCATTTCTCACTTCAATCGCAGAACAGTGAAAACGCTTCATTTAGTTTCTCTTGCTGCTGTAAATAAATCTTATTGCTTTTTTTGAAGAGACTCAGGTTTTTATTACATCACTCACATGATAGGGTGACCAAACAGGGCATGTATGCTCTAGAATTGATCTTATTAGGCATTTTATATGCGGTAAGCTTGTGCTTTGGAGCAAATTAGGTCGATATGCCTGTGCATTAGGTGTGAATGTTACTCCCAAAGACTGAAATCTCTTTACTTGTGATAAGTTGTTTGAGCTGTTTTTATAAGTGTATTTAAATGGTTTTTTTTGGTCGTAAGTGTCATGACAACGATTTTCTTGAAATTAAATTTGCCATTTCTCACTTGAATCGCTGAACACTGAAAACGCTTCATTTAGTTTTTCTTGCTGCCGTAAATAAATCTTATTGCTTTTCTCTGAAGAGACTCAGGTTTTTTTACATCACGCACATGATAGGGTGACCAAACAGCGAATGTATGCTCAAGAATTGGTCTCATTAGGCATTTTTATATTCGGTAAGCTGGTGCTTTGGAGCAAATTAGGTCGATATGCCTGTGCATTAGGTGTGAATGTGAAGACTGAAATCTCTTTACTTGTGATAAGTTGTCTGATGTGTTTTTATGAGTGTATATAAATTGTTCTTTTTTGGTCGTGTCATGACAACGATTTTTTTGAAATTAAATTTGCCATTTCTCACTTCGATCGCAAAACACTGAAAACGCTTCATTTAGTTTCTCTTGCTGCCGTAAATAAATCTTATTGCTTTTCTTTGAAGAGACACAGGTTTTTTTACATCACGCACATGAAAGGGTGACCAAACAGCGCATGCATGCTCAAGAATTGATCTTATTAGGCATTTTTATATGCGGTAAGCTTGTGCTTTGGAGCAAATTAGAACATATGCCTGTGCATTAGATGTGAATGTTACTCCCAGATACTGAAATCTCTTTACTTGTGATATGTTGTTTGATCTGTTTTTATAAGTGTATTTAAATGGTTCTTTTTTGGAAGTAAGTGTCATGACAACGATTTTCTTGAAATTAAATTTGCCATTTATCACTTCAATCGCAGAACACTGAAAACGCTTCATTTAGTTTCTCTTGCTGCCGTAAATAAATCTTATATCTTTTCTTTGAAGAGACTCAGGTTTTTTTACATCACGCACATGATAGGGTGACGAAACAGCGCATGTATGATCAAGAATTGGTCTTATTAGGCATTTTTATATGCGGTAAGCTTGTGATTTTGAGCAAATTAGGTCGATATGCCTGTGCATTAGGTGTGAATGTTATTCCCAGATACTGAAATCTCTTTACTTGTGATAAGTTGTTTGATCTGTTTTTATAAGTGTATTTAAATGGTTCGTTTTTGGTCGTAAGTGTCATGACAACGATTTTCTTGAAATTAAATTTGCCATTTCTCAATTGAATCGCAGAACACTGAAAACGCTTCATTTAGTTTCTCTTGCTGCCGTAAATAAATCTTATTGCTTTTTTTGAAGATACTCAGGTTTTTTTTACATCACTCACATGATAGGGTGACCAAACAGGGCATGTATGCTCTAGAATTGATCTTATTAGGCATTTTATATGCGGTAAGCTTGTGCTTTGGAGCAAATTAGGTCGATATGCCTGTGCATTAGGTGTGAATGTTACTCCCAAAGACTGAAATCTCTTTACTTGTGATAAGTTGTTTGAGCTGTTTTTATAAGTGTATTTAAATGGTTTTTTTTGGTCGTAAGTGTCATGACAACGATTTTCTTGAAATTAAATTTGCCATTTCTCACTTGAATCGCTGAACACTGAAAACGCTTCATTTAGTTTCTGTTCCTGCCGTAAATAAATCTTATTGCTTTTCTTTGAAGAGACTCAGGTTTTTTTTACATCACGCACATGATAGGGTGACCAAACAGTGCATGTATGCTCAAGAATTTGTCTTATTAGGCATATTTATATGCGGTAAGCTTGTGCTTTGGAGCAAATTAGGTCGATATGCCTGTGCATTAAGTGTGAATGTTACTCCCATACACTGAAATCTCTTTACTTGTGATAAGTTGTTTGATCTGTTTTTATAAGTGTATTTAAATGGTTCTTTTTTGGTCGTAAGTGTCATGACAACGATATTCTTGAAATTAAATTTGCCATTTATCACTTCAATCGCAGAACACTGAAAACGCTTCATTTAGTTTCTCTTGCTGCCGTAAATAAATCTTATTGCTTTTCTTTCAAGAGACTCAGGTTTTTTTACATCACGCACATGATAGGGTGACCAAACAGCGCATGTATGATCAAGAATTGGTCTTATTAGGCATTTTTATATGCGGTAAGCTTGTGCTTTTGAGCAAATTAGGTCGATATGCCTGTGGATTAGGTGTGAATGTTATTCCCAGATACTTAAATCTCTTTACTTGTGATAAGTTGTTTGATCTCTTTTTATAAGTGTATTTAAATGGTTCTTTTTTGGTCGTAAGTTTCATGACGATTTTCTTGAAATTAAATTTGCCATTTCTCACTTCAATCGCAGAACAGTGAAAACGCTTCATTTAGTTTCTCTTGCTGCTGTAAATAAATCTTATTGCTTTTTTTGAAGAGACTCAGGTTTTTATTACATCACTCACATGATAGGGTGACCAAACAGGGCATGTATGCTCTAGAATTGATCTTATTAGGCATTTTATATGCGGTAAGCTTGTGCTTTGGAGCAAATTAGGTCGATATGCCTGTGCATTAGGTGTGAATGTTACTCCCAAAGACTGAAATCTCTTTACTTGTGATAAGTTGTTTGAGCTGTTTTTATAAGTGTATTTAAATGGTTTTTTTTGGTCGTAAGTGTCATGACAACGATTTTCTTGAAATTAAATTTGCCATTTCTCACTTGAATCGCTGAACACTGAAAACGCTTCATTTAGTTTTTCTTGCTGCCGTAAATAAATCTTATTGCTTTTCTCTGAAGAGACTCAGGTTTTTTTACATCACGCACATGATAGGGTGACCAAACAGCGAATGTATGCTCAAGAATTGGTCTCATTAGGCATTTTTATATTCGGTAAGCTGGTGCTTTGGAGCAAATTAGGTCGATATGCCTGTGCATTAGGTGTGAATGTGAAGACTGAAATCTCTTTACTTGTGATAAGTTGTCTGATGTGTTTTTATGAGTGTATATAAATTGTTCTTTTTTGGTCGTGTCATGACAACGATTTTTTTGAAATTAAATTTGCCATTTCTCACTTCGATCGCAAAACACTGAAAACGCTTCATTTAGTTTCTCTTGCTGCCGTAAATAAATCTTATTGCTTTTCTTTGAAGAGACACAGGTTTTTTTACATCACGCACATGAAAGGGTGACCAAACAGCGCATGCATGCTCAAGAATTGATCTTATTAGGCATTTTTATATGCGGTAAGCTTGTGCTTTGGAGCAAATTAGAACATATGCCTGTGCATTAGATGTGAATGTTACTCCCAGATACTGAAATCTCTTTACTTGTGATATGTTGTTTGATCTGTTTTTATAAGTGTATTTAAATGGTTCTTTTTTGGAAGTAAGTGTCATGACAACGATTTTCTTGAAATTAAATTTGCCATTTATCACTTCAATCGCAGAACACTGAAAACGCTTCATTTAGTTTCTCTTGCTGCCGTAAATAAATCTTATATCTTTTCTTTGAAGAGACTCAGGTTTTTTTACATCACGCACATGATAGGGTGACGAAACAGCGCATGTATGATCAAGAATTGGTCTTATTAGGCATTTTTATATGCGGTAAGCTTGTGATTTTGAGCAAATTAGGTCGATATGCCTGTGCATTAGGTGTGAATGTTATTCCCAGATACTGAAATCTCTTTACTTGTGATAAGTTGTTTGATCTGTTTTTATAAGTGTATTTAAATGGTTCGTTTTTGGTCGTAAGTGTCATGACAATGATTTTCTTGAAATTAAATTTGCCATTTCTCAATTGAATCGCAGAACACTGAAAACGCTTCATTTAGTTTCTCTTGCTGCCGTAAATAAATCTTATTGCTTTTTTTGAAGATACTCAGGTTTTTTTTACATCACTCACATGATAGGGTGACCAAACAGGGCATGTATGCTCTAGAATTGATCTTATTAGGCATTTTATATGCGGTAAGCTTGTGCTTTGGAGCAAATTAGGTCGATATGCCTGTGCATTAGGTGTGAATGTTACTCCCAAAGACTGAAATCTCTTTACTTGTGATAAGTTGTTTGAGCTGTTTTTATAAGTGTATTTAAATGGTTTTTTTTGGTCGTAAGTGTCATGACAACGATTTTCTTGAAATTAAATTTGCCATTTCTCACTTGAATCGCTGAACACTGAAAACGCTTCATTTAGTTTCTGTTCCTGCCGTAAATAAATCTTATTGCTTTTCTTTGAAGAGACTCAGGTTTTTTTTACATCACGCACATGATAGGGTGACCAAACAGTGCATGTATGCTCAAGAATTTGTCTTATTAGGCATATTTATATGCGGTAAGCTTGTGCTTTGGAGCAAATTAGGTCGATATGCCTGTGCATTAAGTGTGAATGTTACTCCCATACACTGAAATCTCTTTACTTGTGATAAGTTGTTTGATCTGTTTTTATAAGTGTATTTAAATGGTTCTTTTTTGGTCGTAAGTGTCATGACAACGATTTTCTTGAAATTAAATTTGACATTTCACACTTCAATCGCAGAACACTGAAAACGCTTCATTTAGTTTTTCTTGCTGCCGTAAATAAATCTTATTGCTTTTCTCTGAAGAGACTCAGGTTTTTTTACATCACGCACATGATAGGGTGACCAAACAGCGAATGTATGCTCAAGAATTGGTCTCATTAGGCATTTTTATATTCGGTAAGCTGGTGCTTTGGAGCAAATTAGGTCGATATGCCTGTGCATTAGGTGTGAATGTGAAGACTGAAATCTCTTTACTTGTGATAAGTTGTTTGATGTGTTTTTATGAGTGTATATAAATTGTTCTTTTTTGGTCGTGTCATGACAACGATTTTTTTGAAATTAAATTTGACATTTCTCACTTCGATCGCAAAACACTGAAAACGCTTCATTTAGTTTCTCTTGCTGCCGTAAATAAATCTTATTGCTTTTCTTTGAAGAGACACAGGTTTTTTTACATCACGCACATGAAAGGGTGACCAAACAGCGCATGCATGCTCAAGAATTGATCTTATTAGGCATTTTTATATGCGGTAAGCTTGTGCTTTGGAGCAAATTAGAACATATGCCTGTGCATTAGATGTGAATGTTACTCCCAGATATTGAAATCTCTTTACTTGTGATATGTTGTTTGATCTGTTTTTATAAGTGTATTTAAATGGTTCTTTTTTGGACGTAAGTGTCATGACAACGATTTTCTTGAAATTAAATTTGCCATTTATCACTTCAATCGCAGAACACTGAAAACGCTTCATTTAGTTTCTCTTGCTGCCGTAAATAAATCTTATATCTTTTCTTTGAAGAGACTCAGGTTTTTTTACATCACGCACATGATAGGGTGACCAAACAGCGCATGTATGATCAAGAATTGGTCTTATTAGGCATTTTTATATGCGGTAAGCTTGTGATTTTGAGCAAATTAGGTCGATATGCCTGTGCATTAGGTGTGAATGTTATTCCCAGATACTGAAATCTCTTTACTTGTGATAAGTTGTTTGATCTGTTCGTTTTTGGTCGTAAGTGTCATGACAACGATTTTCTTGAAATTAAATTTGCCATTTCTCACTTGAATCGCAGAACACTGAAAACGCTTCATTTAGTTTCTCTTGCTGCCGTAAATAAATCTTATTGCTTTTTTTGAAGAGACTTTTTTTTTTTTTACATCACTCACATGATAGGGTGACCAAACAGTGCATGCATGCTCAAGAATTGGTCTTATTAGGCATATTTATATGCGGTAAGCTTGTGCTTTGGAGCAAATTAGGTCGATATGCCTGTGCATTAGGTGTGAATGTGAAGACTGAAATCTCTTTACTTGTGATAAGTTGTTTGATCTGTTTTTATAAGTGTATTTAAATGTTTCTTTTTTGGTCGTAAGTGTCATGACAACGATATTCTTGAAATTAAATTTGCCATTTATCACTTCAATCGCAGAACACAGAAAACGCTTCATTTAGTTTCTCTTGCTGCCGTAAATAAATCTTATTGCTTTTCTTTCAAGAGACTCAGGTTTTTTTACATCACGCACATGATAGGGTGACCAAACAGCGCATGTATGATCAAGAATTGGTCTTATTAGGCATTTTTATATGCGGTAAGCTTGTGCTTTTGAGCAAATTAGGTCGATATGCCTGTGGATTAGGTGTGAATGTTATTCCCAGATACTTAAATCTCTTTACTTGTGATAAGTTGTTTGATCTCTTTTTATAAGTGTATTTAAATGGTTCTTTTTTGGTCGTAAGTTTCATGACGATTTTCTTGAAATTAAATTTGCCATTTCTCACTTCAATCGCAGAACAGTGAAAACGCTTCATTTAGTTTCTCTTGCTGCCGTAAATAAATCTTATTGCTTTTCTTTGAAGAGACACAGGTTTTTTTACATCACGCACATGAAAGGGTGACCAAACAGCGCATGCATGCTCAAGAATTGATCTTATTAGGCATTTTTATATGCGGTAAGCTTGTGCTTTGGAGCAAATTAGAACATATGCCTGTGCATTAGATGTGAATGTTACTCCCAGATACTGAAATCTCTTTACTTGTGATATGTTGTTTGATCTGTTTTTATAAGTGTATTTAAATGGTTCTTTTTTGGACGTAAGTGTCATGACAACGATTTTCTTGAAATTAAATTTGCCATTTATCACTTCAATCGCAGAACACTGAAAACGCTTCATTTAGTTTCTCTTGCTGCCGTAAATAAATCTTATATCTTTTCTTTGAAGAGACTCAGGTTTTTTTACATCACGCACATGATAGGGTGACCAAACAGCGCATGTATGATCAAGAATTGGTCTTATTAGGCATTTTTATATGCGGTAAGCTTGTGATTTTGAGCAAATTAGGTCGATATGCCTGTGCATTAGGTGTGAATGTTATTCCCAGATACTGAAATCTCTTTACTTGTGATAAGTTGTTTGATCTGTTTTTATAAGTGTATTTAAATGGTTCGTTCTTGGTCGTAAGTGTCATGACAACGATTTTCTTGAAATTAAATTTGCCATTTCTCACTTGAATCGCAGAACACTGAAAACGCTTCATTTAGTTTCTCTTGCTGCCGTAAATAAATCTTATTGCTTTTTTTGAAGATACTCAGGTTTTTTTTACATCACTCACATGATAGGGTGACCAAACAGGGTATGTATGCTCTAGAATTGATCTTATTAGGCATTTTTATATGCGGTAAGCTTGTGCTTTGGAGCAAATTAGGTCGATATGCCTGTGCATTAGGTGTGAATGTTACTCCCAAAGACTGAAATCTCTTTACTTGTGATAAGTTGTTTGAGCTGTTTTTATAAGTGTATTTAAATGGTTTTTTTGGTCGTAAGTGTCATGACAACGATTTTCCTGAAATTAAATTTGCCATTTCTCACTTGAATCGCAGAACACTGAAAACGCTTCATTTAGTTTCTCTTCCTGCCATAAATAAATCTTATTGCTTTTCTTTGAAGAGACTCAGGTTTTTTTTACATCACGCACATGATAGGGTGACCAAACAGTGCATGTATGCTCAAGAATTGGTCTTATTAGGCATATTTATATGCGGTAAGCTTGTGCTTTGGAGCAAATTAGGTCGATATGCCTGTGCATTAGGTGTGAATGTGAAGACTGAAATCTCTTTACTTGTGATAAGTTGTTTGATCTGTTTTTATAAGTGTATTTAAATGTTTCTTTTTTGGTCGTAAGTGTCATGACAACGATATTCTTGAAATTAAATTTGCCATTTATCACTTCAATCGCAGAACACTGAAAACGCTTCATTTAGTTTCTCTTGCTGCCGTAAATAAATCTTATTGCTTTTCTTTCAAGAGACTCAGGTTTTTTTACATCACGCACATGATAGGGTGACCAAACAGCGCATGTATGATCAAGAATTGGTCTTATTAGGCATTTTTATATGCGGTAAGCTTGTGCTTTTGAGCAAATTAGGTCGATATGCCTGTGGATTAGGTGTGAATGTTATTCCCAGATACTTAAATCTCTTTACTTGTGATAAGTTGTTTGATCTCTTTTTATAAGTGTATTTAAATGGTTCTTTTTTGGTCGTAAGTTTCATGACGATTTTCTTGAAATTAAATTTGCCATTTCTCACTTCAATCGCAGAACAGTGAAAACGCTTCATTTAGTTTCTCTTGCTGCTGTAAATAAATCTTATTGCTTTTCTTTGAAGAGACTCAGGTTTTTTTACATCACGCACATGAAAGGGTGACCAAACAGCGCATGCATGCTCAAGAATTGATCTTATTAGGCATTTTTATATGCGGTAAGCTTGTGCTTTGGAGCAAATTAGGTCGATATGCCTGTGGATTAGGTGTGAATGTTACTCCCGGATACTGAAATCTCTTTACTTGTGATAAGTTGTTTGATCTGTTTTTATAAGTGTATTTAAATGGTTCGTGTTTGGTCGTAAGTGTCATGACAACGATTTTCTTGAAATTAAATTTGCCATTTCTCACATGAATCGCAGAACACTGAAAACGCTTCATTTAGTTTCTCTTGCTGCCGTAAATAAATCTTATTGCTTTTTTTGAAGAGACTCAGGTTTTTATTACATCACTCACATGATAGGGTGACCAAACAGGGCATGTATGCTCTAGAATTGATCTTATTAGGCATTTTATATGTGGTAAGCTTGTGCTTTGGAGCAAATTAGGTCGATATGCCTGTGCATTAGGTGTGAATGTTACTCCCAAAGACTGAAATCTCTTTACTTGTGATAAGTTGTTTGAGCTGTTTTTATAAGTGTATTTAAATGGTTTTTTTGGTCGTAAGTGTCATGACAACGATTTTCTTGAAATTAAATTTGCCATTTCTCACTTGAATCGCAGAACACTGAAAACGCTTCATTTAGTTTCTGTTCCTGCCGTAAATAAATCTTATTGCTTTTCTTTGAAGAGACTCAGGTTTTTTTTACATCACGCACATGATAGGGTGACCAAACAGTGCATGTATGCTCAAGAATTTGTCTTATTAGGCATATTTATATGCGGTAAGCTTGTGCTTTGGAGCAAATTAGGTCGATATGCCTGTGCATTAAGTGTGAATGTTACTCCCAAAGACTGAAATCTCTTTACTTGTGATAAGTTGTTTGATCTGTTTTTATAAGTGTATTTAAATGGTTCTTTTTTGGTCGTAAGTGTCATGACAACGATTTTCTTGAAATTAAATTTGACATTTCACACTTCAATCGCAGAACACTGAAAACGCTTCATTTAGTTTTTCTTGCTGCCGTAAATAAATCTTATTGCTTTTCTTTGAAGAGACTCAGGTTTTTTTACATCACGCACATGATAGGGTGACCAAACAGCGAATGCATGCTCAAGAATTGGTCTCATTAGGCATTTTTATATTCGGCAAGCTGGTGCTTTGGAGCAAATTAGGTCGATATGCCTGTGCATTAGGTGTGAATGTGAAGACTGAAATCTCTTTACTTGTGATAAGTTGTTTGATGTGTTTTTATAAGTGTATATAAATTTTTCTTTTTTGGTCGTGTCATGACAACGATTTTTTTTTAATTAAATTTGCCATTTCTCACTTCGATCGCAAAACACTGAAAACGCTTCATTTAGTTTCTCTTGCTGCCGTAAATAAATCTTATTGCTTTTCTTTGAAGAGACACAGGTTTTTTTACATCACGCACATGAAAGGGTGACCAAACAGCGCATGCATGCTTAAGAATTGATCTTATTAGGCATTTTTATATGCGGTAAGCTTGTGCTTTGGAGCAAATTAGAACATATGCCTGTGCATTAGATGTGAATGTTACTCCCAGATACTGAAATCTCTTTACTTGTGATAAGTTGTTTGATCTGTTTTTATAAGTGTATTTAAATGGTTCTTTTTTGGACGTAAGTGTCATGACAACGATTTTCTTGAAATTAAATTTGCCATTTATCACTTCAATCGCAGAACACTGAAAACGCTTCATTTAGTTTCTCTTGCTGCCGTAAATAAATCTTATATCTTTTCTTTGAAGAGACTCAGGTTTTTTTACATCACGCACATGATAGGGTGACCAAACAGCGCATGTATGATCAAGAATTGGTCTTATTGGGCATTTTTATATGCGGTAAGCTTGTGCTTTTGAGCAAATTAGGTCGATATGCCTGTGGATTAGGTGTGAATGTTATTCCCAGATACTGAAATCTCTTTACTTGTGATAAGTAGTTTGATCTGTTTTTATAAGTGTATTTAAATGGTTTGTTTTTGGTCGTAAGTGTCATGACAACGATTTTCTTGAAATTAAATTTGCCATTTCTCACTTGAATCGCAGAACACTGAAAACGCTTCATTTAGTTTCTCTTGCTGCCGTAAATAAATCTTATTGGTTTTTTTGAAGAGACTCAGGTTTCTTTTACATCACTCACATGATAGGGTGACCAAACAGGGTATGTATGCTCTGGAATTGATCTTATTAGGCATTTTTATATGCGGTAAGCTTGTGCTTTGGAGCAAATTAGGTCGATATGCCTGTGCATTAAGTGTGAATGTTACTCCCAGACTGAAATCTCTTTACTTGTGATAAGTTGTTTGATCTGTTTTTATAAGTGTATTTAAATGGTTCTTTTTTGGTCGTAAGTGTCATGACAACGATTTTCTTGAAATTAAATTTGACATTTCACACTTCAATCGCAGAACACTGAAAACGCTTCATTTAGTTTTTCTTGCTGCCGTAAATAAATCTTATTGCTTTTCTTTGAAGAGACTCAGGTTTTTTTACATTACGCACATGATAGGGTGACCAAACAGCGAATGTATGCTCAAGAATTGGTCTCATTAGGCATTTTTATATTCGGTAAGCTGGTGCTTTGGAGCAAATTAGGTCGATATGCCTGTGCATTAGGTGTGAATGTGAAGACTGAAATCCCTTTACTTGTGATAAGTTGTTTGATGTGTTTTTATAAGTGTATATAAATTGTTCTTTTTTGGTCGTGTCATGACAACGATTTTTTTTAAATTAAATTTGCCATTTCTCACTTCGATCGTAAAACACTGAAAACGCTTCATTTAGTTTCTCTTGCTGCCGTAAATAAATCTTATTGCTTTTCTTTGAAGAGACACAGGTTTTTTTGCAGAAGGGTTGAAATGCGGGCCAGTTGGTACATTGAAGGCAGTGGCTGAATCGCTGCTTCAGAACCTCAAGAAAGGACGCACGAAGAGGACTGACGTTGGGCCAACTGAACGAAAGAAGTTCGAGGTCATGCCGTACGTGCACAAAGCGAGCCACAACTTGAAAAAAGTGGCGGCCAAGCAGGGAGTGAGCATGGTGTTCTCTGCTCCTTGCAAGCTGTCGGCACTGTGTTCGCGCATTTCTCGAGGCAGGGAAAGGAACCACGTTTGCACAACGCAGCATGAGAATCGCTTCACGACATGTGTCGCACAGGTGGTGTACAAGTTCCCCCTCACATGCGAGAGAGTTTACATCGGCCAAACTGGCCGGTGTATTAATGACCGGCTTCGTGAGCATCACTCCTCCCTGGGGTCCGGTGGCGGTGCAAACTTGCCTCGCCATTGCAACGAATGTGGCTGTTATCCTTTGTTTAGCAATGCCACCATTCTTGGTAGAGGCAAGGGAAAACAGGAGCGGGAAATACTGGAGGCATATCATATCGGTTTGTTAGGCTCTGATTGTATAAGCACAACTTCGGTGAGCTTACTTGAAAAAGAATTTGCTTTTTTAGATCGTCCACGATAGTTTAGATTTCTTGTCTTTGTCTCTTTTGCGCAGTGATTATTGATGATGCTGTTGCGCATGCTCTGCTGGCCTTGCTCGGACCATGTATTTTCCAATAAACTTCAGTTGTTAGTCCAGTCGTTGTGGTGTGTACACTCTTCTTGTCCGTCGTCTTGTGTGACTGGTTTTTTCTCAGTTTACAGGTTTTTTTACATCACGTACATGAAAGGGTGACCAAACAGCGCATGCATGCTTAAGAATTGATCTTATTAGGCATTTTTATATGCGGTAAGCTTGTGCTTTGGAGCAAATTAGAACATATGCCTGTGCATTAGATGTGAATGTTACTCCCAGATACTGAAATCTCTTTACTTGTGATAAGTTGTTTGATCTGTTTTTATAAGTGTATTTAAATGGTTCTTTTTTGGACGTAAGTGTCATGACAACGATTTTCTTGAAATTAAATTTGCCATTTATCACTTCAATCGCTGAACACTGAAAACGCTTCATTTAGTTTCCCTTGCTGCCGTAAATAAATCTTATATCTTTTCTTTGAAGAGACTCAGGTTTTTTTACATCACGCACATGATAGGGTGACCAAACAGCGCATGTATGATCAAGAATTGGTCTTATTAGGCATTTTTATATGCGGTAAGATTGTGCTTTTGAGCAAATTAGGTCGATATGCCTGTGGATTAGGTGTGAATGTTATTCCCAGATACTGAAATCTCTTTACTTGTGATAAGTTGTTTGATCTGTTTTTATAAGTGAATTTAAATGGTTTGTTTTTGGTCGTAAGTGTCATGACAACGATTTTCTTGAAATTAAATTTGCCATTTCTCACTTGAATCGCAGAACACTGAAAACGCTTCATTTAGTTTCTCTTGCTGCCGTAAATAAATCTTATTGCTTTTTTTGAAGAGACTCAGGTTTTTTTTACATCACTCACATGATAGGGTGACCAAACAGGGTATGTATGCTCTAGAATTGATCTTATTAGGCATTTTTATATGCGGTAAGCTTGTGCTTTGGAGCAAATTAGGTCGATATGCCTGTGCATTAGGTGTGAATGTTACTCCCAAAGACTGAAATCTCTTTACTTGTGATAAGTTGTTTGAGCTGTTTTTATAAGTGTATTTAAATGGTTTTTTTGGTCGTAAGTGTCATGACAACGATTTTCTTGAAATTAAATTTGCCATTTCTCACTTGAATCGCAGAACACTGAAAACGCTTCATTTAGTTTCTCTTCCTGCCGTAAATAAATCTTATTGCTTTTCTTTGAAGAGACTCAGGTTTTTTTACATCAGGCACATGATAGGGTGACCAAACAGTGCATGTATGCTCAAGAATTGGTCTTATTAGGCATATTTATATGCGGTAAGCTTGTGCTTTGGAGCAAATTAGGTCGATATGCCTGTGCATTAGGTGTGAATGTGAAGACTGAAATCTCTTTACTTGTGATAAGTTGTTTGATCTGTTTTTATAAGTGTATTTAAATGTTTCTTTTTTGGTCGTAAGTGTCATGACAACGATATTCTTGAAATTAAATTTGCCATTTATCACTTCTATTGCAGAACACTGAAAACGCTTCATTTAGTTTCTCTTGCTGCCGTAAATAAATCTTATTGCTTTTCTTTGAAGAGACTCAGGTTTTTTTACATCACGCACATGATAGGGTGACCAAACAGCGCATGTATGATCAAGAATTGGTCTTATTAGACATTTTTATATGCGGTAAGCTTGTGCTTTTGAACAAATTAGGTCGATATGCCTGTGGATTAGGTGTGAATGTTATTCCCAGATACTTAAATCTCTTTACTTGTGATAAGTTGTTTGATCTCTTTTTATAAGTGTATTTAAATGGTTCTTTTTTGGTCGTAAGTTTCATGACGATTTTCTTGAAATTAAATTTGCCATTTCTCACTTCAATCGCAGAACAGTGAAAACGCTTCATTTAGTATCTCTTGCTGCTGTAAATAAATCTTATTGCTTTTCTTTGAAGAGACTCAGGTTTTTTTACATCACGCACATGAAAGGGTGACCAAACAGCGCATGCATGCTCAAGAATTGATCTTATTAGGCATTTTTATATGCGGTAAGCTTGAGCTTTGGAGCAAATTAGGTCGATATGCCTGTGGATTAGGTGTGAATGTTACTCCCGGATACTGAAATCTCTTTACTTGTGATAAGTTGTTTGATCTGTTTTTATAAGTGTATTTAAACGGTTCTTTTTTGGTCGTAAGTATCATGACAACGATTTTCTTGAAATTAAATTCGCCATTTATCACTTCAATCGCAGAACACTGAAAACGCTTCATTTAGTTTCTCTTGCTGCCGTAAATAAATCTTATTGCTTTTCTTTGAAGAGACTCAGGTTTTTTTACATCACGCACATGATAGGGTGACCAAACAGCGCATGTATGATCAAGAATTGGTCTTATTAGGCATTTTTATATGAGGTAAGCTTGTGCTTTTGAGCAAATTAGGTCGATATGCCTGTGGATTAGGTGTGAATGTTATTCCCAGATACTGAAATCTCTTTACTTGTGATAAGTTGTTTGATCTGTTTTTATAAGTGTATTTAAATGGTTTGTTTTTGGTCGTAAGTGTCATGACAACGATTTTCTTGAAATTAAATTTGCCATTTCTCACTTGAATCGCAGAACACTGAAAACGCTTCATTTAGTTTCTCTTGCTGCCGTAAATAAATCTTATTGCTTTTTTTGAAGAGACTCAGGTTTTTTTTACATCACTCACATGATAGGGTGACCAAACAGGGTATGTATGCTCTAGAATTGATCTTATTAGGCATTTTTATATGCGGTAAGCTTGTGCTTTGGAGCAAATTAGGTCGATATGCCTGTGCATTAAGTGTGAATTTTACTCCCAAAGACTGAAATCTCTTTACTTGTGATAAGTTGTTTGATCTGTTTTTATAAGTGTATTTAAATGGTTCTTTTTTGGTCGTAAGTGTCATGACAACGATTTTCTTGAAATTAAATTTGACATTTCACACTTCAATCGCAGAACACTGAAAACGCTTCATTTAGTTTTTCTTGCTGCCGTAAATAAATCTTATTGCTTTTCTTTGAAGAGACTCAGGTTTTTTTTACATCACGCACATGATAGGGTGACCAAACAGCGAATGTATGCTCAAGAATTGGTCTCATTAGGCATTTTTATATTCGGTAAGCTGGTGCTTTGGAGCAAATTAGGTCGATATGCCTGTGCATTAGGTGTGAATGTGAAGACTGAAATCCCTTTACTTGTGATAAGTTGTTTGATGTGTTTTTATAAGTGTATATAAATTGTTCTTTTTTGGTCGTGTCATGACAACGATTTTTTTTAAATTAAATTTGCCATTTCTCACTTCGATCGCAAAACACTGAAAACGCTTCATTTAGTTTCTCTTGCTGCCGTAAATAAATCTTATTGCTTTTCTTTGAAGAGACACAGGTTTTTTTACATCACGCACATGAAAGGGTGACCAAACAGCGCATGCATGCTTAAGAATTGATCTTACTAGGCATTTTTATATGCGGTAAGCTTGTGCTTTGGAGCAAATTAGAACATATGCCTGTGCATTAGATGTGAATGTTACTCCCAGATACTGAAATCTGTTTACTTGTGATAAGTTGTTTGATCTGTTTTTATAAGTGTATTTAAATGGTTCTTTTTTGGACGTAAGTGTCATGACAACGATTTTCTTGAAATTAAATTTGCCATTTATCACTTCAATCGCAGAACACTGAAAACGCTTCATTTAGTTTCTCTTGCTGCCGTAAATAAATCTTATATCTTTTATTGAAGAGACTCAGGTTTTTTTTACATCACTCACATGATAGGGTGACCAAACAGGGTATGTATGCTCTAGAATTGATCTTATTAGGCATTTTTATATGCGGTAAGCTTGTGCTTTGGAGCAAATTAGGTCGATATGCCTGTGCATCAGGTGTGAATGTTACTCCCAAAGACTGAAATCTCTTTACTTGTGATAAGTTGTTTGAGCTGTTTTTATAAGTGTATTTAAATGGTTTTTTTGGTCGTAAGTGTCATGACAACGATTTTCTTGAAATTAAATTTGCCATTTCTCGATTGAATCGCAGAACACTGAAAACGCTTCATTTAGTTTCTCTTCCTGCCGTAAATAAATCTTATTGCTTTTCTTTGAAGAGACTCAGGTTTTTTTTACATCACGCACATGATAGGGTGACCAAACAGTGCATGTATGCTCAAGAATTGGTCTTATTAGGCATATTTATATGCGGTAAGCTTGTGCTTTGGAGCAAATTAGGTCGATATGCCTGTGCATTAGGTGTGAATGTGAAGACTGAAATCTCTTTACTTGTGATAAGTTGTTTGATCTTTTTTCATAAGTGTATTTAAATGTTTCTTTTTTGGTCGTAAGTGTCATGACAACGATTTTCTTGAAATTAAATTTGACATTTCACATTTCAATCGCAGAACACTGAAAACGCTTCATTTAGTTTTTCTTGCTGCCGTAAATAAATCTTATTGCTTTTCTTTGAAGAGACTCAGGTTTTTTTACATCACGCACATGATAGGGTGACCAAACAGCGAATGTATGCTCAAGAATTGGTCTCATTAGGCATTTTTATATTCGGTAAGCTGGTGCTTTCGAGCAAATTAGGTCGATATGCCTGTGCATTAGGTGTGAATGTGAAGACTGAAATCTCTTTACTTGTGATAAGTTGTTTGATCTTTTTTATAAGTGTATTTAAATGTTTCTTTTTTGGTCGTAAGTGTCATGACAACGATTTTTTTTAAATTAAATTTGCCATTTCTCACTTCGATCGCAAAACACTGAAAACGCTTCATTTAGTTTCTCTTGCTGCCGTAAATAAATCTTATTGCTTTTCTTTGAAGAGACACAGGTTTTTTTACATCACGCACATGAAAGGGTGACCAAACAGCGCATGCATGCTTAAGAATTGATCTTATTAGGCATTTTTATATGCGGTAAGCTTGTGCTTTGGAGCAAATTAGAACATCCCAAGCAGCACACCAACAATGGACCGACGCTGGCATAATGCTGGTCAAAACCGGCTCGAAAGTCGTACCGACGTCGGCATTGGGGCAAAAAGTTACTTTTTCCAACCTTGGCCTGATGTTCGGACCAACACTGAACCGACATTCATGCCACTATCAGACCACTGTTCAGCCGCTCTACCAACACTGAACCGACATTCATGCCACTCTCAGACCACTGTTCAGCCGCTCTACCAACACTGAACCAACATTCATGCCACTCTCAGACCACTGTTCAGCCGCTCTACCAACACTGAACCGACATTCACGCCGCTATTGTACCCACTTTCAGCCACTCTACCAACACTGAACCGACATTCATGCCACTATCAGACCACTGTTCAGCCGCTCTACCAACACTGAACCGACATTCATGCCGCTATTGTACCCACTTTCAGCTGCTCTACCAACACCGGCTTGACATACCACAATTAGGCCACTGTTCAGCCTTTCTGCTAACGCTTGCCCGAAGTTTATGCCATTGCATTTCCAGTTCAGCGAATATTCACATTCCAGTTAATGTTCGCATTGGGAAAGCCATGGGTTTTGGCATTGCAAAGCTGCAATCATCTCTTCTATACACATGCACAACAAAATGAGGCAACGAAAGAATCCAACTGAGAAACTATTTATTAAATAATTAGGCACCGTGGCTGGGGACGCGCGGTTGCGCGAGTCCTGCGAGGCAGCGAGGGCCGCGCAGGAGGCGGGACCTTGGGAAGGAGCCAGGGCCGCGCGGGAGGAGGATTTCTGGGAGGTGGGGGCCGCTTGGGGAAGGGAGGGCACTGTGCTGGGGGCTGAAGCACAGGGGCTCGCAGTGGTTGCCAGGCCGGCAGCGGTACTTGGCAGAAACGCTTCGGCAAAACGCCTTTTGCGTCCGCCGCCACGGTCCACCGAACCTGGCAACCACTTCCTAATAAACCCCTGCGCTTCCACCACATCCGCCCCCGTCTTCTCACAGATGGCATCTGCATAAGATAAGCGTTCATTTTAGGCCAGCAGAAAAAGTTTGCTCGTTAACAGAAATCAAGATTATTTCAGCAACAGAGAAAACAGAAAAGGCCACAAGTACATGTTAACTCAAAGTGCGTGCCAAAATGAAAGGACTACAGTATCCAAATACAACTTGAGGAGAAAATCCACCTGAAAGCTCTTCTAACCAACTGTATAAAGCTGCTGTGACATCACGGTCGACCACTTTGCACTACTAACATATGGGAGCACAAATGGCTGGCAGATACAAGGCACGACTACGATCCATGACAAGAGATGGATATGACTGATGGGAGGGCTTTCTTTGAAAGGCATCTGCTGACTCATATATCTTCAGATGCACATGGAAGAAAACTGCAGATGACTACCCCCATAAAAACAGTAACAAAATATTCACCTGTAATGAAAAAGAAAACTGGTAAAGTATCAACTGAAAAGAAGAAAAGAAAACAAAGCGCAGCAGAACCTGGTGCATGTTCTTCCACTCATCTTCTAAAATTCAGTTAAAAGCTACTGCAACAACATACCTGTTGCCACCTTGCATAGCTTCAGGGCAATAAATGACCACTTGCCCTTGCGGCCATGGAGGCTGTACATCCTCTGTACAGCCACCCCCATGATGGCGGTCATTATGTTGGAGCCCACCTCCCTCAGAAACACCACAGGTGCACAAGCTATTAGGCACAAACATCAATTATAATTTCATTTAGTTTAGCAGAATCGAATAGCTAAGACAATTGTGTGACTACCTGTCAACAGCCCATGCGAGTACCTACAATCATAATGCATAATTTCTGTATGATACAATAGCTTGACTAGTTGCTACCAGCAGAAAGCACCACCACCAATATGGACATTCTTTTTTTTCCCAGTTTACTAAGAGCAGGGAAACTTTAGCGATTAAGCAAAGGTGGCCAACTCCTACCCATTATGCTTTGCATCTTGGACATTATTATATTATAACTATAATGCTTTTTGCAGATATCTATGTGCTGGATGTGTTTTCTCTGCACAGCCGTTACGCTAAAATTGATTTGGTTTGTAGAACTTAAAGTTCCAAAGTGACTCAGGCTATGATGAGGGACACCATAGTGGAGGGCTCCGGAAGTTTCGACCACGTGGGGTCTTTAACATGCGCCACTGACATCACACTGCACACGGGCGCCTTGCTTTTCGCCTCCATGGAAAACTGGCCATCACGGCTCGGTTTGAACCTGAGTCTTTGGGTTCAGCAGTCGAGTGCCCTAACCACTGAGCCACCATGGCGGGGCTCACTACCCTGAAATTGAGCAGTCTAATTAATGCTATACAAAGGGCGCTTATTTAAATCCCCAAGCACCTGAGTAAAGCTGCGTGCTTAGCAACCACATTTAATTAAACGATGTTGCTTGTTTTTGGCAGCAGATTAAGTAATGAAATGTGCATAATGTGAGCAAAAGACAGGGAAGAGGTGGGTTAAAGCTGCCCCATTATTTGGGAAACCTAGCCGAAATTAAAGACGCGCTGAGAGAGGACCAACTTCCAGCTGTGTTCACAGCAGTTCATGCAACAGTATATTAACCGAAAGCTCAGCTTCCTGTAAAACAGACCTTACAACATCCTTAATGTTAGCTACAAAGTCCACTGCTGAACTAAATTAAAACAGCACAACAATAAATGACAAATGTAAGGAAAATGAGGGGCTCGTTATGAGACACATACGAAGAAAGGCAGCCACAGGCAACAAAAGCATAGGGGATTTTTTTTTGCTGTTGATCGATGTAAAACAATAATGTAATCACAGAAATATTTGACTGAGAAAAAAAATTTGTTGGAACCAAGTCTGTTATGCAACGACCGGCCACCGGCAGAGCTCTGGAAAACTACATCGAATGACATTGAGTGACACCATCTGAGAGCAACTGCCCCAAAAAAGCCTGTGACTGCACCGCCAAATACCAAGCTACTACAAGATGTGATAGGTGCAATGCTTCGCACAGAACCAGCATCAGTAGCTTGGTTTGCTGTTTAGCGCTCCTTCTCGCCTAAACGCTCTGATGCGACAGCAGTCTCGCAGGTGGCATTTTCTTTGCATTGCGTGGCTGAAACATGATGTAACTGGCACTTGCCGTAAGCAATATTGCGAGCGCCACATGTTCAGCACTGCTACTGAGCCCAACAAATTGATAGGAGCCAAAGAGCAGATAAAGAGAGTCCCCTAACAGCTGTCCCGACACGTGATGCAGTTTTTGCAAGCTCTGCTACCGGCTGGGCATTGCGTACCACTTTTGCTTCCAACAGTAAATCTCACCACACAAGGAATCGACAGGGCGTTCCAGTGAACACTCTCAAAAATTCCTAAAGAAGCGCAAGTTCGATATGGGAAAACAATTTTTTTTTTTGGAGGAACGATCTCTCAGCAGTGGTGGACATAATTTACTGCATAACTGTGCGTGTGTACCTGCAAATATTTCTTCTATTTTGAACTCCCTATTCTTAGGAATTCCTGAAAATGTTCACTGAAACAGCCAGTGTGTATATCAGCAAGCAACTTTCATGAACAAGACATTTACATTAACAAAACACACTGTGACAGCACACTCCAGCACAACAGTAGGAATTATATCTATGAAGAGCATGTTATTCACAGAGCACGGCATGCAAATACTCTTGGAGCTCAAGATTTCTTCACAAACCTCGGAATTACATTATGCATGCAATTCGTTAGTAGGCATTCATTTTTTCCAGACACGAATTATCAGAAACATTAAATCACCAGTCCAGCAGCCACGCTGTCGTCCTGGACGGCAGCTTCCGCAGTGTCCAACTCCTCGGGGGAGAATGCGGGCAGTGCAAGGGTGGGAGGCGGTGGCGAGGGGGACACTGGCCGAGTCCTCTGCTCCAGCTGCCGGTCCGACCGCAGCAGCACGTGATCCTCCAGCCTTTGTAACCGCTGCATTAAGTCGCGCTGCTGCTGTCGGACCTCCAGCACCAGGCACATCAGCTTCAGCAGGGTAGCTGAAACTGAAGCAATCAACAATTTCAGTGAGAGCAGGGTTAACCTGGGCGCAATAATATCATTTGCGCACTGAGGTACAATAAAGAACAGTATGAGGCTAACAGTAGGCAGCAACACACTCTGTACTATGCTCCTAAACTTCCCCCAGTTTTTATCCTCCAGGACACTTCTAATTCATGTTCTATTCCTTGCTAGCCTAATTTAAATGCCATAAATGTCACCATGCACTGACAAACACCTAGGTGAAATGGAGCTGCTCTATGTGTGATAGCTAGCACAGAACCTGCAGCCTTGTTGTGTAAAGGACTTCTCAGTCTATGAGCTTCGCCAATTTTTACATTGCTTCATGGGCATTTCCACTGCTATTGCACCATGGCAGAGATGGCAGCAGTTAGTCGCAAATGGATTCTTCCAGTGTCATGAGAAGCATGTGCTAATAGAAGCGAGAAAGCAGAGCAGGCCTGTGCCCTTAATATAGCATTGCACCATTTGGAAAGTATTGCTCACGGCAAAACCCACATTGGCCAAATGCTGGAGGTAGACATCTGTTCTAACTGCAAGTGCTGGCAGGGATCAATGCATTAAAACTGCAACAAAGATAGCCCTTATGGAATTATAGCCCTTAGCTGACAAGCGAAATGCAACAAAGAGGTGGACCAAATGTTTCTTGCTAGGCACAGGAGGTCCCAAACCGTTGAGAAATAAAACAAGGTCACATTTATCTCTTACCACGCATCCATTTTCTGCAGGCAAGACAAGACTAGGAGCCAGCTGATGTGCTCACAAGGCAGTTAGGCTGTTCAGTTCTTTCCTAAGCAAGAGGTCCTCCTTCAGAGCATGCCACTATTATTGGCTGCTTATCTCCTTCAGCACCCTTTATGGGAGCTTTGTGATAGCGCAATTAATTTTTTTTCAGCACATTTCGCTGCATCCAAGGCACTGCATTGACTTCCAACCAGTAAACTTTTAAAATACTTTGAAAGACAATGAAAAATTACAATATGGGCCTTGCTGACCAACCGCGACCAAGCGACCAAATTATGCTGGTAAGGAAACAAATGCACAGAACATGGGACTACTGTGTAGAGTGCAATTCGTAGGAGTGGCTTCCTGGTGGTGATGTAGGCCGAGAGAGGCAACAGAAATGCCAGGATCCAAAAGAACCCAACAAAAGCACAACATACAGCTCTTGGGAAGGGCACACAACAACCACTCCACTATGAATCACAAGAGGAGAAAGCAATGGAAGTACTAGGTTGTAAATTCCAGTACCACTTCAGTTCAATACAATGGTTTTTGAGAAATACATGTGATGATTTTCAGAGTGACCCCTTTCAAAGCACATAGTTTGAAACTAGAAATGTGCTCCTAGCACCGTTTCAAGAGCCACTGAGGAGAACTCCGTGCAAATATCTTCCTGAATAAGTATATTCTCTAGGTCTTTCTGGGCCTGTTGACTGCTGCTCGGCAGCAGCAGGTACAATGAGAAATTTAAAATTTGCTCTGTTTTTCTTTAAGGCAAAGCAGATCTAGCTTCTATATTTTGTTGTGTCACTTGATACTAGACAAAATAAGAGTGTAATCAAAAGAAAGGAACACAGTGAAAAGACGGGACAAGCAGCATTTGTTCTGTCCTCTCACTGTGTCCCCATGTTTGGCTTGCATTTCTCTTTTTGCACAAAAGTAAACAAAGTGAAAATCTCACCATCAACAGTCCCAGCTGTCGACCCCTCCAGCTTGCTGGGTGGCGCACTGTTTTCGTTCACGCTCTCCCCAGCATGATTCAGTGGGGCTGGAGATGAACATGCGTCATTGATGGCAATCCAGGAAGTACAGAACACACTACTGTGTACAACCACAATGTCACATTTCTATCCTAATTGAATGCAGAAATGCTACTTCAGGATATTTTTGGAGAAGGGACAGAACAGTTGCATGGCCAGGCTGTTTTTCATACAGGTGATCTTTTTAAAACACAATAGACACAAAATTACGAAGTTCAGAAACAAATTCCTGGTTATATAGAGATGCCCCCCAGGCAATAGTAACACTTCCTTTGGCCGAAAAGATATTTTAATTTGGTTTCAATCACAGGCTGTACAAAGACTTCATAATTCAAAACCCATCAAAACCGACACCTCCATGACAAGTAGTTGACGTGACAAACAATGTCACATCATGCAGATACCTATGACACATAAAAGAACGTTGTGATCCGACTGCGGCGGCGCGTTTCGATGGAGGCGAAACGCAAGAGGTGCCCGTGTGCTGTGCGATGTCAGTGCACGTTAAAGATCCCCAGTCGGCTGAAATTATCCCAGGGCGCTACGGCACCTCCTTCTTCCTTTCTTCTCACACTCCCTCCTTTATCCCTTCTCTTATGAATGTCCACCGAAATGCGAGAGAATTACTGCACCACTTTCTTTCCTGAAAAATCAGTTTTCAATTTTTTAAATATGTGTCTATAGTACTTCAATAATTACATTTCTCATGCACCAGCATGGTGCATTGGTACCGTATTTTCCGGTGTATAAGACGCGGCTGTTTTCAAAAATCTTGCTGGTGCGTCCTATACAAGGGTGCGTCTTATATGCAAATTTTTCGTTTTTTTTTTAGAGAGTTCAGAAATTACTCAGGTTCATGTTCAAGCCTTTTTTACCGAAAAAATATCACTAGCAATGAAGCGGTTGTAACACGGTTAATACTTCAATACGGGGACCACCGTGCGCAACTTTTTTTAGGTGAACTTTATCATGAAACGACGGGGATGACGACTTCCGGGATCACAAACACACCACCGTTTCGGAGGCCCCAAGCAAAAGTAATGTGAAATGCCAAAAGATGACGACAATCACGCTTCTCGCCATTGTCAAGACAAGCCAGGACAAGCCGGCGTTCTTTTTTCAGCCACCCTTTGCCACTTTGTTTGCTCCATGTACGTAGTGCGAAGAGAATATTTCAGTCGCGCTGCCACCAGAAATGGGCGAACTTTTTGATAGCGCATCCGAAGGTGAAGACTTCCAAGGTTTTAAGTAGAAATAAAATGTTCTTATGGACATGTGGGAGAGTTTTTTCGTTTTTCTTTCTTTTTTTCCAAAACGTGGGCAGGAATGGCGTGAGTGTTGCCTTTTTCGACCACTTAGCGTTGCTTAAGAATTTCTCACAAGTACGGTGAATTTCGTGATGGTCGCGCAAGCGTGTTTAATTGATCCTCACTAGCCCAACTGGGAAAACTGGGGTGCGTCTTATATAGCAACTTTTTCAATTACAGCCTGCATATATGGCGGGTGCGTCTTATACACGGGAAAATACGGTACATTTAAGGACACAAAAGAAACTGTCATGGCGAAACCAAACACAGAGAGCGGAATATATGTCATGTGAATAGAAACCTGTTCGCAGTACTGTTAACGTGGGTAAGAGAGTTTGCCACGAAATGGTTACTGGCAGAATCACTGCTGATCTGAGAGCATGGCAAATGTAAAAAGCTGATGCCAAGTCTGAGCACGTTCCATTTCTCTGCAAGTGCAATTAGCTACGGTGGAGTTTTTTTCCCAGATTTTGCAAGCATACTACCATAAATCCCCAATCAAAACTAACACAATGTCGACCTTACATTAAATAGAAATGAGAAATGGTGTTTTAGTTTTAAGGCGGTTAACATCCAAAGACGACTCAGGCTATGAGGGACACCGTAGTGAAGGGCTCCGGAAATTTCGACCACCTGGGGTTCTTCAACGTGCACTGACATCGCACAGCACACGGGCCTCTAGAATTTCGCCTCCATCAAAATTCGACCGCCTTGGCCGGGATCGTACCCGCGTCTTTCGGGTCAGCAGCCGAGCGCCGTAACCACTGAGCCACCGCGGCGGCTTAACAAATGAGAATTCATGTCTTACGTGGTGACGGCGGCTGTACAACATCGTTGTGGCCCTCATTTCCTAAAAAAGAATTGCACATGAACGTCTTGTTGAGTATGCAAAATAATTTCTCATCAATAAAGAAATATGAGAATTTCAATTACCAGAAACTGCCGAGCTTTCTAGGGCTGAAGTGAACTCGTAGCGCCGCACCTTTTTTTCGGCGCTCTTGTAGGATCCTGCAAACATTCTCAATATCTCGACAAAAACCATGTCATCTCCAAGCAACAGTACGGATTTCAAAAAAACAAAACAACTGAGGCCGCCTTACTGGAAATCAAAGAAAAGCTAATTGAAAACATAGAAAATAAACTGCTAACAGTTGGCATATTCCTCGATATGAGGAAAGCGTTTGACTCGGTTAACCATAAGATATTGCTTGAAAAAATGCATTGTTATGGAATACGCGGTGTTCCTTTAACCTTATTTGCTAGCTACCTTGACAACCGATCTCAAACAACTATCATTAACGGTATTTCATCTGGGATCGGTCAGATTGTGTCTGGTGCGCCACAGGGCTCCGTTCTAGGACCAACGTTGTTCTTATTATATATTAATGATATCGTCAACCTTCATCCAGCAGACAACATTATAATCTATGCAGACGATACTAACGTATTTTTTTCAGGGCAAGATAGTAATATTTTGCAAGCAGCCTCCAATAGTTGGTTATCCCAATTGTCTGTTTGGTTAAAATCAAATAGGTTAGAACTTAATGTCAGGAAAACAAAGTACATACTGTTTAGAGCCAAAAATAAGGAAGTTCCGAACAACTTCCAAATTCACTTCGAGCAAGCTCCTATAACTCATGTCAGCTCTACAATGTTCCTTGGAGTCATTTTTGAAGAACATTTACTCTGGACAGATCGTGTAAACTACGTTTGCACTAAAATGGCTCGCTCTGTTGGTATCCTAAATAAATTTCGCACAATACTGCCTCGAAAATTCAAACTACAAATTTATTTCTCTCTAGTCTTTTCGCATGTACAATATTGTTTGTTGATCTGGGGAACGACTACCTCAACCAATTTTGTGAAAGTACTTACTTTACAAAAAAGAGCTGTACGAGCGATTGATAACTTACATTACAGTGAGAGCACGGGTCCTTCCTTCCTCAACCATAGACTGCTAACCATCACGGCCGCTTACCACAAGAAGCTTGCTGTTTATATCAGAAACCTTATGAAAGGAAACTGGCAGACTTTCGAGAGCACATATTTAATTGCCCAAACAGCATACAGTCTTAGGCACCCTCAATACCATGCACCAAAATCTCGTACAAACTATGGGTTCCAAAAACTAACTCACATAATTCCTCATAATTAAACACGTATCCATACTTAACAGAATTGTCGCTACAAAATATGTCCGAGGGCTGCTTTGCTGACTTGATGCCCGTTCAGCTGCCTGTATAGCAACACTCAGGCCAACAGACTATCAGTTTGAAAGCCTGTGAAACACTCATGTGGCAGAGGCATTGTTTTATTTACAATTAAAAGTGTGATTCTGGTTTCTAGGATTTAACAGCTTTAAGCTATGAAGAATGACGTAGCGGAAGACTCCAGATTAATTTAGACCACATGGGGTTGTTTAACATGCACTGATATTACAGAGCACAAGCGCATTCTGCACTGCTCCATTTCACCACAGACAGGATGTAACCTGGGCCCTCGGCTCAGCAGCATGGACCACTCAGCTACTGCGACAGGCTAACAATTCAAACTGAACTAAATGTAAACAGCTGGATGAGTTGGTTCTGAATTTGCATTATGAAACACTGTCTCAGTGCACAACAAACATGGATGAGGAAAGAGCACACAACGCAAAGCATCAATTGATGTCTGGCATTTGTATTGTGTGCTCTTTCCTTGTCTGTGCTTTTTGTGTGCCAAAAAATGTTTCATAATGCAAAAAAAAAAATTACCATACTAAACCTTTCTGTACTAAATATTATAAAGCATACTGAGTGCAGCACTAATTCTGGGAACTACAGGTCTTCAAAAACAAGGCACTAATGAGTTTCAGATGTAGTTCATCAGCTTACAAGTGCAATAGCTAACAGTTCATTCTGCTCCTCTTTTTGACAGCTGGCTAAGCGGTGGCTATCAACATGACTTCTTAGTCGTAATTTAGCCATGCAGAGGTGCAGACTCACAGAATCTAGCAAAGAGGCCTTTACAATCGCTGATGAAGCTACCATCAATATGTCTGCAATAAGACTACTTATGGCAAGTGGTAACGACGACCACTGGGCAACGCATCCACTCCCCTCCGAGAGCTGGCTCGGCCTCAGCTTTTGCGAGCCGCGTCACCTCCGAGCTCCTGGCCACAGGCCAGTAGCACTCTTCTTTTGTCTCTGTGAGCCATCCGACAGGAATGACTGCAAGGCAGTCGTCCTCAAGAGGAAACTTCACCACAGCGAATGGTTTTGACATGCTGCACAGAGGAAACACGACAAAAGATTAATGGGCAAACAAGGATTTTTACCAGACACTCTCTGTGCCATTCTCTACTGGCACTTGCCTGTTTGGGTGCCGAAAACTTCACACTACCATGACAACTGACAGGTACTCTTACAACCATCTCGTTCTACTTCGCAACGCACTTCTGAACTTTCATGAGTTGAGAGTTACAAGTGTCACGAGCGCCTGCAATTTGGGACTTATTTAAACAATATTTCTGTGCCTGCTGTCATGTGAAACAAATAATAGCCAGCAATAGTGGCGTGCAACTTCACTGCATTGAACATCAAACTGAGTGCAGTCTACCAGGAGCATAGTGATGAAAAAAGAAACCAGTAAAACGCAAGATTGACCAAATGAGGAAGAGAGAAAACAAGCGCGTTCAATTAGCGAGCTCGAAACTAGCACTCGCTATATGTAGAGTCACACTGATCTAGACTTTGTAATACAAGGCTCTGAGTAGCGGGAAGGGACACACATAAATAAAAAGTACTCTCAATTTTTTTTCTGTAACCGATCACTGGCAGGAGCAGCATTACTTCTGGCAGTACAGAAGAATTGTGTTCATTCATCCTGTTCTTGTCACATTTCTCTCATCGCACGGAGACTCGCAACGCAACAATGTCAACACTGCCATGGAAGCATTTGTCAATCAAGCACAAGGCATGCAGGCTGCGACTCTATGACGTCTGACATGCATGCCTGAACCAAGCGATTAGCCTCACAAAAGCAAAAATTGGCGATGAAAAACACTCAACTGCATCGCACGTGGCAACTGGTTGGTCATGGGGGGCGCCGCAGAGAACGGCTCCGGAAATTTCGACCACCTGGGGTTCTTTAGAGTGCACCGATATCGCGCACAGTACACGGGCCTCTAGAATTTCACCTCCATCGAAATTCGACCGCCGCAGCCGGGATCGAACCCGCGTATTTCGAGTCAGCAGCCGAGCGCCGTAACCACATGACGACTGTCATTGCGATCATGATCATAATATCTATACACGTACATAAATGTACGATGTGCCGTGAGAAACAAACCCTCTCAGAAGCAATGCGCCAACAAGATTTGCCGGGATAGTGCGTTCACCCTGATGAAGGAACACACAAACACACACGACATTTAGAAGCGCTTCCCTTCGTGTACGTGTGTGTTACTTCATATTACCCCAACCCTTACACGCAGTTACACCTTGCAATGCGCCGCTGAGTTAATCAAAAGACAACTGCTGACAGATGCCTACAGACAAGTTAGATAAAGGGGCGACACACGAGGCGTGCTCATTGTCCTCACTCTTGACAAGTTCACAAGTAAATATTAGCTGACAACTAACATGAAAGGGAAAAAAGGACAGAATGTATACTTACGCAAGCAGTGCCTCCTGGTTCCCCTCGGTGACTCACGCGTGCCGCCACCAAACTTCAAAAAGCTTGAAGAAATAAAAATTCACAAGCGCGCGCTTTGCTGCCAAACGTCCAAACGAAATGACCACAAGCTATGGATTGGGATTGGCTTGGAACGTACGTGGGAGCGAGAGCGGATGCCTACGTTTATGCGTAAAGCGGTGTTTAGTTTCGAAAAATTTCTTTGAAGCTTAGTGTTGACAACACCGCCAAGAATAATTTTTATCAATTTTTTTACACTTCAATTTATTAATGAGCAAAACATCTTATTTTACGCGACAGCTAAGATGGAATGGCATGGCTACTTTTGACTACTTTCAGCTCAAGTTTTGGCTCCTTTTAAAATGTTCCCAACGGCAACCCTGCCCGCGAGTCATGCCGCGAGTGCTCGCGCTTGTTTTTCTTTTGTGGTGTGGAGGTGTTGGTCGTACTGCCTGTCTGCTGTCCCTTTGTGCGGCTGTTGCGGTCCTCGTCTTTCACCGCAAAGCTTCTGCATTTCGCCATGAATGCAAAGCAACGCAAGTACCGTATCGTTGAAAAAGAATACCGTGAGATCTTGCAAGATCTCGGTATTTCACAACGGCCGGTCGCATCTACGTCTTCAAGCTTGGATCAAGGCGGCAGGAAACGATCGCACTCCGAAACATCAGTCGACGTACGCACCCCCCAACTCTTGCTACCGTCCGAAGCAACCACGCGACGCAGAAGCGAAGTGCGCGCTGAAGACGCGTGATTGAAATCTATGACCGTAATCAATATGAAGACGATTAACCGATAGCGATTAATACGTCCCTATCGAAAAATCTCGTATATATGTGTCATATGTGTCTGGTTCATACGAGATTATGGAATATCTCGTATGTGTCATATGACATCATATGTGTCTGGTTTGCAATTTTTGGGAAAGGAAAGGGAAGGGCTGGGGTGGAATTATAAGGCAATTAACAATAAAATAGCTTCCATTGAAGTTAGTAAACTAAAGAAAGTAAAAAAAAAATTCGGACGCGAAAAAAAAAACTACGCGCCGTTCCGGATTCGAACCACCGACGTAGAGATCTACAGCTCACTACACTACCCATTACACCACTGCTGGCATGGCAAAAACTGCTTTACATTTCGATGACAAGACTTATGCTATGCTTCCCACTATAGAATTCGTCGGTTAGGTGCGAGGACAAATGTTTATTTTTAAGGTATAAGGAGCTGAACTACAGCCGATTGCACTTCCACTGATTTTGTGGATCTTGATGTGCTCTGCGATAAGCACTGAAAGATCTGATATTTGTATGTATTTTAATTTTCACAGCGCCTGCACCATTGATCGTAGTACTCTCATTGCGCACATATTGTTAACTACAGTCGGAGCTCTTGCATGAAAATACCTGGCGTTATTAGCTCAACTAAGCCCAGAAGGCAACATTTGCCTTCTGGCTGAACGTTTGTCCAAGCACATTGGAAACGCCTAACGTCATACTGTTTGGATAGGCGCGGTTTACAACAGGAGGGCACAAGCAGAGAATCAAGGAGAAAAATATTTGAAACAGGCCAAGAGTTTTTTTTATGCGTTGGTTGGGCACTTGTTAATCGCTTGTTCATCCCTTCTTTTCCGCGTGTTTCAAACAGCAAGGCCCACTCTATGAGAGGCACTCATCAGCGGCTATGTGTTTCGCACGAGATTGATGTAAGCTGATACGGTGCATATCGGAGCTCTTGTGTACGCACGAGTGTCGCGTGTCAGTTAAGGTATGCCACATATGTAATCCATACAAGTCACCTTTCCGTAGCGCGTGAACTACTATATATGCAGCAGATGTGTTCATCTGTGACATTTGTGACGCGTATGAGCTCGTAAGCAGCCTATACGCGTTCATACGAGACACATTAATTTGTGACACACATGAACTCGTATGAAGTATATGTGCTGATACGAGGCGCATTTGTCGACACATGGCTCATATGGTGCCCATATGAGTCAAACGAGGCACATATGAACTCGTATGAAGCCTATATGTGTTCATATGAGGCACATATACTGACACATATAACTCATATGGGCTGCATACGAGGCAAAGGGAGAGAACGAGTACCGTGGAGGCGCAATGCCTTCGCATTCTTCCAATTCGAGTTCCCGCAGACGATGTAACGTTTTTTTCTTAAGCTATATGTATCTCTTATATAAGCGCATGGTCAGCGCTGTCCTATCATGGAGCAAACGCACGTTACTCTTTACCCATTCCTGCTTTAATGGAGTGCTCGACACGTTGCGCCATGCATATATGTTTTGGTGCTGTTCTGCAGGTATACCGCATTAACTGCGACGCCCAAGCACATCAAGGTACAGCGTATTTAACGTTAGAGTCGAGAAGTTATTTTTATAAAATGCTATTTATAGTTTTTGAAATTCAGGCCTGAAAATCGGTGCTGCATATATGTTTCTCCGACTCGCATTCTTTCATTGCACGACTGGACTTTTTACATTTACACAGAACGAAGACCACAACCTTAAAGGGGGAAATAATCGCATGCATGCATGCAACTTTGCATATTTTAGTTTAAAAAACAGATTTAAAAAATCTCACAGGAGGTTATGCGGGTTTTTACGAAGATATCATTATCTACGCCCCGGACTATATATGCTAATAAATAATTAACAATGTGCGAGCTATATATATATATATATATATATATCGCGCCTATCGCCGCAATTGAGAAAACTAAGAAGTCACAATAGCAACTGCATGATGCTCCATAGCAGTCGGCACTTCAAAGTTGCGTTGCCTATTGCAGGAATTGGCCAGCTTCTAAATATGGCAAAGTCAATGCAGGGGAAACATTCGAGAAAGTGGTCCAATACTGCCAACTTCTAAAAATGGCTGAGCCAAGGCGGGTGAAACGTCCGAGAAATTGGTCCAATACTACCAACTTCTAAAAATGGCTGAGCCAAGGCGGGGAAAACGTCCGAGAAATTGGTCCAATACTACCAACTTCTAAAAATGGCTGAGCCAAGGCGGGGAAAACGTCCGAGAAATTGGTCCAATACTACCAACTTCTAAAAATGGCTGAGCCAAGGCTGGGAGAACGTCCGAGAAACTGGTCCAATACTGCCAACTTCTAAAAATGGCTGAGCCAAGGCTGGGAGAACAGAGGCAACGCGGGGCCTTCACAGGGCTGTCGTTTGCCAACTCAGATCCTACATTGGACCGATGTCATGTGCTGCTTGGGATATGCCTGTGCATTAGATGTGAATGTTACTCCCAGATACTGAAATCTCTTTACTTGTGATAAGTTGTTTGATCTGTTTTTATAAGTGTATTTAAATGGTTCTTTTTTGGACGTCAGTGTCATGACAACGATTTTCTTGAAATTAAATTTGCCATTTATCACTTCAATCGGAGAACACTGAAAACGCTTCATTTAGTTTCTCTTGCTGCCCTAAATAAATCTTATATCTTTTCTTTGAAGAGACTCAGGTTTTTTTACATCACGCACATGATAGGGTGACCAAACAGCGCATGTATGATCAAGAATTGGTCTTATTGGGCATTTTTATATGCGGTAAGCTTGTGCTTTTGAGCAAATTAGGTCGATATGCCTGTGGATTAGGTGTGAATGTTATTCCCAGATACTGAAATCTCTTTACTTGTGATAAGTTGTTTGATCTGTTTTTATAAGTTTATTTTATTTAAATGGTTTGTTTTTGGTCGTAAGTGTCATGACAACGATTTTCTTGAAATTAAATTTGCCATTTCTCACTTGAATCGCAGAACACTGAAAACGCTTCATTTAGTTTCTCTTGCTGCCGTAAATAAATCTAATTGCTTTTTTTGAAGAGACTCAGGTTTTTTTTACATCACTCACATGATAGGGTGACCAAACAGGGTATGTATGCTCTAGAATTGATCTTATTAGGCATTTTTATATGCGGTAAGCTTGTGCTTTGGAGCAAATTAGGTCGATATGCCTGTGCATTAAGTGTGAATGTTACTCCCAAAGACTGAAATCTCTTTACTTGTGATAAGTTGTTTGATCTGTTTTTATAAGTGTATTTAAATGGTTCTTTTTTGGTCGTAAGTGTCATGACAACGATTTTCTTGAAATTAAATTTGACATTTCTAACTTCAATCGCAGAACACTGAAAACGCTTCATTTAGTTTTTCTTGCTGCCGTAAATAATTCTTATTGCTTTTCTTTGAAGAGACTCAGGTTTTTTTACATCACGCACATGATAGGGTGACCAAACAGCGAATGTATGCTCAAGAATTGGTCTCATTAGGCATTTTTATATTCGGTAAGCTGGTGCTTTGGAGCAAATTAGGTCGATATGCCTGTGCATTAGGTGTGAATGTGAAGACTGAAATCCCTTTACTTGTGATAAGTTGTTTGATGTGTTTTTATAAGTGTATATAAATTGTTCTTTTTTGGTCGTGTCATGACAACGATTTTTTTGAAATTAAATTTGCCATTTCTCACTTGAATCGCAGAACACTGAAAACGCTTCATTTAGTTTCTCTTGCTGCCGTAAATAAATCTTATTGCTTTTTTTGAAGAGACTCAGGTTTTTTTTACATCACTCACATGATAGGGTGACCAAACAGGGTATGTATGCTCTAAAATTGATCTTATTAGGCATTTTTATATGCGGTAAGCTTGTGCTTTGGAGCAAATTAGGTCGATATGCCTGTGCATTAAGTGTGAATGTTACTCCCAAAGACTGAAATCTCTTTACTTGTGATAAGTTGTTTGATCTGTTTTTATAAGTGTATTTAAATGGTTCTTTTTTGGTCGTAAGTGTCATGACAACGATTTTCTTGAAATTAAATTTGACATTTCTAACTTCAATCGCAGAACACTGAAAACGCTTCATTTAGTTTTTCTTGCTGCCGTAAATAATTCTTATTGCTTTTCTTTGAAGAGACTCAGGTTTTTTTACATCACGCACATGATAGGGTGACCAAACAGCGAATGTATGCTCAAGAATTGGTCTCATTAGGCATTTTTATATTCGGTAAGCTGGTGCTTTGGAGCAAATTAGGTCGATATGCCTGTGCATTAGGTGTGAATGTGAAGACTGAAATCCCTTTACTTCTGATAAGTTGTTTGATGTGTTTTTATAAGTGTATATAAATTGTTCTTTTTTGGTCGTGTCATGACAACGATTTTTTTGAAATTAAATTTGCCATTTCTCACTTGAATCGCAGAACACTGAAAACGCTTCATTTAGTTTCTCTTGCTGCCGTAAATAAATCTTATTGCTTTTTTTGAAGAGACTCAGGTTTTTTTTACATCACTCACATGATAGGGTGACCAAACAGGGTATGTATGCTCTAAAATTGATCTTATTAGGCATTTTTATATGCGGTAAGCTTGTGCTTTGGAGCAAATTAGGTCGATATGCCTGTGCATTAAGTGTGAATGTTACTCCCAAAGACTGAAATCTCTTTACTTGTGATAAGTTGTTTGATCTGTTTTTATAAGTGTATTTAAATGGTTCTTTTTTGGTCGTAAGTGTCATGACAACGATTTTCTTGAAATTAAATTTGACATTTCTAACTTCAATCGCAGAACACTGAAAACGCTTCATTTAGTTTTTCTTGCAGCCGTAAATAATTCTTATTGCTTTTCTTTGAAGAGACTCAGGTTTTTTTACATCACGCACATGATAGGGTGACCAAACAGCGAATGTATGCTCAAGAATTGGTCTCATTAGGCATTTTTATATTCGGTAAGCTGGTGCTTTGGAGCAAATTAGGTCGATATGCCTGTGCATTAGGTGTGAATGTGAAGACTGAAATCCCTTTACTTGTGATAAGTTGTTTGATGTGTTTTTATAAGTGTATATAAATTGTTCTTTTTTGGTCGTGTCATGACAACGATTTTTTTGAAATTAAATTTGCCATTTCTCACTTCGATCGCAAAACACTGAAAACGCTTCATTTAGTTTCTCTTGCTGCCGTAAATAAATCTTATTGCTTTTCTTTGAAGAGACACAGGTTTTTTTACATCACGCACATGAAAGGGTGACCAAACAGCGCATGCATGCTTAAGAATTGATCTTATTAGGCATTTTTATATGCGGTAAGCTTGTGCTTTGGAGCAAATTAGAACATATGCCTGTGCATTAGATGTGAATGTTACTCCCAGATACTGAAATCTCTTTACTTGTGATAAGTTGTTTGATCTGTTTTTATAAGTGTATTTAAATGGTTCTTTTTTGGACGTAAGTGTCATGACAACGATTTTCTTGAAATTATATATGCCATTTATCACTTCAATCGCAGAACACTGAAAACGCTTCATTTAGTTTCTCTTGCTGCCGTAAATAAATCTTATATCTTTTCTTTGAAGAGACTCAGGTTTTTTTACATCACGCACATGATAGGGTGACCAAACAGCGCATGTATGATCAAGAATTGGTCTTATTAGGCATTTTTATATGCGGTAAGCTTGTGCTTTTGAGCAAATTAGGTCGATATGCCTGTGGATTAGGTGTGAATGTTATTCCCAGATACTGAAATCTCTTTACTTGTGATAAGTTGTTTGATCTGTTTTTATAAGTGTATTTAAATGGTTTGTTTTTGGTCGTAAGTGTCATGACAACGATTTTCTTGAAATTAAATTTGCCATTTCTCACTTGAATCGCAGAACACTGAAAACGCTTCATTTAGTTTCTCTTGCTACCGTAAATAAATCTTATTGCTTTTTTTGAAGAGACTCAGGTTTTTTTTACATCACTCACATGATAGGGTGACCAAACAGGGTATGTATGCTCTAGAATTGATCTTATTAGGCATTTTTATATGCGGTAAGCTTGTGCTTTGGAGCAAATTAGGTCGATATGCCTGTGCATTAGGTGTGAATGTTACTCCCAAAGACTGAAATCTCTTTACTTGTGATAAGTTGTTTGAGCTGTTTTTATAAGTGTATTTAAATGGTTTTTTTGGTCGTAAGTGTCATGACAACGATTTTCTTGAAATTAAATTTGCCATTTCTCACTTGAATCGCAGAACACTGAAAACGCTTCATTTAGTTTCTCTTCCTGCGGTAAATAAATCTTATTGCTTTTCTTTGAAGAGACTCAGGTTTTTTTACATCACGCACATGATAGGGTGACCAAACAGTGCATGTATGCTCAAGAATTGGTCTTATTAGGCATATTTATATGCGGTAAGCTTGTGCTTTGGAGCAAATTAGGTCGATATGCCTGTGGATTAGGTGTGAATGTTATTCCCAGATACTTAAATCTCTTTACTTGTGATAAGTTGTTTGATCTCTTTTTATAAGTGTATTTAAATGGTTCTTTTTTGGTCGTAAGTTTCATGACAACGATATTCTTGAAATTAAATTTGCCATTTATCGCTTCTATCGCAGAACACTGAAAACGCTTCATTTAGTTTCTCTTGCTGCCGTAAATAAATCTTATTGCTTTTCTTTGAAGAGACTCAGGTTTTTTTACATCACGCACATGATAGGGTGACCAAACAGCGCATGTATGATCAAGAATTGGTCTTATTAGGCATTTTTATATGCGGTAAGCTTGTGCTTTTGAGCAAATTAGGTCGATATGCCTGTGGATTAGGTGTGAATGTTTTTCCCAGATACTTAAATCTCTTTACTTGTGATAAGTTGTTTGATCTCTTTTTATAAGTGTATTTAAATGGTTCTTTTTTGGTCGTAAGTTTCATGACGATTTTCTTGAAATTAAATTTGCCATTTCTCACTTCAATCGCAGAACAGTGAAAACGCTTCATTTAGTTTCTCTTGCTGCTGTAAATAAATCTTATTGCTTTTCTTTGAAGAGACTCAGGTTTTTTTACATCACGCACATGAAAGGGTGACCAAACAGCGCATGCATGCTCAAGAATTGATCTTATTAGGCATTTTTATATGCGGTAAGCTTGTGCTTTGGAGCAAATTAGGTCGATATGCCTGTGGATTAGGTGTGAATGTTACTCCCAGATACTGAAATCTCTTTACTTGTGATAAGTTGTTTGATCTGTTTTTATAAGTGTATTTAAACGGTTCTTTTTTGGTCGTAAGTGTCATGACAACGATTTTCTTGAAATTAAATTCGCCATTTATCACTTCAATCGCAGAACACTGAAAACGCTTCATTTAATTTCTCTTGCTGCCGTAAATAAATCTTATTGCTTTTCTTTGAAGAGACTCAGGTTTTTTTACATCACGCACATGATAGGGTGACCAAACAGCGCATGTATGATCAAGAATTGGTCTTATTAGGCATTTTTATATGCGGTAAGCTTGTGCTTTTGAGCAAATTAGGTCGATATGCCTGTGGATTAGGTGTGAATGTTACTCCCAGATACTGAAATCTCTTTACTTGTGATAAGTTGTTTGATCTGTTTTTATAAGTGTATTTAAATGGTTTGTTTTTGGTCGTAAGTGTCATGACAACGATTTTCTTGAAATTAAATTTGCCATTTCTCACTTGAATCGCAGAACACTGAAAACGCTTCATTTAGTTTCTCTTGCTACCGTAAATAAATCTTATTGCTTTTTTTGAAGAGACTCAGGTTTTTTTTACATCACTCACATGATAGGGTGACCAAACAGGGTATGTATGCTCTAGAATTGATCTTATTAGGCATTTTTATATGCGGTAAGCTTGTGCTTTGGAGCAAATTAGGTCGATATGCCTGTGCATTAGGTGTGAATGTTACTCCCAAAGACTGAAATCTCTTTACTTGTGATAAGTTGTTTGAGCTGTTTTTATAAGTGTATTTAAATGGTTTTTTTGGTCGTAAGTGTCATGACAACGATTTTCTTGAAATTAAATTTGCCATTTCTCACTTGAATCGCAGAACACTGAAAACGCTTCATTTAGTTTCTCTTCCTGCGGTAAATAAATCTTATTGCTTTTCTTTGAAGAGACTCAGGTTTTTTTACATCACGCACATGATAGGGTGACCAAACAGTGCATGTATGCTCAAGAATTGGTCTTATTAGGCATATTTATATGCGGTAAGCTTGTGCTTTGGAGCAAATTAGGTCGATATGCCTGTGGATTAGGTGTGAATGTTATTCCCAGATACTTAAATCTCTTTACTTGTGATAAGTTGTTTGATCTCTTTTTATAAGTGTATTTAAATGGTTCTTTTTTGGTCGTAAGTTTCATGACAACGATATTCTTGAAATTAAATTTGCCATTTATCGCTTCTATCGCAGAACACTGAAAACGCTTCATTTAGTTTCTCTTGCTGCCGTAAATAAATCTTATTGCTTTTCTTTGAAGAGACTCAGGTTTTTTTACATCACGCACATGATAGGGTGACCAAACAGCGCATGTATGATCAAGAATTGGTCTTATTAGGCATTTTTATATGCGGTAAGCTTGTGCTTTTGAGCAAATTAGGTCGATATGCCTGTGGATTAGGTGTGAATGTTTTTCCCAGATACTTAAATCTCTTTACTTGTGATAAGTTGTTTGATCTCTTTTTATAAGTGTATTTAAATGGTTCTTTTTTGGTCGTAAGTTTCATGACGATTTTCTTGAAATTAAATTTGCCATTTCTCACTTCAATCGCAGAACAGTGAAAACGCTTCATTTAGTTTCTCTTGCTGCTGTAAATAAATCTTATTGCTTTTCTTTGAAGAGACTCAGGTTTTTTTACATCACGCACATGAAAGGGTGACCAAACAGCGCATGCATGCTCAAGAATTGATCTTATTAGGCATTTTTATATGCGGTAAGCTTGTGCTTTGGAGCAAATTAGGTCGATATGCCTGTGGATTAGGTGTGAATGTTACTCCCAGATACTGAAATCTCTTTACTTGTGATAAGTTGTTTGATCTGTTTTTATAAGTGTATTTAAACGGTTCTTTTTTGGTCGTAAGTGTCATGACAACGATTTTCTTGAAATTAAATTCGCCATTTATCACTTCAATCGCAGAACACTGAAAACGCTTCATTTAATTTCTCTTGCTGCCGTAAATAAATCTTATTGCTTTTCTTTGAAGAGACTCAGGTTTTTTTACATCACGCACATGATAGGGTGACCAAACAGCGCATGTATGATCAAGAATTGGTCTTATTAGGCATTTTTATATGCGGTAAGCTTGTGCTTTTGAGCAAATTAGGTCGATATGCCTGTGGATTAGGTGTGAATGTTACTCCCAGATACTGAAATCTCTTTACTTGTGATAAGTTGTTTGATCTGTTTTTATAATTGTATTTAAATGGTTCGTTTTCGGTCGTAAGTGTCATGACAACGATTTTCTTGAAATTAAATTTGCCATTTCTCACTTGAATCGTAGAACACTGAAAACGCTTCATTTAGTTTCTCTTGCTGCCGTAAATAAATCTTATTGCTTTTTTTGAAGAGACTCAGGTTTTTATTACATCACTCACATGATAGGGTGACCAAACAGGGCATGTATGCTCTAGAATTGATCTTATTAGGCATTTTATATGCGGTAAGCTTGTGCTTTGGAGCAAATTAGGTCGATATGCCTGTGCATTAGGTGTGAATGTTACTCCCAAAGACTGAAATCTCTTTACTTGTGATAAGTTGTTTGAGCTGTTTTTATAAGTGTATTTAAATGGTTTTTTTGGTCGTAAGTGTCATGACAACGATTTTCTTGAAATTAAATTTGCCATTTCTCACTTGAATCGCAGAACACTGAAAACGCTTCATTTAGTTTCTGTTCCTGCCGTAAATAAATCTTATTGCTTTTCTTTGAAGAGACTCAGGTTTTTTTTACATCACGCACATGATAGGGTGACCAAACAGTGCATGTATGCTCAAGAATTTGTCTTATTAGGCATATCTATATGCGGTAAGCTTGTGCTTTGGAGCAAATTAGGTCGATATGCCTGTGCATTAAGTGTGAATGTTACTCCCAAAGACTGAAATCTCTTTACTTGTGATAAGTTGTTTGATCTGTTTTTATAAGTGTATTTAAATGGTTCTTTTTTGGTCGTAAGTGTCATGACAACGATTTTCTTGAAATTAAATTTGACATTTCACACTTCAATCACAGAACACTGAAAACGCTTCATTTAGTTTTTCTTGCTGCCGTAAATAAATCTTATTGCTTTTCTTTGAAGAGACTCAGGTTTTTTTACATCACGCACATGATAGGGTGACCAAACAGCGAATGTATGCTCAAGAATTGGTCTCATTAGGCATTTTTATATTCGGTAAGCTGGTGCTTTGGAGCAAATTAGGTCGATATGCCTGTGCATTAGGTGTGAATGTGAAGACTGAAATCTCTTTACTTGTGATAAGTTGTTTGATGTGTTTTTATAAGTGTATATAAATTGTTCTTTTTTGGCCGTGTCATGACAACAATTTTCTTGAAATTAAATTTCCCATTTCTCACTTCGATCGCAAAACACTGAAAACGCTTCATTTAGTTTCTCTTGCTGCCGTAAATAAATCTTATTGCTTTTCTTTGAAGAGACACGGGTTTTTTTACATCACGCACATGAAAGGGTGACCAAACAGCGCATGCATGCTTAAGAATTGATCTTATTAGGCATTTTTATATGCGGTAAGCTTGTGCTTTGGAGCAAATTAGAACATATGCCTGTGCATTAGATGTGAATGTTACTCCCAGATACTGAAATCTCTTTACTTGTGATAAGTTGTTTGATCTGTTTTTATAAGTGTATTTAAATGGTTCTTTTTTGGACGTAAGTGTCATGACAACGATTTTCCTGAAATTAAATTTGCCATTTATCACTTCAACCGCAGAACACTGAAAACGCTTCATTTAGTTTCTCTTGCTGCCGTAAATAAATCATATCTTTTCTTTGAAGAGACTCAGGTTTTTTTACATCACGCACAAGATAAGGTGACCAAACAGCGCATGTATGATCAAGAATTGGTCTTATTAGGCATTTTTATATGCGGTAAGCTTGTGCTTTTGAGCAAATTAGGTCAATATGCCTGTGGATTAGGTGTGAATGTTATTCCCAGATACTGAAATCTCTTTACTTGTGATAAGTTGTTTGATCTGTTTTTATAAGTGTATTTAAATGGTTCGTTTTTGGTCGTAAGTGTCATGACAACGATTTTCTTGAAATTAAATTTGCCATTTCTCACTTGAATCGCAGAACACTGAAAACGCTTCATTTAGTTTCTCTTGCTGCCGTAAATAAATCTTATTGCTTTTTTTGAAGAGACTCAGGTTTTTTTTACATCACTCACATGATAGGGTGACCAAACAGGGTATGTATGCTCTAGAATTGATCTTATTAGGCATTTTTATATGCGGTAAGCTTGTGCTTTGGAGCAAATTAGGTCGATATGCCTGTGCATTAGGTGTGAATGTTACTCCCAAAGACTGAAATCTCTTTACTTGTGATAAGTTGTTTGAGCTGTTTTTATAAGTGTATTTAAATGGTTTTTTTGGTCGTAAGTGTCATGACAACGATTTTCTTGAAATTAAATTTGCCATTTCTCACTTGAATCGCAGAACACTGAAATCGCTTCATTTAGTTTCTGTTCCTGCCGTAAATAAATCTTATTGCTTTTCTTTGAAGAGACTCAGGTTTTTTTACATCACGCACATGATAGGGTGACCAAACAGTGCATGTATGCTCAAGAATTGGTCTTATTAGGCATATTTATATGCGGTAAGCTTGTGCTTTGGAGCAAATTAGGTCGATATGCCTGTGCATTAGGTGTGAATGTGAAGACTGAAATCTCTTTACTTGTGATAAGTTGTTTGATCTGTTTTTATAAGTGTATTTAAATGGTTCTTTTTTGGTCGTAAGTGTCATGACAACGATATTCTTGAAATTAAATTTGCCATTTATCACTTCAATCGCAGAACACTGAAAACGCTTCATTTAGTTTCTCTTGCTGCCGTAAATAAATCTTATTGCTTTTCTTTGAAGAGACACAGGTTTTTTTACATCACGCACATGAAAGGGTGACCAAACAGCGCATGCATGCTTAAGAATTGATCTTATTAGGCATTTTTATATGCGGTAAGCTTGTGCTTTGGAGCAAATTAGAACATATGCCTGTGCATTAGATGTGAATGTTACTCCCAGATACTGAAATCTCTTTACTTGTGATAAGTTGTTTGATCTGTTTTTATAAGTGTATTTAAATGGTTCTTTTTTGGACGTCAGTGTCATGACAACGATTTTCTTGAAATTAAATTTGCCATTTATCACTTCAATCGGAGAACACTGAAAACGCTTCATTTAGTTTCTCTTGCTGCCGTAAATAAATCTTATATCTTTTCTTTGAAGAGACTCAGGTTTTTTTACATCACGCACATGATAGGGTGACCAAACAGCGCATGTATGATCAAGAATTGGTCTTATTAGGCATTTTTATATGCGGTAAGCTTGTGCTTTTGAGCAAATTAGGTCGATATGCCTGTGGATTAGGTGTGAATGTTATTCCCAGATACTGAAATCTCTTTACTTGTGATAAGTTGTTTGATCTGTTTTTATAAGTGTATTTAAATGGTTTGTTTTTGGTCGTAAGTGTCATGACAACGATTTTCTTGAAATTAAATTTGCCATTTCTCACTTGAATCGCAGAACACTGAAAACGCTTCATTTAGTTTCTCTCTCTGCCGTAAATAAATCTTATTGCTTTTATTGAAGAGACTCAGGTTTTTTTTACATCACTCACATGATAGGGTGACCAAACAGGGTATGTATGCTCTAGAATTGATCTTATTAGGCATTTTTATATGCGGTAAGCTTGTGCTTTGGAGCAAATTAGGTCGATATGCCTGTGCATCAGGTGTGAATGTTACTCCCAAAGACTGAAATCTCTTTACTTGTGATAAGTTGTTTGAGCTGTTTTTATAAGTGTATTTAAATGGTTTTTTTGGTCGTAAGTGTCATGACAACGATTTTCTTGAAATTAAATTTGCCATTTCTCGATTGAATCGCAGAACACTGAAAACGCTTCATTTAGTTTCTCTTCCTGCCGTAAATAAATCTTATTGCTTTTCTTTGAAGAGACTCAGGTTTTTTTTACATCACGCACATGATAGGGTGACCAAACAGTGCATGTATGCTCAAGAATTGGTCTTATTAGGCATATTTATATGCGGTAAGCTTGTGCTTTGGAGCAAATTAGGTCGATATGCCTGTGCATTAGGTGTGAATGTGAAGACTGAAATCTCTTTACTTGTGATAAGTTGTTTGATCTGTTTTTATAAGTGTATTTAAATGTTTCTTTTTTGGTCGTAAGTGTCATGACAACGATTTTCTTGAAATTAAATTTGACATTTCACATTTCAATCGCAGAACACTGAAAACGCTTCATTTAGTTTTTCTTGCTGCCGTAAATAAATCTTATTGCTTTTCTTTGAAGAGACTCAGGTTTTTTTACATCACGCACATGATAGGGTGACCAAACAGCGAATGTATGCTCAAGAATTGGTCTCATTAGGCATTTTTATATTCGGTAAGCTGGTGCTTTGGAGCAAATTAGGTCGATATGCCTGTGCATTAGGTGTGAATGTGAAGACTGAAATCTCTTTACTTGTGATAAGTTGTTTGATCTTTTTTATAAGTGTATTTAAATGTTTCTTTTTTGGTCGTAAGTGTCATGACAACGATTTTCTTGAAATTAAATTCGCCATTTATCACTTCAATCGCAGAACACTGAAAACGCTTCAATTAATTTCTCTTGCTGCCGTAAATAAATCTTATTGCTTTTCTTTGAAGAGACTCAGGTTTTTTTACATCACGCACATGATAGGGTGACCAAACAGCGCATGTATGATCAAGAATTGGTCTTATTAGGCATTTTTATATGCGGTAAGCTTGTGCTTTTGAGCAAATTAGGTCGATATGCCTGTGGATTAGGTGTGAATGTTACTCCCAGATACTGAAATCTCTTTACTTGTGATAAGTTGTTTGATCTGTTTTTATAATTGTATTTAAATGGTTCGTTTTCGGTCGTAAGTGTCATGACAACGATTTTCTTGAAATTAAATTTGCCATTTCTCACTTGAATCGTAGAACACTGAAAACGCTTCATTTAGTTTCTCTTGCTGCCGTAAATAAATCTTATTGCTTTTTTTGAAGAGACTCAGGTTTTTATTACATCACTCACATGATAGGGTGACCAAACAGGGCATGTATGCTCTAGAATTGATCTTATTAGGCATTTTTATATTCGGTAAGCTGGTGCTTTGGAGCAAATTAGGTCGATATGCCTGTGCATTAGGTGTGAATGTGAAGACTGAAATCTCTTTACTTGTGATAAGTTGTTTGATGTGTTTTTATAAGTGTATATAAATTGTTCTTTTTTGGTCGTGTCATGGCAACAATTTTCTTGAAATTAAATTTCCCATTTCTCACTTCGATCGCAAAACACTGAAAACGCTTCATTTAGTTTCTCTTGCTGCCGTAAATAAATCTTATTGCTTTTCTTTGAAGAGACACGGGTTTTTTTACATCACGCACATGAAAGGGTGACCAAACAGCGCATGCATGCTTAAGAATTGATCTTATTAGGCATTTTTATATGCGGTAAGCTTGTGCTTTGGAGCAAATTAGAACATATGCCTGTGCATTAGATGTGAATGTTACTCCCAGATACTGAAATCTCTTTACTTGTGATAAGTTGTTTGATCTGTTTTTATAAGTGTATTTAAATGGTTCTTTTTTGGACGTAAGTGTCATGACAACGATTTTCCTGAAATTAAATTTGCCATTTATCACTTCAACCGCAGAACACTGAAAACGCTTCATTTAGTTTCTCTTGCTGCCGTAAATAAATCATATCTTTTCTTTGAAGAGACTCAGGTTTTTTTACATCACGCACAAGATAAGGTGACCAAACAGCGCATGTATGATCAAGAATTGGTCTTATTAGGCATTTTTATATGCGGTAAGCTTGTGCTTTTGAGCAAATTAGGTCAATATGCCTGTGGATTAGGTGTGAATGTTATTCCCAGATACTGAAATCTCTTTACTTGTGATAAGTTGTTTGATCTGTTTTTATAAGTGTATTAAATGGTTCTTTTTTGGACGTAAGTGTCATGACAACGATTTTCCTGAAATTAAATTTGCCATTTATCACTTCAACCGCAGAACACTGAAAACGCTTCATTTAGTTTCTCTTGCTGCCGTAAATAAATCATATCTTTTCTTTGAAGAGACTCAGGTTTTTTTACATCACGCACAAGATAAGGTGACCAAACAGCGCATGTATGATCAAGAATTGGTCTTATTAGGCATTTTTATATGCGGTAAGCTTGTGCTTTTGAGCAAATTAGGTCGATATGCCTGTGCATTAGGTGTGAATGTTACTCCCAAAGACTGAAATCTCTTTACTTGTGATAAGTTGTTTGAGCTGTTTTTATAAGTGTATTTAAATGGTTTTTTTGGTCGTAAGTGTCATGACAACGATTTTCTTGAAATTAAATTTGCCATTTCTCACTTGAATCGCAGAACACTGAAATCGCTTCATTTAGTTTCTGTTCCTGCCGTAAATAAATCTTATTGCTTTTCTTTGAAGAGACTCAGGTTTTTTTACATCACGCACATGATAGGGTGACCAAACAGCGCATGTATGATCAAGAATTGGTCTTATTAGGCATTTTTATATGCGGTAAGCTTGTGGTTTTGAGCAAATTAGGTCGATATGCCTGTGGATTAGGTGTGAATGTTATTCCCAGATACTTAAATCTCTTTACTTGTGATAAGTTGTTTGATCTCTTTTTATAAGTGTATTTAAATGGTTCTTTTTTGGTCGTAAGTTTCATGACGATTTTCTTTAAATTAAATTTGCCATTTCTGACTTCAATCGCAGAACAGTGAAAACGCTTCATTTAGTTTCTCTTGCTGCCGTAAATAAATCTTATTGCTTTTCTTTGAAGAGACACAGGTTTTTTTACATCACGCACATGAAAGGGTGACCAAACAGCGCATGCATGCTTAAGAATTGATCTTATTAGGCATTTTTATATGCGGTAAGCTTGTGCTTTGGAGCAAATTAGAACATATGCCTGTGCATTAGATGTGAATGTTACTCCCAGATACTGAAATCTCTTTACTTGTGATAAGTTGTTTGATCTGTTTTTATAAGTGTATTTAAATGGTTCTTTTTTGGACGTCAGTGTCATGACAACGATTTTCTTGAAATTAAATTTGCCATTTATCACTTCAATTGGAGAACACTGAAAACGCTTCATTTAGTTTCTCTTGCTGCCGTAAATAAATCTTATATCTTTTCTTTGAAGAGACTCAGGTTTTTTTACATCACGCACATGATAGGGTGACCAAACAGCGCATGTATGATCAAGAATTGGTCTTATTAGGCATTTTTATATGCGGTAAGCTTGTGCTTTTGAGCAAATTAGGTCGATACGCCTGTGGATTAGGTGTGAATGTTATTCCCAGATACTGAAATCTCTTTACTTGTGATAAGTTGTTTGATCTGTTTTTATAAGTGTATTTAAATGGTTTGTTTTTGGTCGTAAGTGTCATGACAACGATTTTCTTGAAATTAAATTTGCCATTTCTCACTTGAATCGCAGAACACTGAAAACGCTTCATTTAGTTTCTCTTGCTGCCGTAAATAAATCTTATTGCTTTTATTGAAGAGACTCAGGTTTTTTTTACATCACTCACATGATAGGGTGACAGAACAGGGTATGTATGCTCTAGAATTGATCTTATTAGGCATTTTTATATGCGGTAAGCTTGTGCTTTGGAGCAAATTAGGTCGATATGCCTGTGCATCAGGTGTGAATGTTACTCCCAAAGACTGAAATCTCTTTACTTGTGATAAGTTGTTTGAGCTGTTTTTATAAGTGTATTTAAATGGTTTTTTTGGTCGTAAGTGTCATGACAACGATTTTCTTGAAATTAAATTTGCCATTTCTCGATTGAATCGCAGAACACTGAAAACGCTTCATTTAGTTTCTCTTCCTGCCGTAAATAAATCTTGTTGCTTTTCTTTGAAGAGACTCAGGTTTTTTTTACATCACGCACATGATAGGGTGACCAAACAGTGCATGTATGCTCAAGAATTGGTCTTATTAGGCATATTTATATGCGGTAAGCTTGTGCTTTGGAGCAAATTAGGTCGATATGCCTGTGCATTAGGTGTGAATGTGAAGACTGAAATCTCTTTACTTGTGATAAGTTGTTTGATCTGTTTTTATAAGTGTATTTAAATGTTTCTTTTTTGGTCGTAAGTGTCATGACAACGATTTTCTTGAAATTAAATTTGACATTTCACATTTCAATCGCAGAACACTGAAAACGCTTCATTTAGTTTTTCTTGCTGCCGTAAATAAATCTTATTGCTTTTCTTTGAAGAGACTCAGGTTTTTTTACATCACGCACATGATAGGGTGACCAAACAGCGAATGTATGCTCAAGAATTGGTCTCATTAGGCATTTTTATATTCGGTAAGCTGGTGCTTTGGAGCAAATTAGGTCGATATGCCTGTGCATTAGGTGTGAATGTGAAGACTGAAATCTCTTTACTTGTGATAAGTTGTTTGATCTTTTTTATAAGTGTATTTAAATGTTTCTTTTTTGGTCGTAAGTGTCATGACAACGATTTTTTTTAAATTAAATTTGCCATTTCTCACTTCGATCGCAAAACACTGAAAACGCTTCATTTAGTTTCTCTTGCTGCCGTAAATAAATCTTATTGCTTTTCTTTGAAGAGACACAGGTTTTTTTACATCACGCACATGAAAGGGTGACCAAACAGCGCATGCATGCTTAAGAATTGATCTTATTAGGCATTTTTATATGCGGTAAGCTTGTGCTTTGGAGCAAATTAGAACATATGCCTGTGCATTAGATGTGAATGTTACTCCCAGATACTGAAATCTCTTTACTTGTGATAAGTTGTTTGATCTGTTTTTATAAGTGTATTTAAATGGTTCTTTTTTGGACGTCAGTGTCATGACAACGATTTTCTTGAAATTAAATTTGCCATTTATCACTTCAATCGGAGAACACTGAAAACGCTTCATTTAGTTTCTCTTGCTGCCGTAAATAAATCTTATATCTTTTCTTTGAAGAGACTCAGGTTTTTTTACATCACGCACATGATAGGGTGACCAAACAGCGCATGTATGATCAAGAATTGGTCTTATTGGGCATTTTTATATGCGGTAAGCTTGTGCTTTTGAGCAAATTAGGTCGATATGCCTGTGGATTAGGTGTGAATGTTATTCCCAGATACTGAAATCTCTTTACTTGTGATAAGTTGTTTGATCTGTTTTTATAAGTGTATTTAAATGGTTTGTTTTTGGTCGTAAGTGTCATGACAACGATTTTCTTGAAATTAAATTTGCCATTTCTCACTTGAATCGCAGAACACTGAAAACGCTTCATTTAGTTTCTCTTGCTGCCGTAAATAAATCTTATTGCTTTTTTTGAAGAGACTCAGGTTTTTTTTACATCACTCACATGATAGGGTGACCAAACAGGGTATGTATGCTCTAGAATTGATCTTATTAGGCATTTTTATATGCGGTAAGCTTGTGCTTTGGAGCAAATTAGGTCGATATGCCTGTGCATTAAGTGTGAATGTTACTCCCAAAGACTGAAATCTCTTTACTTGTGATAAGTTGTTTGATCTGTTTTTATAAGTGTATTTAAATGGTTCTTTTTTGGTCGTAAGTGTCATGACAACGATTTTCTTGAAATTAAATTTGACATTTCTAACTTCAATCGCAGAACACTGAAAACGCTTCATTTAGTTTTTCTTGCTGCCGTAAATAATTCTTATTGCTTTTCTTTGAAGAGACTCAGGTTTTTTTACATCACGCACATGATAGGGTGACCAAACAGCGAATGTATGCTCAAGAATTGGTCTTATTAGGCATTTTTATATGCGGTAAGCTTGTGCTTTGGAGCAAATTAGAACATATGCCTGTGCATTAGATGTGAATGTTACTCCCAGATACTGAAATCTCTTTACTTGTGATAAGTTGTTTGATCTGTTTTTATAAGTGTATTTAAATGGTTCTTTTTTGGACGTAAGTGTCATGACAACGCTTTTCTTGAAATTAAATATGCCATTTATCACTTCAATCGCAGAACACTGAAAACGCTTCATTTAGTTTCTCTTGCTGCCGTAAATAAATCTTATATCTTTTCTTTGAAGAGACTCAGGTTTTTTTACATCACGCACATGATAGGGTGACCAAACAGCGCATGTATGATCAAGAATTGGTCTTATTAGGCATTTTTATATGCGGTAAGCTTGTGCTTTTGAGCAAATTAGGTCGATATGCCTGTGGATTAGGTGTGAATGTTATTCCCAGATACTGAAATCTCTTTACTTGTGATAAGTTGTTTGATCTGTTTTTATAAGTGTATTTAAATGGTTTGTTTTTGGTCGTAAGTGTCATGACAACGATTTTCTTGAAATTAAATTTGCCATTTCTCACTTGAATCGCAGAACACTGAAAACGCTTCATTTAGTTTCTCTTGCTGCCGTAAATAAATCTTATTGCTTTTTTTGAAGAGACTCAGGTTTTTTTTACATCACTCACATGATAGGGTGACCAAACAGGGTATGTATGCTCTAGAATTGATCTTATTAGGCATTTTTATATGCGGTAAGCTTGTGCTTTGGAGCAAATTAGGTCGATATGCCTGTGCATTAGGTGTGAATGTTACTCCCAAAGACTGAAATCTCTTTACTTGTGATAAGTTGTTTGAGCTGTTTTTATAAGTGTATTTAAATGGTTTTTTTGGTCGTAAGTGTCATGACAACGATTTTCTTGAAATTAAATTTGCCATTTCTCACTTGAATCGCAGAACACTGAAAACGCTTCATTTAGTTTCTCTTCCTGCCGTAAATAAATCTTATTGCTTTTCTTTGAAGAGACTCAGGTTTTTTTACATCACGCACATGATAGGGTGACCAAACAGTGCATGTATGCTCAAGAATTGGTCTTATTAGGCATATTTATATGCGGTAAGCTTGTGCTTTGGAGCAAATTAGGTCGATATGCCTGTGGATTAGGTGTGAATGTTATTCCCAGATACTTAAATCTCTTTACTTGTGATAAGTTGTTTGATCTCTCTTTATAAGTGTATTTAAATGGTTCTTTTTTGGTCGTAAGTTTCATGACAACGATATTCTTGAAATTAAATTTGCCATTTATCGCTTCTATCGCAGAACACTGAAAACGCTTCATTTAGTTTCTCTTGCTGCCGTAAATAAATCTTATTGCTTTTCTTTGAAGAGACTCAGGTTTTTTTACATCACGCACATGATAGGGTGACCAAACAGCGCATGTATGATCAAGAATTGGTCTTATTAGGCATTTTTATATGCGGTAAGCTTGTGCTATTGAGCAAATTAGGTCGATATGCCTGTGGATTAGGTGTGAATGTTATTCCCAGATACTTAAATCTCTTTACTTGTGATAAGTTGTTTGATCTCTTTTTATAAGTGTATTTAAATGGTTCTTTTTTGGTCGTAAGTTTCATGACGATTTTCTTGAAATTAAATTTGCCATTTCTCACTTCAATCGCAGAACAGTGAAAACGCTTCATTTAGTTTCTCTTGCTGCTGTAAATAAATCTTATTGCTTTTCTTTGAAGAGACTCAGGTTTTCTTACATCACGCACATGAAAGGGTGACCAAACAGCGCATGCATGCTCAAGAATTGATCTTATTAGGCATTTTTATATGCGGTAAGCTTGTGCTTTGGAGCAAATTAGGTCGATATGCCTGTGGATTAGGTGTGAATGTTACTCCCAGATACTGAAATCTCTTTACTTGTGATAAGTTGTTTGATCTGTTTTTATAAGTGTATTTAAACGGTTCTTTTTTGGTCGTAAGTGTCATGACAACGATTTTCTTGAAATTAAATTCGCCATTTATCACTTCAATCGCAGAACACTGAAAACGCTTCATTTAATTTCTCTTGCTGCCGTAAATAAATCTTATTGCTTTTCTTTGAAGAGACTCAGGTTTTTTTACATCACGCACATGATAGGGTGACCAAACAGCGCATGTATGATCAAGAATTGGTCTTATTAGGCATTTTTATATGCGGTAAGCTTGTGCTTTTGAGCAAATTAGGTCGATATGCCTGTGGATTAGGTGTGAATGTTACTCCCAGATACTGAAATCTCTTTACTTGTGATAAGTTGTTTGATCTGTTTTTATAATTGTATTTAAATGGTTCGTTTTCGGTCGTAAGTGTCATGACAACGATTTTCTTGAAATTAAATTTGCCATTTCTCACTTGAATCGTAGAACACTGAAAACGCTTCATTTAGTTTCTCTTGCTGCCGTAAATAAATCTTATTGCTTTTTTTGAAGAGACTCAGGTTTTTATTACATCACTCACATGATAGGGTGACCAAACAGGGCATGTATGCTCTAGAATTGATCTTATTAGGCATTTTATATGCGGTAAGCTTGTGCTTTGGAGCAAATTAGGTCGATATGCCTGTGCATTAGGTGTGAATGTTACTCCCAAAGACTGAAATCTCTTTACTTGTGATAAGTTGTTTGAGCTGTTTTTATAAGTGTATTTAAATGGTTTTTTTGGTCGTAAGTGTCATGACAACGATTTTCTTGAAATTAAATTTGCCATTTCTCACTTGAATCGCAGAACACTGAAAACGCTTCATTTAGTTTCTGTTCCTGCCGTAAATAAATCTTATTGCTTTTCTTTGAAGAGACTCAGGTTTTTTTTACATCACGCACATGATAGGGTGACCAAACAGTGCATGTATGCTCAAGAATTTGTCTTATTAGGCATATCTATATGCGGTAAGCTTGTGCTTTGGAGCAAATTAGGTCGATATGCCTGTGCATTAAGTGTGAATGTTACTCCCAAAGACTGAAATCTCTTTACTTGTGATAAGTTGTTTGATCTGTTTTTATAAGTGTATTTAAATGGTTCTTTTTTGGTCGTAAGTGTCATGACAACGATTTTCTTGAAATTAAATTTGACATTTCACACTTCAATCACAGAACACTGAAAACGCTTCATTTAGTTTTTCTTGCTGCCGTAAATAAATCTTATTGCTTTTCTTTGAAGAGACTCAGGTTTTTTTACATCACGCACATGATAGGGTGACCAAACAGCGAATGTATGCTCAAGAATTGGTCTCATTAGGCATTTTTATATTCGGTAAGCTGGTGCTTTGGAGCAAATTAGGTCGATATGCCTGTGCATTAGGTGTGAATGTGAAGACTGAAATCTCTTTACTTGTGATAAGTTGTTTGATGTGTTTTTATAAGTGTATATAAATTGTTCTTTTTTGGTCGTGTCATGACAACAATTTTCTTGAAATTAAATTTCCCATTTCTCACTTCGATCGCAAAACACTGAAAACGCTTCATTTAGTTTCTCTTGCTGCCGTAAATAAATCTTATTGCTTTTCTTTGAAGAGACACGGGTTTTTTTACATCACGCACATGAAAGGGTGACCAAACAGCGCATGCATGCTTAAGAATTGATCTTATTAGGCATTTTTATATGCGGTAAGCTTGTGCTTTGGAGCAAATTAGAACATATGCCTGTGCATTAGATGTGAATGTTACTCCCAGATACTGAAATCTCTTTACTTGTGATAAGTTGTTTGATCTGTTTTTATAAGTGTATTTAAATGGTTCTTTTTTGGACGTAAGTGTCATGACAACGATTTTCCTGAAATTAAATTTGCCATTTATCACTTCAACCGCAGAACACTGAAAACGCTTCATTTAGTTTCTCTTGCTGCCGTAAATAAATCTTATATCTTTTCTTTGAAGAGACTCAGGTTTTTTTACATCACGCACAAGATAAGGTGACCAAACAGCGCATGTATGATCAAGAATTGGTCTTATTAGGCATTTTTATATGCGGTAAGCTTGTGCTTTTGAGCAAATTAGGTCAATATGCCTGTGGATTACGTGTGAATGTTATTCCCAGATACTGAAATCTCTTTACTTGTGATAAGTTGTTTGATCTGTTTTTATAAGTGTATTTAAATGGTTCGTTTTTGGTCGTAAGTGTCATGACAACGATTTTCTTGAAATTAAATTTGCCATTTCTCACTTGAATCGCAGAACACTGAAAACGCTTCATTTAGTTTCTCTTGCTGCCGTAAATAAATCTTATTGCTTTTTTTGAAGAGACTCAGGTTTTTTTTACATCACTCACATGATAGGGTGACCAAACAGGGTATGTATGCTCTAGAATTGATCTTATTAGGCATTTTTATATGCGGTAAGCTTGTGCTTTGGAGCAAATTAGGTCGATATGCCTGTGCATTAGGTGTGAATGTTACTCCCAAAGACTGAAATCTCTTTACTTGTGATAAGTTGTTTGAGCTGTTTTTATAAGTGTATTTAAATGGTTTTTTTGGTCGTAAGTGTCATGACAACGATTTTCTTGAAATTAAATTTGCCATTTCTCACTTGAATCGCAGAACACTGAAAACGCTTCATTTAGTTTCTGTTCCTGCCGTAAATAAATCTTATTGCTTTTCTTTGAAGAGACTCAGGTTTTTTTACATCACGCACATGATAGGGTGACCAAACAGTGCATGTATGCTCAAGAATTGGTCTTATTAGGCATATTTATATGCGGTAAGCTTGTGCTTTGGAGCAAATTAGGTCGATATGCCTGTGCATTAGGTGTGAATGTGAAGACTGAAATCTCTTTACTTGTGATAAGTTGTTTGATCTGTTTTTATAAGTGTATTTAAATGGTTCTTTTTTGGTCGTAAGTGTCATGACAACGATATTCTTGAAATTAAATTTGCCATTTATCACTTCAATCGCACAACACTGAAAACGCTTCATTTAGTTTCTCTTGCTGCCGTAAATAAATCTTATTGCTTTTCTTTGAAGAGACTCAGGTTTATTTACATCACGCACATGATAGGGTGACCAAACAGCGCATGTATGATCAAGAATTGGTCTTATTAGGCATTTTTATATGCGGTAAGCTTGTGCTTTTGAGCAAATTAGGTCGATATGCCTGTGGATTAGGTGTGAATGTTATTCCCAGATACTTAAATCTTACTTGTGATAAGTTGTTTGATCTCTTTTTATAAGTGTATTTAAATGGTTCTTTTTTGGACGTCAGTGTCATGACAACGATTTTCTTGAAATTAAATTTGCCATTTATCACTTCAATCGGAGAACACTGAAAACGCTTCATTTAGTTTCTCTTGCTGCCGTAAATAAATCTTATATCTTTTCTTTGAAGAGACTCAGGTTTTTTTACATCACGCACATGATAGGGTGACCAAACAGCGCATGTATGATCAAGAATTGGTCTTATTGGGCATTTTTATATGCGGTAAGCGTGTGCTTTTGAGCAAATTAGGTCGATATGCCTGTGGATTAGGTGTGAATGTTATTCCCAGATACTGAAATCTCTTTACTTGTGATAAGTTGTTTGATCTGTTTTTATAAGTGTATTTAAATGGTTTGTTTTTGGTCGTAAGTGTTATGACAACGATTTTCTTGAAATTAAATTTGCCATTTCTCACTTGAATCGCAGAACACTGAAAACGCTTCATTTAGTTTCTCTTGCTGCTGTAAATAAATCTTATTGCTTTTCTTTGAAGAGACTCAGGTTTTTTTACATCACGCACATGAAAGGGTGACCAAACAGCGCATGCATGCTCAAGAATTGATCTTATTAGGCATTTTTATATGCGGTAAGCTTGTGCTTTGGAGCAAATTAGGTCGATATGCCTGTGGATTAGGTGTGAATGTTACTCCCAGATAATGAAATCTCTTTACTTGTGATAAGTTGTTTGATCTGTTTTTATAAGTGTATTTAAACGGTTCTTTTTTGGTCGTAAGTGTCATGACAACGATTTTCTTGAAATTAAATTCGCCATTTATCACTTCAATCGCAGAACACTGAAAACGCTTCATTTAATTTCTCTTGCTGCCGTAAATAAATCTTATTGCTTTTCTTTGAAGAGACTCAGGTTTTTTTACATCACGCACATGATAGGGTGACCAAACAGCGCATGTATGATCAAGAATTGGTCTTATTAGGCATTTTTATATGCGGTAAGCTTGTGCTTTTGAGCAAATTAGGTCGATATGCCTGTGGATTAGGTGTGAATGTTACTCCCAGATACTGAAATCTCTTTACTTGTGATAAGTTGTTTGATCTGTTTTTATAATTGTATTTAAATGGTTCGTTTTCGGTCGTAAGTGTCATGACAACGATTTTCTTGAAATTAAATTTGCCATTTCTCACTTGAATCGTAGAACACTGAAAACGCTTCATTTAGTTTCTCTTGCTGCCGTAAATAAATCTTATTGCTTTTTTTGAAGAGACTCAGGTTTTTATTACATCACTCACATGATAGGGTGACCAAACAGGGCATGTATGCTCTAGAATTGATCTTATTAGGCATTTTATATGCGGTAAGCTTGTGCTTTGGAGCAAATTAGGTCGATATGCCTGTGCATTAGGTGTGAATGTTACTCCCAAAGACTGAAATCTCTTTACTTGTGATAAGTTGTTTGAGCTGTTTTTATAAGTGTATTTAAATGGTTTTTTTGGTCGTAAGTGTCATGACAACGATTTTCTTGAAATTAAATTTGCCATTTCTCACTTGAATCGCAGAACACTGAAAACGCTTCATTTAGTTTCTGTTCCTGCCGTAAATAAATCTTATTGCTTTTCTTTGAAGAGACTCAGGTTTTTTTTACATCACGCACATGATAGGGTGACCAAACAGTGCATGTATGCTCAAGAATTTGTCTTATTAGGCATATCTATATGCGGTAAGCTTGTGCTTTGGAGCAAATTAGGTCGATATGCCTGTGCATTAAGTGTGAATGTTACTCCCAAAGACTGAAATCTCTTTACTTGTGATAAGTTGTTTGATCTGTTTTTATAAGTGTATTTAAATGGTTCTTTTTTGGTCGTAAGTGTCATGACAACGATTTTCTTGAAATTAAATTTGACATTTCACACTTCAATCACAGAACACTGAAAACGCTTCATTTAGTTTTTCTTGCTGCCGTAAATAAATCTTATTGCTTTTCTTTGAAGAGACTCAGGTTTTTTTACATCACGCACATGATAGGGTGACCAAACAGCGAATGTATGCTCAAGAATTGGTCTCATTAGGCATTTTTATATTCGGTAAGCTGGTGCTTTGGAGCAAATTAGGTCGATATGCCTGTGCATTAGGTGTGAATGTGAAGACTGAAATCTCTTTACTTGTGATAAGTTGTTTGATGTGTTTTTATAAGTGTATATAAATTGTTCTTTTTTGGTCGTGTCATGACAACAATTTTCTTGAAATTAAATTTCCCATTTCTCACTTCGATCGCAAAACACTGAAAACGCTTCATTTAGTTTCTCTTGCTGCCGTAAATAAATCTTATTGCTTTTCTTTGAAGAGACACGGGTTTTTTTACATCACGCACATGAAAGGGTGACCAAACAGCGCATGCATGCTTAAGAATTGATCTTATTAGGCATTTTTATATGCGGTAAGCTTGTGCTTTGGAGCAAATTAGAACATATGCCTGTGCATTAGATGTGAATGTTACTCCCAGATACTGAAATCTCTTTACTTGTGATAAGTTGTTTGATCTGTTTTTATAAGTGTATTTAAATGGTTCTTTTTTGGACGTAAGTGTCATGACAACGATTTTCCTGAAATTAAATTTGCCATTTATCACTTCAACCGCAGAACACTGAAAACGCTTCATTTAGTTTCTCTTGCTGCCGTAAATAAATCTTATATCTTTTCTTTGAAGAGACTCAGGTTTTTTTACATCACGCACAAGATAAGGTGACCAAACAGCGCATGTATGATCAAGAATTGGTCTTATTAGGCATTTTTATATGCGGTAAGCTTGTGCTTTTGAGCAAATTAGGTCGATATGCCTGTGGATTAGGTGTGAATGTTATTCCCAGATACTTAAATCTCTTTACTTGTGATAAGTTGTTTGATCTCTTTTTATAAGTGTATTTAAATGGTTCTTTTTTGGTCGTAAGTTTCATGACGATTTTCTTTAAATTAAATTTGCCATTTCTGACTTCAATCGCAGAACAGTGAAAACGCTTCATTTAGTTTCTCTTGCTGCCGTAAATAAATCTTATTGCTTTTCTTTGAAGAGACACAGGTTTTTTTACATCACGCACATGAAAGGGTGACCAAACAGCGCATGCATGCTTAAGAATTGATCTTATTAGGCATTTTTATATGCGGTAAGCTTGTGCTTTGGAGCAAATTAGAACATATGCCTGTGCATTAGGTGTGAATGTGAAGACTGAAATCTCTTTACTTGTGATAAGTTGTTTGATGTGTTTTTATAAGTGTATATAAATTGTTCTTTTTTGGTCGTGTCATGACAACAATTTTCTTGAAATTAAATTTCCCATTTCTCACTTCGATCGCAAAACACTGAAAACGCTTCATTTAGTTTCTCTTGCTGCCGTAAATAAATCTTATTGCTTTTCTTTGAAGAGACACGGGTTTTTTTACATCACGCACATGAAAGGGTGACCAAACAGCGCATGCATGCTTAAGAATTGATCTTATTAGGCATTTTTATATGCGGTAAGCTTGTGCTTTGGAGCAAATTAGAACATATGCCTGTGCATTAGATGTGAATGTTACTCCCAGATACTGAAATCTCTTTACTTGTGATAAGTTGTTTGATCTGTTTTTATAAGTGTATTTAAATGGTTCTTTTTTGGACGTAAGTGTCATGACAACGATTTTCCTGAAATTAAATTTGCCATTTATCACTTCAACCGCAGAACACTGAAAACGCTTCATTTAGTTTCTCTTGCTGCCGTAAATAAATCATATCTTTTCTTTGAAGAGACTCAGGTTTTTTTTACATCACTCACATGATAGGGTGACCAAACAGCGCATGTATGCTCTAGAATTGATCTTATTAGGCATTTTTATATGCCGTAAGCTTGTGCTTTGGAGCAAATTAGGTCGATATGCCTGTGCATTAGGTGTGAATGTTACTCCCAAAGACTGAAATCTCTTTACTTGTGATAAGTTGTTTGAGCTGTTTTTATAAGTGTATTTAAATGGTTTTTTTGGTCGTAAGTGTCATGACAACGATTTTCTTGAAATTAAATTTGCCATTTCTCACTTGAATCGCAGAACACTGAAATCGCTTCATTTAGTTTCTGTTCCTGCCGTAAATAAATCTTATTGCTTTTCTTTGAAGAGACTCAGGTTTTTTTACATCACGCACATGATAGGGTGACCAAACAGCGCATGTATGATCAAGAATTGGTCTTATTAGGCATTTTTATATGCGGTAAGCTTGTGGTTTTGAGCAAATTAGGTCGATATGCCTGTGGATTAGGTGTGAATGTTATTCCCAGATACTTAAATCTCTTTACTTGTGATAAGTTGTTTGATCTCTTTTTATAAGTGTATTTAAATGGTTCTTTTTTGGTCGTAAGTTTCATGACGATTTTCTTTAAATTAAATTTGCCATTTCTGACTTCAATCGCAGAACAGTGAAAACGCTTCATTTAGTTTCTCTTGCTGCCGTAAATAAATCTTATTGCTTTTCTTTGAAGAGACACAGGTTTTTTTACATCACGCACATGAAAGGGTGACCAAACAGCGCATGCATGCTTAAGAATTGATCTTATTAGGCATTTTTGTATGCGGTAAGCTTGTGCTTTGGAGCAAATTAGAACATATGCCTGTGCATTAGATGTGAATGTTACTCCCAGATACTGAAATCTCTTTACTTGTGATAAGTTGTTTGATCTGTTTTTATAAGTGTATTTAAATGGTTCTTTTTTGGACGTCAGTGTCATGACAACGATTTTCTTGAAATTAAATTTGCCATTTATCACTTCAATCGGAGAACACTGAAAACGCTTCATTTAGTTTCTCTTGCTGCCGTAAATAAATCTTATATCTTTTCTTTGAAGAGACTCAGGTTTTTTTACATCACGCACATGATAGGGTGACCAAACAGCGCATGTATGATCAAGAATTGGTCTTATTAGGCATTTTTATATGCGGTAAGCTTGTGCTTTTGAGCAAATTAGGTCGATATGCCTGTGGATTAGGTGTGAATGTTATTCCCAGATACTGAAATCTCTTTACTTGTGATAAGTTGTTTGATCTGTTTTTATAAGTGTATTTAAATGGTTTGTTTTTGGTCGTAAGTGTCATGACAACGATTTTCTTGAAATTAAATTTGCCATTTCTCACTTGAATCGCAGAACACTGAAAACGCTTCATTTAGTTTCTCTTGCTGCCGTAAATAAATCTTATTGCTTTTATTGAAGAGACTCAGGTTTTTTTTACATCACTCACATGATAGGGTGACAGAACAGGGTATGTATGCTCTAGAATTGATCTTATTAGGCATTTTTATATGCGGTAAGCTTGTGCTTTGGAGCAAATTAGGTCGATATGCCTGTGCATCAGGTGTGAATGTTACTCCCAAAGACTGAAATCTCTTTACTTGTGATAAGTTGTTTGAGCTGTTTTTATAAGTGTATTTAAATGGTTTTTTTGGTCGTAAGTGTCATGACAACGATTTTCTTGAAATTAAATTTGCCATTTCTCGATTGAATCGCAGAACACTGAAAACGCTTCATTTAGTTTCTCTTCCTGCCGTAAATAAATCTTATTGCTTTTCTTTGAAGAGACTCAGGTTTTTTTTACATCACGCACATGATAGGGTGACCAAACAGTGCATGTATGCTCAAGAATTGGTCTTATTAGGCATATTTATATGCGGTAAGCTTGTGCTTTGGAGCAAATTAGGTCGATATGCCTGTGCATCAGGTGTGAATGTGAAGACTGAAATCTCTTTACTTGTGATAAGTTGTTTGATCTGTTTTTATAAGTGTATTTAAATGTTTCTTTTTTGGTCGTAAGTGTCATGACAACGATTTTCTTGAAATTAAATTTGACATTTCACATTTCAATCGCAGAACACTGAAAACGCTTCATTTAGTTTTTCTTGCTGCCGTAAATAAATCTTATTGCTTTTCTTTGAAGAGACTCAGGTTTTTTTACATCACGCACATGATAGGGTGACCAAACAGCGAATGTATGCTCAAGAATTGGTCTAATTAGGCATTTTTATATTCGGTAAGCTGGTGCTTTGGAGCAAATTAGGTCGATATGCCTGTGCATTAGGTGTGAATGTGAAGACTGAAATCTCTTTACTTGTGATAAGTTGTTTGATCTTTTTTATAAGTGTATTTAAATGTTTCTTTTTTGGTCGTAAGTGTCATGACAACGATTTTTTTTAAATTAAATTTGCCATTTCTCACTTCGATCGCAAAACACTGAAAACGCTTCATTTAGTTTCTCTTGCTGCCGTAAATAAATCTTATTGCTTTTCTTTGAAGAGACACAGGTTTTTTTACATCACGCACATGAAAGGGTGACCAAACAGCGCATGCATGCTTAAGAATTGATCTTATTAGGCATTTTTATATGCGGTAAGCTTGTGCTTTGGAGCAAATTAGAACATATGCCTGTGCATTAGATGTGAATGTTACTCCCAGATACTGAAATCTCTTTACTTGTGATAAGTTGTTTGATCTGTTTTTATAAGTGTATTTAAATGGTTCTTTTTTGGACGTCAGTGTCATGACAACGATTTTCTTGAAATTAAATTTGCCATTTATCACTTCAATCGGAGAACACTGAAAACGCTTCATTTAGTTTCTCTTGCTGCCGTAAATAAATCTTATATCTTTTCTTTGAAGAGACTCAGGTTTTTTTACATCACGCACATGATAGGGTGACCAAACAGCGCATGTATGATCAAGAATTGGTCTTATTGGGCATTTTTATATGCGGTAAGCTTGTGCTTTTGAGCAAATTAGGTCGATATGCCTGTGGATTAGGTGTGAATGTTATTCCCAGATACTGAAATCTCTTTACTTGTGATAAGTTGTTTGATCTGTTTTTATAAGTGTATTTAAATGGTTTGTTTTTGGTCGTAAGTGTCATGACAACGATTTTCTTGAAATTAAATTTGCCATTTCTCACTTGAATCGCAGAACACTGAAAACGCTTCATTTAGTTTCTCTTGCTGCCGTAAATAAATCTTACTGCTTTTTTTGAAGAGACTCAGGTTTTTTTTACATCACTCACATGATAGGGTGACCAAACAGGGTATGTATGCTCTAGAATTGATCTTATTAGGCATTTTTATATGCGGTAAGCTTGTGCTTTGGAGCAAATTAGGTCGATATGCCTGTGCATTAAGTGTGAATGTTACTCCCAAAGACTGAAATCTCTTTACTTGTGATAAGTTGTTTGATCTGTTTTTATAAGTGTATTTAAATGGTTCTTTTTTGGTCGTAAGTGTCATGACAACGATTTTCTTGAAATTAAATTTGACATTTCTAACTTCAATCGCAGAACACTGAAAACGCTTCATTTAGTTTTTCTTGCTGCCGTAAATAATTCTTATTGCTTTTCTTTGAAGAGACTCAGGTTTTTTTACATCACGCACATGATAGGGTGACCAAACAGCGAATGTATGCTCAAGAATTGGTCTCATTAGGCATTTTTATATTCGGTAAGCTGGTGCTTTGGAGCAAATTAGGTCGATATGCCTGTGCATTAGGTGTGAATGTGAAGACTGAAATCCCTTTACTTGTGATAAGTTGTTTGATGTGTTTTTATAAGTGTATATAAATTGTTCTTTTTTGGTCGTGTCATGACAACGATTTTTTGAAATTAAATTTGCCATTTCTCACTTCGATCGCAAAACACTGAAAACGCTTCATTTAGTTTCTCTTGCTGCCGTAAATAAATCTTATTGCTTTTCTTTGAAGAGACACAGGTTTTTTTACATCACGCACATGAAAGGGTGACCAAACAGCGCATGCATGCTTAAGAATTGATCTTATTAGGCATTTTTATATGCGGTAAGCTTGTGCTTTGGAGCAAATTAGAACATATGCCTGTGCATTAGATGTGAATGTTACTCCCAGATACTGAAATCTCTTTACTTGTGATAAGTTGTTTGATCTGTTTTTATAAGTGTATTTAAATGGTTCTTTTTTGGACGTAAGTGTCATGACAACGCTTTTCTTCAAATTAAATATGCCATTTATCACTTCAATCGCAGAACACTGAAAACGCTTCATTTAGTTTCTCTTGCTGCCGTAAATAAATCTTATATCTTTTCTTTGAAGAGACTCAGGTTTTTTTACATCACGCACATGATAGGGTGACCAAACAGCGAATGTATGCTCAAGAATTGGTCTCATTAGGCATTTTTATATTCGGTAAGCTGGTGCTTTGGAGCAAATTAGGTCCATATGCCTGTGCATTAGGTGTGAATGTGAAGACTGAAATCTCTTTACTTGTGATAAGTTGTTTGATGTGTTTTTATAAGTGTATATAAATTGTTCTTTTTTGGTCGTGTCATGACAACAATTTTCTTGAAATTAAATTTCCCATTTCTCACTTCGATCGCAAAACACTGAAAACGCTTCATTTAGTTTCTCTTGCTGCCGTAAATAAATCTTATTGCTTTTCTTTGAAGAGACACGGGTTTTTTTACATCACGCACATGAAAGAGTGACCAAACAGCGCATGCATGCTTAAGAATTGATCTTATTAGGCATTTTTATATGCGGTAAGCTTGTGCTTTGGAGCAAATTAGAACATATGCCTGTGCATTAGATGTGAATGTTACTCCCAGATACTGAAATCTCTTTACTTGTGATAAGTTGTTTGATCTGTTTTTATAAGTGTATTTAAATGGTTCTTTTTTGGACGTAAGTGTCATGACAACGATTTTCCTGAAATTAAATTTGCCATTTATCACTTCAACCGCAGAACACTGAAAACGCTTCATTTAGTTTCTCTTGCTGCCGTAAATAAATCTTATATCTTTTCTTTGAAGAGACTCAGGTTTTTTTACATCACGCACAAGATAAGGTGACCAAACAGCGCATGTATGATCAAGAATTGGTCTTATTAGGCATTTTTATATGCGGTAAGCTTGTGCTTTTGAGCAAATTAGGTCGATATGCCTGTGGATTAGGTGTGAATGTTATTCCCAGATACTTAAATCTCTTTACTTGTGATAAGTTGTTTGATCTCTTTTTATAAGTGTATTTAAATGGTTCTTTTTTGGTCGTAAGTTTCATGACGATTTTCTTTAAATTAAATTTGCCATTTCTGACTTCAATCGCAGAACAGTGAAAACGCTTCATTTAGTTTCTCTTGCTGCCGTAAATAAATCTTATTGCTTTTCTTTGAAGAGACACAGGTTTTTTTACATCACGCACATGAAAGGGTGACCAAACAGCGCATGCATGCTTAAGAATTGATCTTATTAGGCATTTTTATATGCGGTAAGCTTGTGCTTTGGAGCAAATTAGAACATATGCCTGTGCATTAGATGTGAATGTTACTCCCAGATACTGAAATCTCTTTACTTGTGATAAGTTGTTTGATCTGTTTTTATAAGTGTATTTAAATGGTTCTTTTTTGGACGTCAGTGTCATGACAACGATTTTCTTGAAATTAAATTTGCCATTTATCACTTCAATCGGAGAACACTGAAAACGCTTCATTTAGTTTCTCTTGCTGCCGTAAATAAATCTTATATCTTTTCTTTGAAGAGACTCAGGTTTTTTTACATCACGCACATGATAGGGTGACCAAACAGCGCATGTATGATCAAGAATTGGTCTTATTGGGCATTTTTATATGCGGTAAGCGTGTGCTTTTGAGCAAGTTAGGTCGATATGCCTGTGGATTAGGTGTGAATGTTATTCCCAGATACTGAAATCTCTTTACTTGTGATAAGTTGTTTGATCTGTTTTTATAAGTGTATTTAAATGGTTTGTTTTTGGTCGTAAGTGTCATGACAAGGATTTTCTTGAAATTAAATTTGCCATTTCTCACTTGAATCGCAGAACACTGAAAACGCTTCATTTAGTTTCTCTAGCTGCCGTAAATAAATCTTATTGCTTTTTTTGAAGAGACTCAGGTTTTTTTTACATCACTCACATGATAGGGTGACCAAACAGGGTATGTATGCTCTAGAATTGATCTTATTAGGCATTTTTATATGCGGTAAGCTTGTGCTTTGGAGCAAATTAGGTCGATATGCCTGTGCATTAAGTGTGAATGTTACTCCCAAAGACTGAAATCTCTTTACTTGTGATAAGTTGTTTGATCTGTTTTTTATAAGTGTATTTAAATGGTTCTTTTTTGGTCGTAAGTGTCATGACAACGATTTTCCTGAAATTAAATTTGACATTTCACACTTCAATCGCAGAACACTGAAAACGCTTCATTTAGTTTTTCTTGCTGCCGTAAATAAATCTTATTGCTTTTCTTTGAAGAGACTCAGGTTTTTTTACATCACGCACATGATAGGGTGACCAAACAGCGAATGTATGCTCAAGAATTGGTCTCATTAGGCATTTTTATATTCGGTAAGCTGGTGCTTTGGAGCAAATTAGGTCGATATGCCTGTGCATTAGGTGTGAATGTGAAGACTGAAATCCCTTTACTTGTGATAAGTTGTTTGATGTGT